>NC_088352.1:45834375-46151250 GCF_036884655.1 Musa acuminata AAA Group | reverse complement strand
CCATCCTCGCCAAGTGCAGTAACAAGTCCAACAGCAGGCAATAGAAGTAGAAACAGCAGTGAATTTTGTAGCAGAGCCAGACTGAGGAGATGGCAAGGAAGAGGAGGTGTACGGATGGAGTAGATGGGAAGGAGGACCCAGATGGTGGTGCCACGAGGTGGGACGAGGCGACGGCTATGGAGGCACTCGGAGATGTCCGGCGTGCCCGAAAGCGCTTCGTCGGTGTACGGCAAAGGCCATCAGGTCGGTGGGTGGCAGAGATCAAAGACACCATACAGAAGATTAGAATGTGGCTTGGCACGTTTGATACAGCTGAAGAAGCTGCCAGGGCCTACGATGAGGCCGCCTGCCTTCTCCGTGGTGCCAATACTCGCACCAACTTCTGGCCTTGCTCCTCTTTGCAGCCCTCGAAACCATCAGTGCTGCCTTCCAAGATCACCAACCTCCTCCTGATGAGACTCAAGGCCAGAAACCACTCTGCCTTGGTCGAGATGCAGCAGCAGCAGCCACAGCTACAACAACCAGGAGAAGAAGCACATCGGCCACAATATGAAGATGGCGCAGAGGAGGAGGACGACATCCATTTCGCAGACTTCTTAAACGATCCATCGAATTCCATGCTTCATCTTTCTCATGCAGGTGAAGGTGGTGCTGACTATATGCATGACAGTATCCAAGAGAGTTACACCTATAAAGACGGCGATCATGTGGATTTCACTTCGGACTATGAACTGGGGGGAGCTGTTGAATTTGGTGGCTGTGGAGAAGATGAGGCGAGTCTTGATGTGGGCGTCATGGACTTTGGTTTCATGGATGAGGTGCAGGAATCATCGTGCTTCTATTCACCATTTGAGATCATGGGTGAGATCGAGGAGCCCATAGAACAAGAGAGCTGTGTTGATGAGCCATCGATGATTAGAGCTGCAGTGAAGAGGATGAAGTATGAGAGGAAGATCTCAGCATCTCTGTATGCTCTCAATGGAATATCTGAGTACTTGAAGCTACAGCTCGGGGAAAGAAGGGGAGGAAGAATGGAGGATCATCTCTCTGCTCTCACAAGTGCCTGCAGAGAACAGCAAGGATATGAGATGCAGTTGATGGAAGGTGAAGGAGTCGAGGTAGAGGCAGAAAACTCTTCTTCAAGTTATTCTTCCTCCTACATCACCACCATTTGCTCTTCCTCATCAACATCATCATCCCAATCACCACCACCTTCTTCAGCTTTGAGTTCTGGCAGTGAAGGTGAATTGTTCTTCTGGAGTTCTCTTGACCTCCCTCCAATATGATCTGTCAAATGGTTGGAAGACAACTTCAGCCTATAATAGTTCTTACCATAATGACAATTTGAGTAAGCCAAATTTGTATTACCATAAAATAGATGACTGTCTTAGGTTTCAGCATAGCCATCAATTCTTCTGATTACAAACATTTGGAGTTCTTAAATCTGCATACATTGTGTACAAATAAGGAGCCAACTTCTTTTCTTAGAGGATGTTGATCATGATTAATGAGTAATCTACCTTCAACACAATAAAAAATGTGATTTTTTTTCTTCATATCTATGTAACACATGCATTGGTCATTCTTGAAATCTACAACATCTCACGGTGAAACTAAACATTAGAAGCAAAGTATGAGATTGAATGAAGACTGTGATGAACATAACACTGAACATTATCTCCTCGTCTTCAGGACACTCAAATAGCCTTGAATGCAGCAGCAAACATTTAATTTTGTTGGTGCGTTCTAAGTCTCTGGTTACATATAGAAACCAGTAATTTCACATTCAGAAACAGTGAATATTTGGTTCAGGAATTACCAGAGGAAGCAAGATAGAACGGATTAATCTTTTAGATGGAACGGAACGGATTAACCTGTGATGAACATAACACTGAACATAATACTCAAGATAGAATGTAGAATTAATCTCTATATGCCTCTATCCTAATAGATAAGAATCATCTCAAATCCCTTTAAAAAGATAAATAAGATTAAATATCTTACTTTCATAAGTATAAGGATCCCAATGTAATTTTTAAAACTATAGAGACTAGAATACTAAAAATAACTAATTACAGAAAATAATCTATAATTAATCTTATTTTTTACTAAAAAATAAATGTGTTAATTAGTTGGCTTAATATGCTGATTCAATTAGATCTTCTCTTTTGTGAAAAAATGGACCAATCTATCATATATATATATATATATATATATATGTATATATATATATATGTATATATATATATGTATGTATATATATGTATGTATATATAAATATATGTATATATATGTATGTATATATATATATATGTATATATATATATATGTTTGTGTATATATATATATATATATATATATATATATATATATATATATATATATATAATATTATGAATTCCTCAACATTCATTGCCACAAAAGTAATAGAGGAAGAGAGCACAAAAACACTATCAACTTTGTCTACAAACTCTGGAACCTGCATTCATTCAGGCTTTTACAGCACCAAAAAAAAAACATCCACATTTACAATGAAACCTACAGTTTTAATCCCCACAAGCCGATCTCCACAGTGCTCATTCGGTTTCTCAACCGGAAGAAGAACAGCCCTGCAGTCTCACTGTGTTGGATTTTGAGACTGTTGCATCTCCAAGTTGTATGTATTTGTCTAACCTCCATGGATCTCTACAGTCCCTGCTTTTTTCCCTGTTGCAAATACAACATTTAGGTGGACATCAGCTGAAACTGAGATCTAAGGTGGAGCAAATAAAAAAGAGAGATGGAGATGCATTCCAATTTGTTGTGAATGATCTTTGAATCTGTGGTAAAATAGGATACTTTGATCAGGTATCAGAATAATGAGTTCAAGATGTGTGACTTTTACCTCTCTGAAACCATGATTTCCGAATAGCTTTGCGGATGTGCCGTTCATGCTTATCCAGGAATTCATCAACCTTTTTCGATTGGAGCAGTAGAGGCCCTGAGAACTCCACCTTTTCTCCTTGATATATATAACCCTGAAAATTTTCAAGACAATCAGTAAATGACCAGCTAGGCCAGTGGTGTAGAAGAAAGTAAATGTTTCGGAGTAGCTGAATCAGTACCAAGCTCCTATTCTTAGATGAAACTGCATCACGAGAACGGTAGGCATTGAAAGAATATGTTGAGTCCTGAAGCTCTGGATGTCTCCGTGGGATTTGAAATGCGTCTTTTGGCTTGTAGCCTTTTGAATTGGAAGAGGAAGCATGTCCAAGATCTCTATTTTCTTCTCCATTCACTTTGAAAGTTCTTGTTATCTCTGAAACATTTGATGGACCCAACCTTCCCGAATTGTCATGTCTGGATCTGGATCTAGCCTGAGGCTTGATGTGTGAATGTAATTCATTTGGTTTCTTTGGACCTGCAAAGCTGGTAGAAGCAGAGAGATGCAAAGGACCTGAGAAAGGCACTCTTTGATAGTTTTGCTTGACATGTCGATGCTCATCTTGGTATCTAATATTTGGCATTGGCTGCTGATCAATGATTAGCCTTGTACCATTGTTTACTCTTGGAATCTCTTGTTTTACATTGCTTCTATTAGATCCTTGAGCAATTTTCAACCCCTGGCAGAGACAAAGATTTTTAGTATTGCAATCATGCCAATAAAACACTACAGTAATAGAATTTTTCACTGCTTATATTTGGGAAGTTTGAAGCCTGACCATCTTAAAATTCTCAATCTATTAATTACAAGCATGGACACATTGGGAACACACATAGAAAGAGATGGAAAGAATGAGATAGATAGGTAGGTAGATATAGATATATGGACAGAGAGAGAGAGAGAGAGACCTCTCTGCGAGATGCTGTGTTTGCAAGGCCATTTGATTCTTGTGAAGGCTTGTATGGTCTTGAAGGTCTTCCTGTTGCTTCTACATTTAATCTGCTACTGACACTCCTTCTGAAACAATACAGTAAAATGATTGAAAGATCAACAAGTTGTGATTTGCTTTTGTGTAAAAATGATAAAGGTTGCACATATTAAATAAAGAATCAGATCATTCTACAGATTATGTCGGAAGATCTGGAGAGTAGATTTTTATTTTTTTTGCAGGATTCATATCACCAAATTTGTTTCTAAGGTTCAAAATTGAGATGTCACTATTTGATGTTACTTGAATCTGTCCAAGTTGATCAAAAGTCACATAGTAAGTGCAAAGATAAAGTTCGCAAGACTAAATGGCCAAAATTTCTTGAATGTGGGACCATGTATTCTTCGTAGGTAAAGTTTTCAGCTCACCTGCGTGACTCCTCACGAAACTTTGCATCGATTTCTTTGTTAGGTTGATACTTGGGAAAGCTAGATGGATCACACGCGTAAGGCTTTGTCCTGAAGTACTGAACAAGCATGAGGAAGGCAATTAGATTGCAAAACCTGATATGTTTTGAGGCAGAAATCTTTTAGAAAAGAACTGAAGTGGGTATGGAGGAGGAGTCATGTAGGAGAATTCACAGCAAGCCTACTAATAGTCACAATGTGAAGCATCACTCAACAGATAGAAATGTCATCAACAGAATGAATAATAATGAGATAATACTTTTTAACAAAGCAGAGACCAAATTTTGTACAAGAGTTACCTTAGAAGTAAGAGCAGCAGAGGCTGTGCCACGTTTCTTAGGCTCGATCGACAAAAATGTTTCTAACAATTCGAATGCGCTTTCTGGTAAAGTGTCAAATGTCTCCTGGAGGCAATTCTCATAAGGATGTTGAGGCTTAAAAACTGCTGCATGCGGCATCCTGGATTGCTTCCAATATTCTTCTGGTGGAGAACCACAGAGCTTAAAGATCTTATGAATTTGTTCAACCTGAATATAAATCAAATATAATTAGAAGTCCAAGCGAATCCAGATCTTATATTCTATAGTTACTAAAGGATGATGGAATTCTAAATGGCTTTGCTAACTACTTGTAACTTGAAATTGGGAAAACAAGTCATGCTTAGGCACTCTCTTATCCTTTTTCTTGCCTTACCTCCATAGTATGAATAAAGCAGGACTAAGATGATTACCTCAGTTCTCCCTGGCAAGATAGGCCTCCCAAGAAAGAGTTCTGCAAATACACATCCAACACTCCACAAATCTACAGATGCATCATAGTCTGTTGATCCTAGAAGAAGCTCTGGCGGACGATACCATAACGTCACAACTCGGCTAGTGAGTGGCTGCTTTTCCTCGGGATTCAAGATGTTTGCCAAACCAAAATCAGCCATCTTCAGAATTCCTTCATTGTTAACTAGAAGGTTTGCACATTTGATGTCCCGATGTATGATGCCGCGTGAATGACATTGATCAAGTCCAGATAGTAATTGGTGCATGTAACATTTGATCTGAAACATATGCACATGGTCAAGTTCTACACTTACGAGCTGAAAACGTTGCAAGGAAGGTGAATAACCTGTGGTTCACTGGATTTGATATCTGGGCAAGATGATAACCCTGCAAGATCATGCTCCATATATTCAAAAACAAGGTATATACTGCATGATAGCCGAGAAGTAATAATGCCCTCCAGCTTTATGATGTTTGGATGATCAAGCTTGCGGAGAATCTGTATCTCTCTTGCCATGAATCTCACACTCTCAGGCTCAAAATTGTCAAAGCGCACCTTCTTTAGGGCAACAATCCTTCCTGTATCGGTCTCGCGTGCTCTAAACACGCTGCTATAAGTACCTTGCCCGATCTATTTGAATTGGAGAAAGATAATGTCAGATAACAGACAAACAAAGAAACAGAAAAGAAATAGTGTTCATGCAGAAGAGCAACAAATGTAGTTCTTCAGCAGCAGACATATTTGATGGACCATTAAAGAAATGATCATGAAGCTCAATCACAAAAGGGCACAGCCCAAGCTAATAAGCCACTTGGTAGAACATCTTGTCATATTTGGACTGATTAACTTTCATAAATTAGAGGATAATATTCGCGAATATACACATCTGGTACATCCCACAACATACATCAATTAGTTTTCTCATTACTCAAGCCTTTTTTGCACTCATATCTAATCAGACCATCAAATTAGAGGATGAAAAGTAAGACCATGCATGATCCTAAAGCTTGAAAGAACTATAGGAAACAAAGACATCAATAGTCCATAAGATGCCATTTTTTGCAGAAATAGCAACAAAAACAGATCAATTAAAATGAACATTTTTTTTCTTCAAATAAAAATAGCAAAGTGACACATATATACAACGATTTCGAAATGTTTTAGTTTTGATCTTTGATTTTATTTCTGATTTTAGGTCATTATTTCGATTTGGTTGAATCTAAAAGATAGCAACATTCCTCAAAAGAAAAGCAAAGCAAAGACAAAGCTATTGACAGCTTCTCTAATTGCATTACCTTCTCTAATTTCTCGAAGGAGTCAGCTTTGAGGGGCACCCATCCCTGAATGGCTTCCCCGGCGACAGCGCTCAGCCATGTGGGCCAACCTGCCGCGACCTGCTCCCCTTCAGTGCACCAGTTCAGATTCCGCAACTGAAAGCTCACCGAGCTGGTGCCGGCTGAGCTCTTCTTCTTGGACTCTTCTGACTCGCTTTGGTCCCCGAACTCATAGTTGCAAAGCTGAGGGCGGTTCCACAGCAACGACGGCGGCAAAAACTCCTCTGAGTTCTCAAGGTCCGCGGAGGCGCCCGACGAGTCTAATGCAGGCGTAACAGGGGCCTTCGACGCCACGCAACCCATCACGGCCTACAGCTTGCCGGCAAGAAGCATAGCAACCAAGGAGCGTCCCAGGACACCAATGTAAAGTGATTGCTTCCCCAAAGAAATGGCGAAGGCAAGCAAGAATAGGAGTCACAGCAGATTTCAGACGGCTACAAACGCTCTAAAGATAGAAAAAAAGAGATCTTTAACCACTTCTCAGTTATCCTGCATCCCCTTCCACGTCTGGCGAGACTAACAGTGCATGAATAGGAGGGACAGGCGTTACAAGAGCGCTGGCAGCCCTCAAAGATAGAAAGATTGGATCTTTTGGAGTTATTCCCCTTCAAAATTACGATCTTTGTTCTCCTTTCTTGAGGGTAGTAGGATGTTTCCCCGGTATCGCTCAACAGATTCACTCCGAGATCAACGCAGATGAATCGATCCTCCCCCGAACAATACGGAGCTCTCTCTCCTCTAATATGGGATAAAGGAGACAGCTTTGGTGAGGTTGCTTCAAGTTTCAGTTGCAGAGGAGATGGCTTCCTTGAAGGAGAAGAGAGATGATGAAGTGGAGGTTGGATTGGTCACAGTGAAGTGAGACATGGGACCAATTAAATAGGGACTCTTGGTGGAGTGGGACCAACAAGAGCAAGCAGTGGCAAGAACACACCTGCCACAATAAGGTTTGTGGGTGGGTTTGGAGGCTGAGAGCACTGTGACTGGTGGGAAATATTGATATGATTTAGTGGGGTTCTGTTTAGGTTTTGGATGGCAATCATGGCTGCCTTTTGCTTAAGATAATACTTCACATCATTGGCTGACCCACAATGGTTTTTTTTTTTTTTTTTTTTGTGGATATGCAACACAATAATTTGTAATTTTTCTTCTTTATTAGCAAATATTTTCTTGTTTGTCTGTTTGTTTGTTGCTTAGTTATACAAGTTGGTTGGCTTTTATCTTCCACAAGATATGGGATATGCCTCAACCAAGTCTTAAACATCTTTGTTCCATGGCTCCACTGTTGGAAGATTAATATGTTAAACCTTTCTTAATCATGTATTAGCAAGTGAGGTTACAATTTTAGATTATAACTGTTTTAATATAATTGGTGTGATAATTGATGGATGATCATTAGATGTCAAGGTTTTTATTACGATCCAATTATATAAACTTAGATAAGACAAGTCAATCAAAATTATTTATTCTAGTAAATAATATATGAAAAAAATAAATTATTAAACTAAGATGAGATGCTATAATTATTGTCGAGATGTTTTCAATTTTTACTATACTTCACACTCAACACAATCTCGCTTCTATTATCGATCTTACGAAGAAAAAAAAAATCTTATAATTTTTTTTATTATCGATCGCCTTTTTGGTACTCAAGCTAGTATTACTCTAAAATATTATTAAATATTTTTTATCTAACAAAACAATGATGATTACAAATATTTTTTAGGTTAGGGATCTGAAGAAGCTGAGAATAGTAAATAGAGTGAATTCTGAAGAGTTGTAAGCATCAGCATGCACTTCAACCTTCCTCCTTTGTGATACTTCTCTCATCATCACAGTATTTGCATATGATTGATTCAGCAAAATTGTCTTGCTCCATTCTAACCAAAGCTTGTTTCACAAAGCATCAAAGGATACCACCTTCTTATTGTTTCCTTTTCCAAGCTCATCACACTCCTTTCATCACCAAGAAGGCCATAAAAGAATTGGATGGTCATGGTATGTAATAAACAAGGACAACAGCTTTAGAGGCATCATGAGAACAGCAAATGAGCCACTTAGAGTGCCTAAAAAGCATCAAAAGCAGCCTTGACTTACTTTCCTCCATCAGCTTGTTGCCAGAGATCAGTGTAGTGCTTCTGCATGAAATCCACATCCCTGGCCCCATGAGAAAATTCATTCAAGGAAAAAGCCAGGAAATGTGCATGTTTCAGCTTTTTGTCCTAAATTTACAATTAGCACTAAGAAGTGAGATCTTCAACAACCAGTGTTGACATCCTAATTGTTCTCTTTACAGAAACAGGTCAGTAGAGCTGAGGAGAATCTGCATCATGATAACAAAAAGAAAAAAGATCATACACTTCATGAATGATGAATTCAAGGAGCAGTTGTGAAATTTAATTTTGTTGAGATCTTTCATTGGCATTCCACCTTTACCTGTCTCATGGCATGGTGTCATTCATATCTAGTAGTTTTATGCATGAGTTCTCTGGAAATAAAAGGATAATGCATTTTTTTTATCAGGTATTGGAACTGTAAAAATTCAAGGATATATCATAGAGGAGATTCCAATCATCTACTTCTGAATTCTAATGATAAAAACAATCCACAGATTTCATCATTCAGATGCCATTGCTTTTTTGTACAGAATGCAGAGTCTTGTTACTATCAGACCATAAAGAATGTAAAGAGAAAATGAAGCAGAAGAATACTTGAAGGTGTAGTAGCTACAGAAGTTTTGGGGAAACATTATAATGGACTTTTAGTTACAGGCTGCAAAAATCCCTGATATAGATAGTATTATCATCTTCTTGTTAAGAATATAAATCATAGATCATGTCTTCATCTATTGGCTAAAACTTTTGGATGCAATAACATGGACAAAAGATTTAATGGCTTCCAACCCTGCTGCCACTTGGACAATAAATTCAAATTTCAAACATGGTGGATGAAGAATAAATGCATTCTTTGATGTCAATCACTGCAGTGGAAAATGTAGAACACTAGGCATCATCAATGTGCCTTTTTCAGCTGAAAGTCCACTGGCCACTCAATATTGTGTCTTCACTCTCATCTTTTCAGTGAAACCTGATTACAAAGAATTGTTTTGGAGAGCTTCAACTTCAGAGGCTGCTGAACAACTTTTAACATGCTTCCTAGCATTGCATCCCATGTTAGGGAACTTGTAATAGCTCCTGCACTTAAAGCAGAAATTTTAGCTGAACTGTGAGGATCAAAAGATATATTTATAGCTCTTGCAATCAAAAGTCTAATAGATTTTATTGTAGTTGTCCAGTTAGCAGAGTAACTGTTGTTTAAAGCTATTTTTTCTCTTTCTAAAGAAGGCAAAACATAAAACCTCAACATGTAAATTGCAACATATATATTCACAAGAAATCCATGCAAAAGACCATCAAAGTCCACACAAATCCTTGGGATTATAGTGACTTGAAAGAAACATGTTCTAGGAGTGATATAAGCAAACAAGAAGCTGATTCTAAGAAATAAAATTACATTGAATTAAACAGAGCACACTCAAGACAAGTTATTATCTGAAGTGGTATGTGGTCGGCCATGTATTGCTGAAGACCATTCAAAAGGCAAAGGACAAAATTAATATGGATTTGTATGCAACAAGCTCAGTATGATTCTTTTTGATTGAAGAATATTAATCTTTTGATTTAATTGGACAGAAAGGGAGCAACTTTTTGAGAGTCAACCTACAAAGACTTGATTAGGTTGCAGTTATTGTGGAAACAAATTGGAGATTGTATTGGACATGAGAATGACTCTGTACATGCTACTCTTGAGTTCAATAAGCATACCAACAAATTGGATGACTAATGGCAAAGAGATCAAGTTATGCTCAGCAAAACTGTAGCCAACTTTCTTTGAAGTTGATCACACCTCAAGTCCAATGGTTTCAGAGATGATTTTGATATTTATTGGTAGGACATAAACAATCAAAGCTATCTCTTGTCTAAGCTAATTGATCTCTCATTTTGGGAATCCAAATGCTTCTTTACATAAACTTGCCTTCTGAATATTATGAAGAAAAGGTGTGTATACACATCATTTGGTGGTTAGTTTTTTTTTTTTTTTTTAATCTCTAAAACTAAGTTCAGTAAATTTATCTATACATACACACATACATTTCCCCCACCCTTTTTATAAAGATTGTTAATTCAGGTATAAATTTTGATATTTTGCGACAATCGTTTGAGAATTCCACTGGGTTCAGACTTAATACATAGGAAGAATTCAGACTTAATACATAGGAAGAATTCCACTGGGTTCAGACTTAATAAATAGGAATAAAGTGTTTGGCTCAGTATGTGACGCATTAGATCAGCTTGAATAGGTCATGATGAATTCCTCTAGATTGCCATCACAATACAAAGCTGCATACTAACAATTTGGTAGGTTAATATATTTTTTGGGTGAATAGAATAAGTCTTGCAAACACTCTTGGTAGTAATATTCTTTGCATAAATATCTAACAATAGAAATCTTGGGACATAACACTGAGAGATGAAAACAACCAAACACCTTTTGTAGATTTTGTCAAATATTCTTACAAGCTTTGTATTTCAAGCCAGAAGATCTATGAAAAACCCCCTCATCCACTTACAAATGTAAAAACGTATGGTTTAGGATACACATTAGAGAGAGTAAAAGGCAAAATTGCAATAGATCATCAAATATCAGTTACAAGCTATACTGGGACGTTTTGCTGAAGAGCAAGATAGATTACAAGGACTTGAATGAAGCCTAAGTGTTCTATTTTAACTGGAATCTATCTAGTGTAACCAAGGATAAGCTGCAGCATGGTCCATGCATGTTGACCTTAGACTTTGATCTCGTAGAAATAAGTAGATGACACTACAAGGCCTTCCATATCGAAAGTGCGCACGAGCTTCTGCCGCTTCTCCGGTGATTCCATCCAACAGAATTCGAGATGGAATGATTGTGATTGGGCTACATTCTTCCCAATGTCACATGGGCATCCCATATACATTCCTCCAGGTAATAAGGTCAGCTGGAAGCCTCCATCAAAGGTCACCAAGTTGTTGCTCATCGTGCCTGTCCAACGCACGTTTGTGGTAGTGTTACTCTCATTGTTTGTCGAAGTTATGTCCTGGAGGAACTAGATCAGTTAGTATCCACCGAAGGGAACTATCTTCATTATCTAATAACAATAGCACATTCGAAACACATCCCATCTTTGTATTTGATGACGCAAATTGTCACAAATGTAACACTTGATATGCATCTTACATACAGAGGAAGTTTGTAATTTGCAACAAACAAGAAATTATGTACTCATTTTACAAAAAGTAGAATATCATTAGACAGGCTGACATATTCCGCAGTCTGAATCTTGATTAAATTTCACCAAAGTTGAGTCAGTTTTGAGGGATATACAGCATTCTTAGGAAACATGAGCAAGGCTCATAGATGATATGATAACTGGTAAAATCTAAAGGTAACTATGATATGGTGTTAAAGAATGCTCTTGCTGAAACATCAGAAAAGAAAATTAGAGCTCAAACACTATGTTGTGCTTCCTCTTATCGAGTATGTACATGTCTACCTAAATATGACAGGAAATAGCATCCAACATTTACAATTTTGTAGGATGCAATAGTTGACATTCAGAGTAGCGCACCTGAATTAAACGACCTTTATCATCCATTTCAAGCAACACTACCGTATCTGCCTTTGCAATCGTTGCTCCATATACACCACTACGTTTTGTCATAGAATGACCTTTCCATCGACCAAGCCATGGAGCTATTCGATCTGGTAAGTCCTGTAAGTTATCATGTTAAAAATCTAGATAAAAGGGAGATAACCCACTGGAATGATGTATCAAACAATGTTGTTCAAGATAGTTTCATTCTCAATGCTGTCCACTGTTGCTACGAACTAAACATACAACATAAATGTTTAGTGATATAAGCATTATAATTGTCACAAGATGTAATGGTAATTTTTTTAGCAAAAAGGTGGCGGCATACACTGATCTCTGAATTCCAAGTTGAAAAAGCAGGCATCTCATTTCCTTGTTCTTCAATAAAAATAACAAGCATTTCAAGAATGCCCTTTGGATCCATTATGTGGAAAGCTCTTGTTCGCATATCTTTCTCCAGAGAATATAGACAATTTTCACAGACAACAGAAGGCCATTTTGAAGGAATCTTCAAGTTTCTGCAAACATGAAAGATATGACCATCAAGATCTTCCAGTCCCATCATGCACTAGCGGCTGAAGAAGACCTTTGAGACTATAAACTCTATGCCAATATAATTGAGAATGGAGTTCGTGTGTTAGTTTAGAATATCACTGCCATGCGATTCTTATCGCCTTGTTCAGAGATAAATCTGTCGTTTCTTATGAAAAAAAGAAACCAGTGTTATCATATAGAGAAATTCAAGTACCCAAAGTTAACAAATTAAAGAGTTTTGATTTAGACGATGCTTGCTAGAGTGTTTACCATGCAAACATCCACATACAAAAGAGAAGATTCAATTGACATGAAACCTCAAATTGCAAAATCTAGTCTAAGAGAGCAAAACTTCTGTACAAGAGGAAATTACTTGGGAGATTCTTCACCAGTGTCATCTTCTCCAAGCACACCTGCTCTTAGAACAGTTTCCAGCATACCAGCAGTTTGGTACCTAAGAGAAAATGCTTTCTCTCTTGGGAAGAATCCAATCTGCAAATTCACTAATATTATTACTTCACCTGCTATTAAGAGGCAAACTCCATCTAAATAATAAAATAGCACCTGTTGATACTTGTCGACGGTAAACATATTTGTCTCTTTGATCTTATACTCCGCCCATTCAGGTTCATCATCATATCCTGCAATTGATGTGCTGGAAGAAGGCTGCTTTATGTACAGCCTGGAAACAGAATACAGTGCAACTTAGTGCCACTAAACTAATATCATCACATGCACATGAAAATTTAACTTGACTAAAAAAATCTCAGTGGAAAATTAAGATACACCAAAACAATGCATACATATTGGCTTCAGATGTGCACCAAAAAGTAAAGATATCAAGTGCTTTGGTTCAAGTTGCTAAAAGGAAAAAAAAGGGCAGAATGTACTGATTGGTAAACCAACAGACTTAGGATCTCAAAAGAGATTGATCAACAGTGCTGGAATATTAGGATTATTTTCAATAAAACCAGTAAAAGAACTGATACACTTCTTGATTAGGGCACACGATGGGTCCCTTTTTGGATCTACCCTCTGTGTGATACTTGGCAACCCACACCTGACAAAAACCACAATAGGATCTTCCTATCATGGCTTTCATCCAGACACATGTCAACTTGTTGCTTTCATCCGGACAAGGGTCACATCCTAAGCCTTGACACATAGTCAGTAAAAACCATATATAAATGAATTGATTTCAACAAAGCAAAGCAACTCCTTACTTTAGCAGCTAAACATTTACTTGAATTCCATCTTGACTTAAGCATTGGAGAGGTGCCAGCTAGGATCAGTCCCAGCCCCTCTTCTCCTAACCTTAGCAGATCATTATTTTCTTGAGAACCTTGGTGGTGGAGGTTGTTACTTGAAAAAAAGAGGCCCTGGTCAGCTCCCAGTCTCTAGCTTAGAGAACAACCACATTTTCCTTAATACTTCTTGTACACAGTTCTATTTATCACGAGTATATTTTGTGATTCACTTAAAAAGCTAATTGACAAGATTGCATATACTTAGAGGCTCCTAGAAAGCATATGCCCAAGAAAAATTCAACTTGTTTAAGATTTAAGGAGCCTGACTCTCAAAATTATCTGACGCTGCACAATCAACTTAGTATGTCTTTCTGAACAGACCTTACAATAATCAATAAAAGTGAAATGCAAGATCATGAACTCCTCCCATGAACATTAAGAGCATTCTCAACAAGAGGAGCATGCAATAACTCTCAGTATCAATCAAGAGGTAACAACTTTGCCAATAAAACCATTCATTCACAAGACAAACAATTCTTACAAAGAAATAAACATTTCCAAAGAAATTTATATTCTTTAGGTCCAAGACCAACAAATTCGTCAGAAAGAAGTTAACTTTAAAGGCAAGGGAGCTCACGTTTGAATGAGACTGATCAGTTCATCCTCCCCATAGGAACTCGCTGAGAGCTTCGTACTCACAGTTTGCAGTAGGTTTCCATGACCATCGAATTGCTGCATGCGAGGAGCTCCGAAACGCATCAACCAACAACCGAAACGTTCAAGAAGTAGGAGGGCAAAGCAATCATTCTACTCACGTAGAAGGATCCGTTCCACTTCCCAACGTTGAGATCGATGAAACGACGCAAGTTACCGATGCTCATGGGCTCGTCATCCTCTTTCGCGTCCTCGACCATGGAAGAAGACGTCGCCGCCGCACGCGTCACCCATTTCCGGGCTCGAAATGATCCAATCGGGTAGTCAAATCTTCCCTTTAGGTCGCAGAATTCGAGACTGTAACAAATGAAAGACGGAAGTTGTCGCCTTGTAGCAGAAATGGGTCTCAATCTCGAGAAATTTGATGGAATTCCCCGAGTGCAGTTGGGAATTAGGGTTTCCGCCATGGTCGGGGTCATCTTGGGAGTGTTCGCGGCCAAGGCGCGCCCTCAAAAGCTTAAAACAGCCTTTATCATCTTCTTATCCTTTACGATCGACGCATAGCGATCTCCACACGAGAGCATCATGATCAAAATCATCCAATGGACGGTCAAGATCTAAAGATAACCTTCGTTCAAAAATTTAGGGCCATCACATATTTATTATTCTTTCTATGACATATATATCCCCAAACTTGGACCAATAATCTTTTATTATTTTTTTACTACTTATAATCTTATTTTAATTTTTTTTAACATCTTAAAAATATTTCGATGTCTAACGATATTTTCCTCTTTGTCGAACAACGAATAACATCACGAGACGATACAACTAAAGTTTGAACATCAATGCACGAAATAAGAGATCATAAAATATAAAGATGTGATTGATAATTAAGAAATTATATTTAATAAAATTATATTATATAGTTTTTAGATAATTACCAATAACATGAGATTGCCAATAGCAAGCTTCATAACTTGAAGGCAAACTTACTAAAGTATGTCACATTAGTAACTTTATGATTTGAAGGAATCTGATGCTCAAATCTAAAACTAAGAAATCTGCAATTAGATCCAATCTGTGAACATCTGCTGCAACACATAATGGCAAGAAAACGAAGCAAAATTTGAGGGTTGAACAACAAAATAAAATGCTAGATTTGATGTTTCGACAAGAGAAATATCAGCAACACCAACAGTACCAGCTCCTCAAAGTTCAACATGCTCTTGTTACATCCACCAGGTTGCATGCATCTGTATAACATGCCTATCATTCATCATCACACTCACTGGATTCTTTATCCCCTTTGAAATCAAGGCCAGAAATGCTCATCCGACCAACGTTAACTGCAATTTGATCACCACATTGTAAGAAGAAGGTAGGTAATAGAAGTACATATATCTACTACAAAATCATCTTCATCACTTAATTGCACATCTTGTTAGAAAGGAAGGCGACAGTGACTTGACTCTTCAGATTGTAAAGACTGTGCATAACTGATGAAAATGAGTAAACTTAGAAATACAATAACATATTCCTGTACTTCAATTCAAAGTTGGAATTAAAAAAAACAATTTTTGGTGATAAAAAAAGGATGAAAAAAAAAACTAGTAGAGCATCTTGTAGTTCCTACTAATTTTTGGTAGGAAGGAAAAGTCGGTGCTACCAAAATGGTAGACTTGGATTGGACTCCCATGCATATAACTGGAAAATGGGCAAAAAGTTGTGTGGAAAGAAAGTAGATATGAACTTTAGCAATTAGGTGAATTCAGTTTCTAGCAGTTAACTTTCCCTGCAATACCATTTCGGTTCAACAACTTTACAATTTATTTTCCAGAAAACAAAAAAATTATATTTAGTGTTGTTGCAACTTGCAAGTTCAAGTTTTAATATTATTCTAGCAAGTATTCAAGTCATATTACCTACCAACAGCACCAAGTCCAACTAAATTGGGCATGTAGCTCTTGAGGTGCTCTTCAGCAGCATTGTCTGACTTAAGTGTTTCACACTCGAAAGACACTGATATCTTTTGTTTACCATGCTTCTGCTCTATCATATCAACAACATCATTTTCCCACCTGCAGCAGTGATGTATCATGAACTCATTATTATAAAATTTCAAGAATATGTATCACAAAGACATCTTTCTGTTTTTACTAATTTTTATATATAGCATCCCAATTAATAGGAAAAAATATCAAAGAAATAGTATTTCAACATTGTGAAAAAGGGATTCATGTTGGCTGCACAAAAATTGGTCACGAAGGCTGCTCATAAGGATTTGAAACAAAAAAGCTTCATTATATGGTATATTTAGTCAGAAAAGCACAACAAGAAGTGCCCTTTTAATTACATAGTTTTTCTATCATGTATTGTAACGAAAGAATTCTTGAAATTTAAAGCACCTATCTGCCTGTCACGGAGGATAAAATATTTCACAGATCACTTTTGCTAATACATATATTCAATCTTGCTTATTTGTCTTCTTCGAAAGAGGATAAAACAGTGGAATTACAAGTGAGGAAGTTCTATTCACATGATATAAAATTCCGATTGTCCATCCAAGTCCTATACCATCAACATATGGTCAGTTAGAAAAGTATAACTTAAAACCAAGAAGACAATCAGAGAAGATTCAGCAAGACATTTGGATGCCAACCCCCTAATGATGGTGCCAAAGCATACTCATGGCAGAATTAGGCAATCAATGGACATCTAAAAAACTCTTCCATAGGCAAAACACAATCAATAAAACTAAATGGGTCTCTAATTAAGTTTAGTTAAAAGAAGCCAGAAGATAGGAAGGCCACACCATACACACCTCTAACCTCGTTAAGGAGGTAGGAGGTACATAATGTACATAGACTGGTGTAGCAGAAGACAAACATCTCTATAAGTTTAGAATATGGAATAAACCAGTTCAGTTCTTAAACTACTGCAAAATAAGGGATTAAGCTGTTAAATGTATATTTATGCATGTATACATAAAAAACAAGTCAGAACTCTACCACAACCACTTACCCATGGGCATGATCAACATTTTGGAAGCGAGCACAATCATGTCCCCTGCACTCCACTACAATCACTTTTTCTTTCCTGCTCTGTTGTGTGTACCATGAGGAAAGAACATTATAGAAATTCCACGCAATAAAGAATATCTACAGTCGCAAGGTATGGAAAGAGAAGCATCTGATCTCACAGCATAGTCAATTATTGAGAGCTTAATCAAGCGATAATCTTCACCTCTGCTGCACTCTCTCTCGCATGACAATTCTAAACAGCAGAAATAGCACAAATTAAATTTCAGATCATTATTATTAAGCTGACTAGTTCTCATACAAGAGACATTTCACATACTAAATGACAATTGGTTGAGCATAACTTACGCAGCATATGTAGGGCGAATTCTGGAAAAAAGGTTTGCATACTAAATTACATGGCCAGGGTTGCTATCTGGGAAATTTTTAAAGTTGGGTTACTGTGCAAGAAGTTCCCAACCTTAGGGGCTTTTTTTGGGAATTAACCCGAATATAAAGGTTTCATGTGCTCATTTTTCACTTCATCAACCTCATACTAATCATAAACCCAAAATCAATGTGGTCAAAACTCAAACTTGGCAATAGAACGATATTCAAATTGCTCGTAAGTGCTGAATTTTCACGAGGCGCTGTTTCTTTGGATGAAATGGAAAGGTATGACCTTTTATTTGCGATGAGAGTGACGTTGGGTTCACCTTATTATGATTTCATGCTATGAATTCACTCCAAAAAAAATGTAATATTTATGTTTCTTTCTTTTTCTTCGCCTTTAATGTTCTTCAAAAGAACGCATTTCTAAGTAATCAGTCCCAAAACATAATACTTCGAAACAAGAACTTGGCAGCGGAGGAAAAATGATGTTAAATGCAGCAGGAAGAAATGAGAGGGTGGGGTTTACGCAGCGGAACGGGGATACGATTTCACCAACCGATTCCATGGAGGCCGTAGCAGACGGAATCGGGCAAGCGGATGAAATGGCCGGAGATGGAACCGCAGGGCAGCAGAGCGATCGAGGCTATCCCTTCCATCAATATCGCTTGCTTCCGTTTCCCTCTACAGTTACCACGCGTCAGAGGGATTAGCAAAGGCCTCAACCCCTCGCAGTAGAACCCGTGGGAAGAGAGAGAGAAGGGAGAGGGAGAAGAAGACATCAAGTATTCATGGGCCGGCCCATCCGCCAAAATTGATGGAAGGTATATTTATTCATTGGCCGGCCCATCCTCCAAAATTCATGGGCCGGCTCTCAATTATATTTATTTATTTATTTATTTATTTGTGTGTGTATATCCCTCCAAAATATTATTTTTTTCTCTAAATTTGAGTTTAATATATATTCTTACAAAATCTAAGATATTGTGTATTTATCATTGTGGTTAATTTTCATCAATTAACAATCAATTGAATCTTAAGTAAAACTCTAAATGATGTTGATAACCTTTGAAAACTCATTATAATTATAAGAATATAAAAATATGTATTTTAAGTATTTTATATCTTTATATATTTTAATTTAAAACATACATACATACATACAACTTACACATACTGAAGCCAGCATCGGATTCCCTTTTGAAGCATGCAGATTAGCTTTTCTTCTTATTTTGAGTTTATTGGTCAATTTACCTTTTAATTCTCATTTTCTTCTGGTTCTTTATTTGTCCTCTAAATTAAGAGGCCATGTTTTTCTTGCTTTATATTTGTCTTAATTCACAGTATATTCAAATGTGCAGCTAATTTTTCTTTTGCTTAAGACTGTTTTTATTGTCTTGCCTTCTCACAATGTCATCATTTGTTCCATTTCTTCTCCAACACAATCAGAAACCTATAGGCAAATTTCTTTTACCATTTTTGCCTGTAATTGTTTCCCACCATGTAGAAACCTGTAACAAAAGGGAGATGGGAGATAAATGACTTGGCCTCAAGGTAGTCTCATATATGCTGGGCTGGTTTGATCTTGATGTGCTACATCTAAAATAAAATATCCTGATGGTTAAAATGAAGGAAAGACTTGGTTCCAACTTAGCATACCATGTGGTAATGCAAGATGACATTAACCAATGCAAAATGTGGGACTCAGCATAAAAAGGGGTGTTTCCATACATTACTGAATTACTAATGTTTTACAATATTTCTCAAAGTTATTCCTTTCTGATTAGAATACTAAGAAATCTACAAAAGTTAGCAGGTAATAGAGAAATCTACAAATGATTTCCTGTTCAGATAACGTGAAGAGAAGCTTTTGGAAATGCTGCTTCAGTAGGGTTTTGGCCTGCACACTTGAGCCTAATATTCAAACTTGGGCAGGTGTGAGAAATGGTAGCAAAATTTTTCCTCAGATACCTTTGGGCACTTCATAAGTGCATATTACAGTATCAGATTTGGAACATGTAGCTTAAACAGTAGTGTTGGACAATGATTTTTCCCTCCTATTACCAACAAGTTTGGAAACTATTGGGATCACAAGTAATTATTTATCTGTCAGAACTGGAGATGCTCTTGTTCTTACCATAGTGTGCTTGGTCTTTCTCACATTCCTGAAGATGGACTTGTTTCACTTTAATGCTCTGATATGATTCATGTGGCATTTAAATCTTTCACAGCATTACTTTGCTTCTCATAGCTGCAAAACATTTCAGAACAAAAGAAATTGGTAGTTTCATTTGATTCCAGACACTAAAGATGGCACAGTGTCATTTCCAACAATTTCACAGCTCCATCTAGTATTTTGAATCTTCACTCACTGACTGATGCTTTCCCAAGTTCTTGCTAGAACTTCTTTTCCTTCATTTGTTCAACACGGAACATTGATAATTATGGCAGTTTTGTACTTGAAGATGTCAATCAAAATTTTAACTCTAGTCAGTCCTGAGTTATAAAAATTCAGATTCTTTAAATCATCAGATATCCAGTGTCTATGTTGACTTAATTCCCAATAATTTGGTTATCTAATGTTTAATCATTCTAATGCGACATCACCAATGATATCTTGAAATATCACAAGAAGCAATCAAGTATAAATGGACCAAACTGAACAGAAGCATTGTCACACTAACTAAACAGTAGCCATTATGGATCTGAGAATAGAAGCAAATAAGGAACAAAGATATCAGATAATTAGAAGCATGCTAATCTTCACACTTCTAACAATTCTTAGAAGACAATACCATAGCACAAGAAGAAGGAACAAACATACCAAGCAGAAGCAGCTCTTCTCCATACTCGAACTTCCAGTAGGCAAAGGACCAAAGATGGATGAAGCAAACAGTTCTAATCTCTTGACTTCAAGATTGATGCATTCATTACCAAAGATGGAATTAAGTTTTCCGCAGCTCCATTTGCAGAGGCAAGGGAGCAGAGAGGCCTAACTTTCCATTCTGATTCTGGAAATGCTTCCCCTTAACATATTTGCCACCATTCTCTATGGAACTTTCCGAGCTCCTGTCATCATTGCTGATCTCATGAAACCTTTCTGGTCCCAGATGATCGCTTGATTCGGTGCTCGTAATTTCCCCGCCCAAGCTCTCCGGTGGAGCAGTTTGATTGCCAGCATCGATGAGTTCCTCCTCAAGCTGGTGGAGGCCGCTAAGAGAGAACCTTGGTCTCTTCCCGTCTTCCAAAAAGCTCACTTTTTTGGCAAGCTTCGGAACTTCCTCGGTTCCTACAATTTCTCTTGTCATGTCCTCCACAGAATCTCTTTCGATTCCGCAATTCCCAGTGATCTCGATCGCGTCCAGAGACAGCTGGTGCCCTTTGACTACCACCTTATCGATGAAATCCAACATGCGGACTAGTTCTCTGCTGATCGACCGCTTCCCTTCCCGAACCATCGGGTCGCCGCTCTGCAAGCCAAGAAAACCCACAAAAAATGCCATTAACGAAGCAACAAGCAAAGAGAAATCCAGGAGAGGAGTTAGCTTTCCTCAAACTCACCTGGATGGCATCCAGTCGAAGGAGAAGATCCATGGCTTTCTCGGTGAGGTATCTGGGATCGACGTGGGTCTCGTCGGAGAGCGCGGATCTACAGGCGGCGACTGATGATTTCATGGCGGCGAGGTCCTTCAGGTGGCGGAGTGTCTGGGATCTCCGTAGAAGAAAACGGCGGAACGAGGCTTGGATTCTCCGCGCCGCCAAATCTCGAAGCGACAAAGCAAAAGAAGACGGCGGTGATGGGGTCAAAGGTCTTTCTTGTCGCTGTCGTCCATGACAAGGAAGAGGAGAAGGAGACGAAATGGGCGAGGAGAGATGGGGGAAAGAGGATTCGAGGGCGGCGATGCGGCGGAGGAGGGATTCGATAAGTGGTTGAGCTTGATGCTGATAGAACTGCTGCTGCTGCTGCTGTTCATGACGATGATAATGAGGAGGAGCAGGAGGAAGATGATCATCACCAAGTTGATGAATTTGGAAGAAGGAATGCAGTGGTGGTGGGTGTTGCTGGGGCTTAAGGCAGTGACCGTCGGAGAGAGTGGGAGGATTCTGGGATTGGAGGAGCAGGTGGCTGGCCAGGGCTTGGAGGAGTTGATCAGATGTGGTCAGATGGGGTGGTGGTGAAGAGTGGATTGAACAGCAGCAGCAGCATCGATTAGTTTCTCGGTGGTGGTGCGAAGGCATCTGGACGGAGAGCCGACGGAGAAGAGGGCTGTAGCGGAGAGGAGAAAGGGTTGGCGAGGAACGGAAGTCCACATGTGCGCAAGAAGGGTTACATGTAACCCCTTCAGGTTTCAGACAACGCTTGAAGTCAGCCAGGGGCAGGTGGGTCCCTCCTCTATCGAGTGTTAAACTAACCACATCACCCTTGACAAGCCTCCGGGGTGATTCAGTTGGGTACGTGTTCCGTTACCTCTCTAATTTCATATGCTCACTGGCAAGCTCGTGCACCCCGTCACGTCAAAACTTTAATAATAGCGGGGTCCACGTTTAATGCCTGGTGTAAATGTGGGTTCGTGGTGAGTCATGTGTGCAGACCTAATTCCTCTTCCTCCCTCACGTAGTTTGACGATTCGACCCGCCTCCCTCTCCACACTCCCCTTCTCCCTTCCGCCAAATCCAATCCCTAGCAATGGCGCTGCGCAAGCTTCTCACCCTCTCTCGCCGCCCCCTCCTCGTCTCCGGCCGATTTGCCTCCACCGCTGCAGTTTCCGCCCTCGCAAACCCCGCCGCCGATGCTCCCTCCCTGGCCAAACCCCCCTTGATGCTCTACGATCGCCTCGCCGAGGCCGTCCGATCCAAGATCAAGCGCCTCGATGACCCCGACCCCCGCTTCCTCCGCTACGCCTCCCCCCACCCCACCCTTGCCGACCATACCCCCATCCTGGCCGCACCGGAGACCCGCGTCACCACCCTCCCCAACGGGCTGCGCATCTCCACCGAGTCTACTCTTGCCTCCCGCACCGCCACGGTCGGCGTGTGGATCGACGCCGGGAGCCGCTTCGAGACCGATGAGACCAACGGGACCGCGCACTTCTTGGAGCACATGATCTTCAAGGGCACCGAATCGCGGACAGTGCGACAGCTGGAGGAGGAGATTGAGAACATGGGCGGGCATCTGAATGCTTACACATCGAGGGAGCAGACCACCTACTACGCCAAGGTGTTGGATAAGGATGTGCCGAAAGCGCTGGAAATCCTTGCAGACATACTTCAGAACTCGTGTTTTGATGAGAAGCGCATTGAGAGGGAGAGGGATGTAATCCTCAGGGAGATGGAAGAGGTATAAGTTTCTAATATTCACCTCCTTTTGATCGTATTAAAACGTCAATATCCAACCAACTTCGATAACTCACAATTCTTATTTTAGGCTAACTTTGGTTGTTTACTGTCTCTAGCTTAATCAATTTATTGTTTTAAGTACTGCCATTAGATTTTTTCTTGTATTGAAACTCTTGGAGAAAAACGAAAAAAGAAGTGCACTGGGAGTCGGGGGAGGCAAGGAGGACAAGTGCATGGATTGGTCTTTCATGGTGGCTAAAATCTCTCTAAAGTTGGAGATATGATTATATTTAGTTAACAGATGCAGAACAATAATTTCTATTATATTTCTTTTTTCTCATGTTCTAATTTGAGTTAATTTGTTGGCAGCAAAATCTTATCTTTGACATTAGATAACTTATAAAAAAACAGTACTTACAATTGAAAATCTCTTGGACTAGTGGCTGCCGATCAAAGAGCAGTACTTATAAGTATTTCTAATCACATGGTACCAGGATCATCATTCCTATCAGGCTGGCATGTGAAGTTTTGTACAACAGATGGATTTAGAAAAGTGGAGAGAGGTTCTGATAGCTATTATTGTCATTAATAGAAGTTGACAAAGAAATGAAGCATTTTGATTCTTATTGATCTTATATCACCTTTTATGGCTCTTAATTTAATTAGGTTTTTATGCCACTTGTGCATAAGTTTGCTAATTATGTTACCATCACATAGGCTAGAAATCTTCCGTTGTTAAAACTGATGTAGCAGGATGCTGGTTCATTTGGCTCATAGTTAAAATCTCCTGACCGTGGACTGAGCGTAACCATTTGTTGCTCCGGACCTTTTTTTGTAGTTGTTGTGTTGATTTGCTACTTCTGCCTTGCAACCCTATTTGATTTTACTGAGGAATATTAAATTAACATTGAGTCTTCTTTGTGAGACACCATTCCCATGTAAATTTGGTATACATGGTGTAAATTATACTACCTATAAACCATTTATGTGTTTCTTTCACCTTGTTAGCAGTGAGATAACTTATTTTCCTTGATCCGTAACACTTAATTAGCATGTGTTACTAGCCACATTCTCAATACTGGGGAAATATTCATGTTTTGCAGAACTTTCTGGCATTTGTTTCTTTCTTTTTGTTTTTCTTTCTTTGGACCCCTTTGATCAGTTTTTTTTTTATTATCTCATAGCCCGGTTTTGAAACTGTTTACTGGAATTTAAGTTCCGCATAGGTTATAATTTCTTTTATGGCGTTATGAAGTTGTAATTTAATGGAAATATAGATTGCCTAGATTTTTTTGCTTTTGGCATCATGTGAAGCACTTACTTCAGGAGAACTTTAGTATACTATAGTTGACTTTTACTGGATAGACCTTTTGTTCATGCAATATTTTAATATCATTTCTTTCTGTCTCATGTAGGTGGAGGGACAAACTGAAGAAGTTATTTTTGATCATCTGCATGCAACTGCTTTCCAGTACACTCCACTTGGCAGAACTATACTAGGACCTGCTCAGAACATCAAGACAATTACTAAAGAGCATCTTAAGAATTACATATCAACACATTATACAGCCCCTAGAATGGTATGTTTTTTATTAGGCCAGATTAAGTCATCATTCTTGTTTTCTGTACATAACTAACTTAGGTGCCTCCTTGTTTGATGATCTATCCAGTCTTGATTGGTGCGACTTTAATTATTGCAGCAAATGGCTAATGTTTTATATTTATAATAGTTTAGGTCATCTCAGCTGCTGGTGCTGTTAAGCACGAGGATATAGTTGACCAGGTTAAAAAGCTGTTCACGAATCTGTCAAACGATCCTACGACAGCATCCCAGTTGGTTGCAAAGGAACCAGCTATTTTTACTGGTTCTGAGGTGGGAATGCGAATTTTTAATGTTTGTCCATTTACTCTCTCTTAGACATGTTATCTTTGCACAAGAGTCTTCTTGCCAATTAAAGTTTTTTGTATCCAGGTTAGGATAATAGATGATGACATTCCACTTGCACAATTTGCGGTTGCATTTAGTGGAGCATCCTGGATAGATCCAGATTCTATTGCTTTAATGGTAATGCAGTCTATGCTAGGTTTTTGGAACAAGAATACAGGCAGTGGAAAGCACATGGGGTGAGTTGTTCATTGTTACATCTTATATTTACACAGAAATTGTTTTAACTTTCCAAGTTTTGCCCTGTATTGATTGTGTACCTCAACTTTAATCAGTTCAGAGCTGTCTCAGAGGATTGCCATCAATGAGATCGCTGAAAGCATGATGGCCTTTAACACAAACTACAAAGACACTGGTCTCTTTGGTGTTTATGCAATTGCTAAGGTTAGTCAGTTTTTTGTTATGTACTTGAAAGATGTGAAATATTGAGATTTTTAATGATTATTGAGTAAATATGATTGGTTTCAAGAGAGGACATCTTTTAGCACCTGTTATTGTTTGGTTTGGACTCAATCCAATCTATTAGAGTGTCATAAATTTTATTGTTCTCAGTGATTCGGGAAAATCATAGCACAGGATTATTTGCAGAAACTTACTGCTTCAGAGCTATTGGTTATGAATTTATTGACATTTTGAGTTCTTTTCATCTGAAGAAGAGAACTTGTGAATATTGACATTTCTAAAGGTACATAGCAATTATGCTTATGAATGGTTTTGATGGATTAGGAGCTACTGCAAATACTGTCATAGTACCTGATCAATGAGGATATTTAACTCAGCTTTGCTGTGTTTTGCTTCATTTGCTAAGTGAGGTGATCAATTAGCATTGCACATGACATCATGAAATATGTTGTGATACATTACACAATAAACAAATTAATAGCATATTTAAAGGATATCCACATATATTTTTGTGTGTGTACAAATGCACACACATATGTATAAAATTGTCCTTTGGTGTGCAGCACTCTTTCAGAATGAAACTTTGGAAATCATAATTCCCTTGGTTTTGTTTTCTTTCACAGATACTGCATGATATTTTAATGCCATTACGTTTTCCCTGTCTTTTTCATGAGTCTCTGCTATTGGCTTGTATATACTTAGACTCTATTATAATGTTTGTATTAATTGCTAGCTCAATGGTGATTACATCAATGAAATGGAATATGGATCCTGTTGTATATTAGCTTATAATACAGGGAACATGCCTTCTGCGTGGCAGATAAATCTCACTTGACAGCTGACATTTTCTTCACTTTTCATGATCAGCCGGATTGCTTGGATGATTTGGCCTATGCAATTATGTCTGAGATAAGCAAGCTGTCCTACAGGGTTTCGGAAGCTGATGTGACCCGTGCACGAAATCAGGTAATTAAGTGATTCAGATATGCTTTCTCAGTTAATGTACAATGACACTGTCGAAACTCAGGATACTCTTCTGTAAAATATCAAATATGATAAATCAGTTAGATACTCTCAGTGAGGAAACTTGGGACAGTACATGCCTCAGATGAAGCTGTATTATTGAATCTTTTGTGGCATGTAGATTGCTTGCTGCAGCTTATCAGTGCAGTTAATATAATTCTTGTGGGCAAAATTATTCCATGAAACAGTATAAACAATATCTCTTTTGTGAGACATGAACATTTCATTGTTATTGTCTAAGGTAACTGAAAAATCATGTATTAAGCATATGATGGTCAAATTGCTTTAATAAATGGGGACATGATCATTATTCTGTCTAGGAAATACATCTTTCTTGGAATGCATCTGTCGTGCAGCAAGTTGCGAGTATAAAGGCAACTTTGAAGCCACTGCTTGTTAACTTTGTTGCCAGCCTCACCTGCATGTCATTGCCATTTATGAATGTTAACTAAGGGAGGCATCTGCTACCATTCCTATTGTATCTAAATGCAAGTATTGGGAGGGAAATTTCCAGGATTTAGAGTGCTGAGAAGGAACTAACAGAAATATGCTGCTTAAGATGTAAAAGGTTTGACCTGTGGTCCAAACACCTTTGCCTTTTGAGTATTAGACATGGATGCAAGGTTCTTTAAATGGCTCAAAGAAGATTAATGAGTTCTTTTGTTCAAGTGGAGTAGATAAACCACTAAACAATAGCATCTGGACAGTATAATTCGAATGTGTTTGATCAAATCACATGGATGTTTCTTCATGATAAGTTATTCACAAGTTTTGGTTGATTGTCAAGTTGCAATAGAGTATCATGTATCCTGGAACATCCAAATTTTTGTTGAAGAATATCTCCAATGTGATATATGCAAGGAATGTTGTTTGTTGAATTGTTTTAATAAGTTATAAGCTGCAACTGTTTGATGATCTTTTACAGCTCAAATCTTCTCTTCAACTTCACATTGATGGTACCAGCCCTGTTGCTGAGGACATCGGTCGTCAGGTAATGATTCGTCCTTTCTCTGGCAGCATGTTTGTTCAGTCATTTTACTTCCAAAGTTTCTATATTTCTTTCCTTCATGTCTTCTTACTTTTTTTGTGTTTCCAGATACTTACATATGGCCGTAGAATCCCAGTTGCTGAACTTTTTGCGAGGATAGATGCAGTTGATGCAAGCACTGTTAAGCGTGTTGCTAATCGCTTCATATTTGATCAGGTAAAGCCGTACTTTTTGCATTTACTAAAAGATGCTTTATGATTACAATCACAATAAGCATGCCAGAGATTCATAGAAATAAGCAATTTAGGGAGCTAAGGGTCCAAATTTGCATAACCATGAGGCATCACTTTAAGTTAAGTTACGTAATCACCTGTCTCACATATTTAAGATATAAATTCATTATAAGGCTGATTGGAGAGTCTCAACTCTCAAGTATACCTTAAATCATGTTTGGCCTTGTATGTTTTCATGACACTTCAAAATGAGGTTATGAAAAAGGACGGGTCTATTTTCCTTTGGTATTTGTGGACACTTGGTGCGTCGTTATCATACAAAGAATGGGTCAGCTTATACTGGGTGCCGCCTTGGCTTCGCAGGATGTGGCAATTGCAGCCATGGGACCAATCCAGGGCCTTCCAGACTACAACTGGTTCAGGCGCCACACATATTTGCTCCGCTATTAGCTGTGCGCTGGTCCTTCAATATTTTCCCAATCATCATAGTGTTATCTTCCTTGGCCCTTTCTATCCTGGTAGCGATTATGACTACATGGAAGTTTCAGATGGCTGAAAAGATTTTGCTTTTCTTCCACAGAAATGGTGCTGTAATGTTTTCCGACTTAAGTTAAATAATGACCGTCCCGTCCGATGCTTGTATCGATTTGTTTTTTGTTAATAAGATCTGGTCCAACTATGTTGCCCTAACGTTTTGCAAAGGATGGTTGTCGTCTTATGATGAACAATGATGTTTATATTTGTATCAATTGACCAAAAGTCAAGCATTCATTCTTTAGTAAGCTATAATGTTGCACTCTTGTGGGTCATATTCCTCCCGTATCCAAAATAATCTCGAGGCATAGATTAAGCCATTAAGATATTCTCTATCGAGAAATCAATTTTCCTGTGCATCCGTGGCCAGTTTTGTTATTACTCAGAACTATTCTATCCATTTCTTTTGGACTATGTTAGATGTATTCTATCCAATGCTGAGACTGCATCTAACCTGATCTGAACACACAACCTGTTATTCTCACGACAGTTCTCATTGTGGCAGTTTCCGCTAACGCCGTGAATCATTCGGTTCACGACAGTTCTCATTGTGGCAGTTTCCTCTAACGCCGTGAATCATTGGAATCGACGACTCGGGACTCCGTGTGCATGATGACAGTAGGGGAAGTTCACGTGACTTAGAGAATTCGCGTGAATTCTTTGAAACTAAAAGCCGTGGCTTTCATTACAATATGCATGATGGGAGCTCTTAAACTGAAGCAAGGTAATGCAAATATTAAACTGCGTGCAGGAATAGATATGACTTCAAAAGCCAGTGAAGAAGCCCGTGCATGGTTAGGGGGCTTCCTTATATTGCATGTACTAATAGTTTCCCTTGCTTTCTGCTCCAATTCCTTATCAGAATTGGCCGCCTGTATACCGCTGCCCGAACTGCCAGTTCGCTGGAGCGACGTCGACCGACTCCACCGTATTGCCGTCGCCTGTCGTCACCTTGAACGAAAGGCTCTGTCCCACCATCTCTGGCCTGAAACTGAGCTGCCACCTCTGTCCCCACGACCTCGTCATCGGCACCCAGGTGGTGTTGGATCCCCTCATCGACAGGTTCGCCACGTCGCCGGAGCCGGCCACGTTGTACACCAGCACCGAGATCCAGAAGGGGTTCCCCCTGAACTCGAATCCGATGTCGCCCTCCCTGACGCACGGTACTCGCCGGAACTGCACGGGGATGCTGCCCGAATAGGCTGTCTTGGCGATCTTCATGTACATGGCCATGGAGAGGTCGAAGTGCTTCTGGGGCGGGTTGCACAGGCTGACGGGTGCCGGCGGGCAGAAGCTGGTCGCCGTCACGATGGTGCTCCCCTCCTTGCACCTGTCGGGTCCCGCTGCGCACTTCAACTCGAAGCATGCACCGCATTTTTCCCCATCGTTGAACAGCACCGTGCTCAGCGCCGTGTTCGACAGCCCGTATCCGTGCTCGAAGAGATTGTCATACCCACAAGTTCCGCCTGTACCAGTACAAAACACATGGTCAGATCTCTCTCTCTCTCTCTCTCTCTCTCTCTCTCTCTCTTTCTCTACCCATGAACACGATTTAACTGCAGCAAAATCTCCTCTGCGTGCATGCAGCGCTTGTGACCTGCTCATTGGACTGAGAGGGGAAGACAACGACAAAGGAGCAGTAGTAGAAAGAGGGAGAGGCAGCTGAACTCACCCATGGTCGCGTTGCCGGATATGTCGCCGTAGAAAGTGGCGTCGGCAGTGTCCCATGGACCCTGTGCCATCACTGCCATGGCCATGAGAGCAAAGGACACGACGACAACCACACTGATCACAGTCATCGCCATCTCCACAAATCCACCCTGATCGTGGTTTCTCCCCCACACTACGCAGCAATTTATACACGAGAAATCTCAATCGAGGCGAGTCAATACACGCACCCAATTTGGGCCGGTGATGAAGGCGGAGGAAACGGATATGATAAGTACGGTTGTAATAGGTAATCACATGCATCAAGGAATTTTCGGCAACAACGTGTAATCAATGCTTCTTTGTTGACATATCGGTACTCTCATAGTTGTAAATGACATGTTTGCCCTTCAATCTTAAATACACCGTACAATATTCTAAGACCTTATATATATATATATATATATATATATATATGTGCCAAAACAAAATTGGAATGAAAATTAAGTTTGAAGGGATTTTACATATGCATTTGCCTTTGTACAAAACATATGATTTATTTGATGAACAATTTTTTTTGTAATTTAAAACATGAAAATAATTTAAATCATGTGGGTGTGGCGTTCATGGGCTGTTATCGGTGTTAGGATCGAGAGCACTAAGAGGTGGGGGGGGGGGGGGGGTGAATTAGTGCAGCGGAAAACTTTCTGCGATTAAAATCGAAAGCTGCGTTCAAACGATAAAAACAACTTCTGTATGAAAGTTGATACTAAGCAAGGTTAAAGTCAATCCATGCAGGCAGTTTGCAGCTATGATGAAAACCAGAATATCGACGCAAACTGAAATCCGACGTTCGTACGAAGAAACTGATTTACGTCTAAATGCTGATTCGTAAATCACTTGATTTAGATAAGACGCAGTTTAAGCAGGAGTATAAAGGCAGTGTGCAGTTATGGTAAAGCTCAAAACGTAAACGCAATCTGCAATATGATGATCATACGAAAAAGTAGATTTACGTCTAAACGCAGATTTACGTCTAAACGCAGATTTACGTCTGAACCTTGAAACTCGTTCGTAAAATCGCAGAGGGCAGTAAGCTATTGAGAAGTTTGCAGTGAAGGTAAAATGCTCAAAGGAAATGCAAACCGAGATTTAGAGTGGTTCGGTCAATCTTGACCTACTCCACTTTTGGCTTCCTCCACCGACGAGGTCACCGACGTCAACTAGAGGCCTTCCTTCAATAAGCGAAGGCCAACCACCCTCTTACAGATTCACTACTTTTGACGGGCTTAGGAGACAACCCTTACAGAAGTTTTCTCTCCTCTCTTTACAACTCAAACTTTGAAGAACAGAAAGAGGAGAACTAGCAGTTTTGAGCTCTAAGAACCACATAAAGACAGCAAGATTTCGAGTGTGTGTTCTGTGCTTTCAGTGCTGAATGGGTGGGGTATTTATAGGCCCCAACCCAGTTCAAATTTGGAGCTCAAATCTGTCAATTCCCGGAATTCCGGGATCAGGCGGTTGCACCTCCTGACTGGGGCGGTTGCACCGCCTGACAGAGCTCGAAACTTGAGCTCTAGCGGTGCTACCTCTTGACAGAAGAGGTTGCGCCGCCCAGTCTCGCTCGGAGACTGAGCCCGGGGCGGTGCCACCTCTTGGCTGGGGCGGTTGCACCGCCCAGTCTCACTAGGAGACATAGCTTGGGCGGTGCTACCTCCTGGCTTGGGCGGTTGCACCTCCCACAACAATTAGGGTCAGAATGGGTTAATCCATTCGACCCAATTTGATTCTTTCAAGGGCCCAATTGCCCCAAGATTAAGCTAATGGGATCACCTCCCATTTCTAACTTAATCAATGTGCTAACTATGATTATTTCCTAAGACATATTCTGCAGCTTGCTCCGGTGCGTCAATCGCTTCTTCCGACGAGTTTCCAGCGAACTTCCGTCGATCATTCGACGAACCCTCGGTGATCCTCCTGCGGACTTCCGGCAAACTCCTGGACTTGCGACGATCCACTTGGCAAGTTCCGACGAGCTCCTTTGGCAAGCTTATGGACTTCTCGGATTTGTTCCCGCAGAACCTCCGACGACTGTCCGAACTTCCGTCGAGCTCTCGAACTCCCAACGTGATCATTGTCATGACTCCGGCGCAACTCCTGCTGCATGTCTTACTTTCATCGTAGTTAATCCTGCACATGTAAAACAAAAACTTCGATCGAGACAATTAATCCTAAGCATTAATCACGTTGTCCGGCATGTCATTGGTCTCTCGATGCTTCGTCCGATTCTTCGGCGCATCGTCCTCTCTTGCAACCTATTGCCCAATCGGCCAGTTGTCTCCGCAACTCCGATGTCCTTGGCGCAATATCCTCTCTCCTTGGCCCGATGCCCGAATCCACAGCCCGAAGCCTTTTGTCGATACGTCGACCGATCAACCGGCCCGACGTCCAATCTTCTGACATGTTCCTCCGGCCCAACATGATTTTCCTGCTTTAATTGTCTCATCCTGATCGAGGCATCCTGCGTCACTCAAAACGCAAATTAAATTATAAACATATATCAAGTAGTTTCATCATCAAAATACGAGATTCAACAATCTCCCCCTTTTTGATGATGACAACCACTTGATGACGGAGTTAAACTTAACTCCCGGAGTTTAAACAAACTCCCCCTATCAATATGCCATATTGATATAAACTCTTAGATTCAAAAATCTAAGCAACATGTCATCATAAACGGAGTTAACCTTAACTCCCAAAGTTTAAACAAACTCCCCCTATCAATATGCCATATTGATAGAAACTCTTGGATTCAAAAATCCAAGCAACATGTCATGTCATCAACATACTTCTCCCCCTTTGTCATCAACAAAAAGGAGAAGTACCACAATCAAGTGTTTGTGATATATGTTTAACTCATTGCATGAAAAACATAATATCTATTGTTATCATCATGCAAGTTTACTATCATCAAATGGTAAGATATCAACATGTAAAATTGCGATTCAAGTTCTTGATATCTTAACATGATATGACATTCATAGCACCTATTCATATGAATGCTACTTTTGATATCTCATCATAATATGGCATTCATAACATCTATTCATATTCTTCAAATATGGCACTCATAGTATCAATTTATATATTTCTCCCCCTTTGTCATCAACAACAAGGAGAACGATATAAGCAAATTTTAAATATAAGTGCGATGCCATAAGTTGGTTCATGTCATTTTCCAACAGTGAGTGATAGGATACCAATTATGCAAACATCTCGAGGAAAACATGACATGGAGATAGCTTTTATTGCTTCTTCCTTTTTATTTGTTATCTTTTTACATGAAGGAGGAAAGTCATATGTGAAGTTCAAATCGATAAGATATTAAAGCACACTTCATTTTTGCAAGAATTAAGATATGTAAGTGAGTCAAATCCTTGTATGTAAAAATATCTTCCTTTTATAAGAGGGAATCATCAAATATGTTTCTCGAAAAATATTTTTCACATGATAAGTGCATTTGCTAGATGATTCCATATGTCAAAAATCAATGATGTGAATTAAACTTGATATGACATATGCCTGTTAAGTTCGGAAGAGGATAATGTATCAAGAAAATCCAATTGTTAGGATCAAGAAAATCTGAAAATGAAATTTGACATTTTCATACATTCGGACAAGGTTTTACTAGAGATATTCAATTACAATCATGAAGGTAAAACATGCTTATTATCATGGAAATTTTTGTATTCAAGCACATAATTTCCAACATGTAATCATGGCAAGTAATTGTGTAAAATCATTATGACAATCAAGTGATTTGATCATTCAATAAAAAAAGTCTGAAAAATAATTTTAACACGTTTAATCATTCGGACATATTTTTGCCATAGTTTTTCAAATATAATCATGAAGATAAGGTATGCTCATCATCATGGTAGTATGATAGCAAGTTTACCATATACAAGCTAGCAAAAAAGCAACTCTTGCTTCTTGAAATATAAGTTTTGCTAAATGTGCAAGTTGACTTTTTGCTTCTTGAGATAGGCAAGATAGCATTCCTTGGTGATGTTCAATATAGCTAAGTTCTACATCATGCAAGCTAGTGAATCTTATAACATTTTAGAACATGCATAATCACCAAAGCATCATAAATTTTAATAATGTGCAAAATTACAAATTTTGCATGATTGCATTTGTGTGTCTTAAGACTTGCAAGATAGCACTTCTTGGTGATGTTCAAGATAGCAATTTCTTCTCTTTTGAGAAGTGCAATTTTTGCTTTCTTCTTGAATTATGCAAGCTAGCTATCTCCCCTTTTATCATTGTCAAAAAGAAGGGAAAAACCCTTTACATCAATTTTTAAATCATGACAAAGGTTAGTATCAATCTCATTTGTGCATCATTATATTTTCAAATTAAAACATGCATATTTTCAAAACATATAAACTCATTATTATATGCATGATTCCAAATCATCATTCATATTATTTCAATCATTGTTTCACTCATCACTATAGCTTATCATGCATAATATGTAAAACCATCTAACATGATATAAATATTTATTTATTTATTTATTTATTTTAAACATTCATGATACACATCATACAAAAGCATATGCATCATTCCAAATCATAAATATTTCAAATCATCATGGTATTAATTTGTCACATTGTATCCTACCATGCATGATCGAAGCTTCTCATTTACATATATCAAAATAAATTCATGAATATCTCATGCATTCATATCATCACTTGAGGAATATTGAAAAAGAAATAATTGGGTGATGAGATAAATATTTCATGAATACAAAGAATTGCATAAAAATCATATCATGAATACAAGAAATACAAGTCACAATCATTCAAGAGAAAAATCAAGATCATGATTTTGATAAAACTCATTTCAAATTTAAATCATCAAAATCATTTTTATGGGTCACAAAATTTATAACATAAATAGATTCATGATTTCATTGATAATATATTTTCCCCATTTTTAAGTGTTTCATTTTAAGTGATCGATTTCATGTTAACATGCCTTTTCATTTATGAAAACATACATCAATTTTTTTAAAGCCACTGTTATTATCATGAAAATCGATAATCCATAAATATTAAGAATCGTCATAATTTCAAAAATATATACTCATTAATCATAACTTCAAATTAAACATGATTTCATATACTCAAAATCGAGAAATAACAATGGAAATCAACATGATACACATTATTACTTCTCAACCACATATAGCATGATTTCATAAGGTATTTTTAATCAAAATTATTTTGTTTATCATAAACATGTAATTTTCATGATTATTTTCAAAATTACTAGAATGATAAGCATGATTCCTAATTTTTTGTATTTTCATTATAAAATTATTAAACATATAATTTTTAAGAAAATTAAATAAAAAATAAAAATGCATTATGAAAAGCATTATGTAATTTCAAAGTAAATTAAAGGCATTTTGATTACCTTAGCGTCGAAAGGCGTAAAGGCGTAGTTTGCCACCTCGCCTTTATTGATTTTCTCTTCGTCTTCGGAGGAGCTCGATTCATCCCAATTTTTGTTCTTCTTCTTGCGTTCAAAGCAAGTAGTTCCGTTCTTTTTACTTTTTAATTTTTGTTTCATTTGTAGTTTAAGTTCATCATCACTTGAGCTTATGCTCGAGTGGTCTTCAAATGTTCTATGTCCCAAATCCTTCCTGTTCTTTGGAAGGTGGTTCTCAAGTTCTTCACGTGCATTGCACGTCATTTTATATGTGATCAATGAACCAATTAGTTCTTCAAGTGGAAAAATATTTAAATCTTTTGTTTCTTGTAAAGCTGTTACTTTTGAATCCTACTTCTTAAAAAGAGAACGCAAAATCTTGTTCACAAGTTCAGAATTCAAAAAACATTTGCCAAGAGCTCTTAAACCGTTGACGACATCCGTAAAACGGGTGTACATATCACCAATGGTTTCGCTTGGCTTCATTTGAAAAAGCTCGAAATCATGTAGTAAAATATTAACTTTCGAGTCTTTGACTCTACTAGTTCCCTCGTGCGTGATTTCAAGAGTGCGCCAAATATCGAAAGTCGTTTCGCACAAAGAAACCCGATTGAACTCATTTTTGTCCAAAGCGCAAAATAAGGCATTCATAGCCTTTACGTTTAAAGAAAAATGCTTCTTCTCTAAATCCGACCATTCGATCATTGGAAGAGAAGACTTCGAAAAACCATTTTCGACAAGATTCCAAAGTTCAACATCCACAGAAATAAGAAAGATCCTCATTCGGGTCTTCCAATAGGTGTAGTCCAATCCGTTAAACAACGGTAGACGAAAAATCGAAAAGCCCTCTTGAAAGCCATGAAGAGCCATTTCTCTCGGGTGTAAGTCCGAAATGAGAAATACCGGGCTCTGATACCAATTATTAGGATCGAGAGCACTAAGAGGGGGGGGGGGGGGGGGGGTGAATTAGTGCAGCGGAAAACTTTCTGCGATTAAAATCGAAAGCTGCGTTCAAACGATAAAAACAACTTCTGTATGAAAGTTGATACTAAGCAAGGTTAAAGTCAATCTATGCAGGCAGTTTGCAGCTATGATGAAAACCAGAATATCGGCGCAAACTGAAATCCGACGTTCGTACGAAGAAACTGATTTACGTCTAAATGATGATTCGTAAATCACTTGATTTAGATAAGACGCAGTTTAAACAGGAGTATAAAGGCAGTGTGCAGTTATGGTAAAGCTCAAAACGTAAACGCAATCTGCAATATGATGATCATACGAAAAAGCAGATTTACGTCTAAACGCAGATTTACGTCTAAACGCAGATTTACGTCTAAACGTAGATTTACGTCTGAACCTTGAAACTCGTTCGTAAAATCGCAGAGGGCAGTAAGCTATTGAGAAGTTTTCAGTGAAGGTAAAATGCTCAAAGGAAATGTAAACCGAGATTTAGAGTGGTTCGGTCAATCTTGACCTACTCTACTTTTGGCTTCCTCCACCGACGAGATCACCGACGTCAACTAGAGGCCTTCCTTCAATAGGCGAAGGCCAACTACCCTCTTACAAATTCACTCTTTTTGACGGGCTTAGGAGACAACCCTTACAGAAGTTTTCTCTCCTCTCTTTACAACTCAAACTTTGAAGAACAGAAAGAGGAGAACTAGTAGTTTTGAGCTCTAAGAACCACAGAAAGACAGCAAGATTTCGAGTGTGTGTTCTGTGCTTTCAGTGCTGAATGGGTGGGGTATTTATAGGCCCCAACCCAGTTCAAATTTGGAGCTCAAATCTGTCAATTCCCGAAATTCCGGGATCAGGCGGTTGCACCTCCTGACTGGGGCGGTTGCACCGCCTGGCAGAGCTCGAAGACTGAGCCTCTGGGCGGTGCCACCTCTGTTAGGGGCGGTTGCACCTCTTTGCCAGAGCTCGAAACTTGAGCTCTGGCGGTGCTACCTCTTGACAGAAGAGGTTGCACCGCCCAGTCTCGCTCGGAGACTGAGCCCGGGGCGGTGCCACCTCTTGGCTGGGGTGGTTGCACCGCCCAGTCTCGCTGGGAGACATAGCTTGGGCGGTTGCACCTCCCACAGTAATCAGGGTCCGAATGGGTTAATCCATTCGGCCCAATTTGATTCTTTCAGGGGCCCAATTGCCCCAAGATTAAGCTAATGTGATCACCTCCCATTTCTAACTTAATCAATGTGCTAACTACGATTATTTCCTAAGACATATTCTGCAGCTTGCTCCGGTGCGTCAATCGCTTCTTCCGACGAGTTTCCGGCGAACTTCCGTCGATCATCCGACGAACTGTCGGTGATCCTCCTGCGGACTTCCGGCAAACTCCTGGACTTGCGACGATCCACTTGGCAAGTTCCGATGAGCTCCTTTGGCAAGCTTCTGGACTTCTCGGATTTGTTCCCGCAGAACCTCCAACGACTGTCCGAACTTTCGTCGAGCTCTTGAACTCCCAACGTGATCATTGTCATGACTCCGGCGCAACTCCTGCTGCATGTCTTACTTTCATCGTAGTTAATCCTGCACATGTAAAACAAAAACTTCGATCGAGACAATTAATCCTAAGCATTAATCACGTTGTCCGGCATGTTATTGGTCTCTCGACGCTTCGTCCGATTCTTCGGTGCATCGTCCTCTCTTACAGCCTATTGCCCAATCGGCTAGTTGTCTCCGCAACTCCGATGTCCTTGGCGTAATATCCGCTCTCCTTGGCCCGATGCCCGAATCCACAGCCCGAAGCCTTCTGTCGATACGTCGACCGATCCACCGGCCCGACATCCAATCTTCTGACATGTTCCTCCGGCCCAACATGATTTTCTTGCTTTAATTGTCTCATCCTGATCGAGGTATCCTTCGTCACTCAAAACGCAGATTAAATCATAAACATATATCGAGTAGTTTCATCATCAAAATACGAGATTCAACAATCGGGAGTGAGTTAATCTATTTGTCATTGTTATAAATAGAATTATAACTTATTATGTACCCAAACAATAGCTATCTCAAAATGACTTGTAAAATAAGAAAAAAATAGTCAAAAGGATGAATGATTGATAGAGAAAACATCATCATTGTTTGAGAGATAGACACAGAACAAACAACTGAAAGCAACGGAAATGGTCTTAAAATGAAAATTATAGTTCTAAATATCAGCAATATCCCAATTTTTCACAAGACTTGATGAATAATATTTGTTCATAAGTTGGCAAGCCTTATCACTCACAACATTATAGGGTGTTGAAATGATTGACCTTTTTTTTTCTTTACTAGCTAATGACACCAAAATCATATTATGGCATGGGCTTAAAGGGCTATTTTGTCCCATTTTAACTGGGAATTAATGATGGTTAACAAAATAGTTTGAGAAGTGCATTTATAGTCGAAAAATATAAGGAAAACAATATTTTTAGGCTATCACAAGAGTGAGTGATAAAAGTGTTACATTATGGGCTTGTAGCAATCATTCATAACAATCTCTCTCACAATCTATGGTGTAAAATTTTCTTGATCAAAGTAATTGATTATCTTCTACGTAATTTAAAAGGGCTTTTGTCGGTTATAGAGCTCCATTGCAAATTGTAAATTGTAAGAAAACTAAGCTACGTCTTCACCCAATCCTTTTAGTTGATACTAATAAAATATCATAAATATTACTCAAGAAAAGTATTTATTCTCTCTATTCAACTATTCAGTTGATACAAGGCCTTGAACGAAGCCTTGGTGTTCTATTTTAACTGGAATCTATCTAGTGTAACCAAGGATAAGCTGCAGCATGGTCCATGCAAGTTGACCTTAGACTTTGATCTCATAGAAATAAGTAGATGACACTACAAGGCCTTCCACATCGTAAGTGCGCACGAGCTTCTGCCGCTTCTCCGGTGATTCCATATACATTCCTCCAGGTAATAAGGTCAGCTGGAAGCCTCCATCGAAGGTCACCACCAAGTTGTTGCTTATCGTCCCTGTCCAACGCACGTTAGTGGTAGTGCCAGTCTCATTGTTTGTCGAAGTTGTGTCCTGGAGGAACTAGATCAGTTAGTATCCACCGAAGAGAACTAATCTTCATTATCTAATAGCAATAGCACATTCGAAACACATCCCTTCTTTGTATTTGATGGTGCAAATTGTCACAAAAGTAACACTTGATATGAATCTTACATACAGAGGAAGTTTGTAATTTGCAACAAAAAAGAAATTATGTACTCATTTTACGAAAAGTAGAATATCATTAGACAGGCTGACATATTCTGCAGTCTGAATCTGGATTAAATTTCACCAAAGTTGAGTCAGTTTTGAAGGATATACAACATTCTTAGGAAACATGGGCAAGGCTCAGAGATGATATGATAACTGGTAAAAATCTAAAGGTAACTATGATATGGTGTCAAAGATTGCTCTTGCTGAAACATCAGAAAAGAAAATTAGAGCTTTTAACACTATGCTGTGCTTCCTCTTATCGAGTAAGTACATGTCTACCTTAATATGACAGGAAATAGAATCCAACATTTACAATTTTGTAGGATGCAATAGTTGACATTCAGACAAGCGCACCTGAATCCAACGACCTTTATCATCCATTTCAAGCAACACTACCGTTTCTGCCTGCCTTTGCAATCGTTGCTCCGTATACACCACTACGTTTTGTCATAGAATGACCTTCCCATCGACCAAGCCATGGAGCTATTCGATCTGGGAAGTCCTGTAAGTTATCATGTTAAAAATCTAGATAAAAGGGAGATAACCCACTGGAATGATGTATCAAACGATGTTGTTCAAGATAGTTTCATTCTCAATGCCATCCACTGTTGCTAGGAACTAAACGTACAACATAAATGTTTAGTGATATAAGCATTATAATTGTCACAAGATGTAATGGTATTTTTTTTTAGCAAAAAGGTGGCAGCATACACTGACCTCTGAATTCCAAGTTGAAAAAGCAGGCATCTCATTTCCTTGTTCTTCAATAAAAATAACAAGCATTTCAAGAATGCCCTTTGGATCCATTATGTGGAAAGCTCTTGTTCTCCAGAGAATATAGACAATTTTCACAGACAACAGAAGGCCATTTTGAAGGAATCTTCAAGTTACTGCAAACATGAAAGATATGACCATCAAGATCTTCCAGTCCCATCATGCACTAGCAGCTGAAGAAGACCTTTGAGACTATAAACTCTATGCCAATATAATTGAGAATTGGAGTTCGTGAGTTAGTTTAGAATATCACTGCCATGCGATTCTTATCGCCTCGTTCAGAGATAAATCTGTCATTTCTTATGAAAAAAAGAAACCAGTGTTATCATATAGAGAAATTCAAGTACCCAAAGTTAACAAATTAAAGAGTTTTGATTTAGACGATGCTTGCTATGTGTTTACCATGCAAACATCCACATACAAAAGAGAAGATTCAATTGACATGAAGCCTCAAATTGCAAAATCTAGTCTAAGAGGAAATTACTTGGGAGATTCTTCACCAGTGTCATCTTCTCCAAGCACACCTGCTCTTAGAACAGTTTCCAGCATACCAGCAGTTTGGTACCTAAGAGAAAATGCTTTCTCTCTTGGGAAGAATCCAATCTGCAAATTCACTAATATTATTACTTCACCTGCTATTAAGAGGCAAACTCCATCTAGATAATAAAATAGCACCTGTTGATACTTGTTGATCGTAAACATATTTGTCTCTTTGATCTTATACTCCGCCCATTCAGGTTCATCATCATATCCTGCAATTGATGTGCTGGAAGAAGGCTGCTTTATGTACAGCCTGAAGAACAGATTAAAGTGCAACTTAGTGCCACTAAACTAATATCATCACATGCGCATGAAAATTTAACTTGACAATAAAAATTTCAGTGGAAAATTAAGATACACCAAACCAATGCATACATATTGGCTTCAGATGTGCACCAAAAATTAAGATACACTAAACCAATGCATACTTATTGGCTTCAGATGTGTACCGAAAGTGCTTGACATGCTCCTCGAGCGTTTCGCTGTAGACGACAATATCGTCCCAAGTAGACGACCATAAACTTATCCAAATACTCCTTGAATAGTTGGTTCATAAGAGTGCAGAATGTGGCAGAGCATTGGTTATGTCGAAAGGCATCACCAAGAACTCAAACGCTCCGTACCTGGTCACATAAGTAGTCTTCGCTTCGTCGCTTTCAACGATACGCACCTGCCAATACCCAAATCGGAGGTCGAGTTTGGAGAAATTCTTTGCTTTGCCCAATTAGTCGAACAAGTCCGTGATGAGCGGGATGAGATACTTGTTCTTCACCATCACTTTGTTGGAGGCTCGATAATCGACGCATAGTCGGAGGCTCCCATCTTGTTTCTTTTGGAAGAGAACGGGAGCTCCGAATGGTGCTTTGGAACTGCAAATTAGACTACTGCTTAGCAGTTCATCTAATTGATTTTTGAGTCCTGCCAACCCTGGAGGGGGCATGCGGTTGGGTGGTCTCGCTGGAGGCTTCACTCTTGGCTCCAGCTCGATATGATGATCCACGCCTCTGCGTGGCGGCAGAGTCTTTGGCAACTCGGGTGGCATAACGTCTGTGAACTCCTTCAGAACGTTCGCCATCACAGTAGGTTTATGAATGGCTTCCTCGTTGAGTGGCTCTGGCTTCACAGTAGCCACGAATGTTAATTCGCATTTTCGTACCCCTTTCTTCAGTTGTAATGTCGATATCTATTGGGGGTCCTGTTGGGAAATCATTGGGGGCGACATCATATGCGCAGCGGAAGAACAAGAAAACAAAATCCCCGATTCCCAAAAAGATGTTCGTCGTCGTGTGAAGATTGGTGCGCAAAATCCGCGAAACTCAAAACTGCGTATAGAGTAGATTGTGTTACCTAGGGAGATCGTATATCCCTGTTTCCTTGCAGATCCTTAGGAGAGGGTGAAGGAGGTCAAGCGTCCTCCTCTCTAGCGGTGATCCACACAGCAGGGTTGCGACGACGCTCCTCAAATCTCCAAGCCTACTCTGAGGTAGAGAGGGAGAGGAGAATAGGAAAGACAAGCAAAAAGACTCTAGCCTATGAGGCTGTGAATCCCTCCTATTTATAGAGATCCCGTGTCAAACCCTAATGGGTCCTTCCCTAGTGGGTATTGAATCTGCATCCAATAAGACAACGGCTCCGTCGGATATCTCATATCCGAACCTCTACTCATCGCAATGCCTACCATATGTGTGTGACCCTCTAGGCCCAATATCGAGCTGGTCGTGAGTCATACCTGTCAGAACTCCTTCTAACTCAGTGAATTATTATCTCTGTAATAATTCACTCGACTCATCGACTACGGACGTACTAGGCCACTACGTCGTAGTCCCCAGACGATACAGGGGAATCCAATCCATTTGACATGTTTGTCCTCAGTTACTATGTACCTACAGTCCCTCATCCATCTAATATCCCAGAGACCGTATATCGAGCATGGTGCTGTCAGACCCATACGGTTTCTACCCGAGTCTCGCTCTAATCGGATTCTCCCGGAGAACTCGTTCTCTCTCAACCCGAATGACCCTGGCCAGGGATTTGTCTGAGTAAGAATACATGGGATATTCCTCTCATGACGCCGAGAGTGGATGATCCTCTATCGACACTCAATAGCCCTCGTAAGGTCGACTACCACTCCCAATGACCAGCTGTACTAGATCTGGGACAGCCAAACCTATAAGTCTGGTATCAAAGAGTGGAGCACTCATACAGGACATCCTTGGTGTCTCAAGTCTAAGGACCAGATACATCACTAGGACTACGGAATCGATGTCTGACAATAAGGCATCATCAACCATTCAGCATTCCGTAAGCGGATCAATCAGTGAACTCATTCTCCAATGAGCACCTGTATTGTATCCCTAGTGTCCCTACACGAGCAGCTATGAGACCAGCTACATCCATCATATGGATGGGTATACAGCACACCAGTCTATCCGGTTATCACGATGTCCCTCTCGAGTAACCTATGACCGGGATTATTTAGGATATGTGTTTAAAGGTGAATCGATCTCATTATCGTGATCTCATCACGATCCGATTCCTATTGCACAAATCCAAGGACATCACAATATATATGCATTTATGCAATAGTTATAAAGTGATATACGCTAAAATATAATAAGCAAAAAAGATTCTGTATCAAGTCACACGTGCCATCACTCACGTGATTGCCTTGCTGGGCACCTATGACTAGCAGGTCCCTGGTTCCTCTCCGAGAGACAGGAACCACACAGGGCTCGTCACCTCCCATTATACATAAAGAGTTTAAGAACGACATTGGCACCAACTTCACCACGTGCTTAAACTTCATTCCAAGAATCGCTTGGAAGTCGTCCAATGGCACCGCTATCATGTTCGTGCTCCCGCTCCATGTTTCGATCTTGATGGGGATACCCTTTGCCAGCCCGGAGTTTCGCTTGGCCTTCGAGTTCATCGCCTTCATCCGACTTGGGTTCTTCTCCAAGATTAGCCCGAGTCGCTTTGCTTCTCGATCGACAATAAAGTTGTGGGTAGCGCTCGTGTCCACCATTACACAGGTTGTTTGGCTATTGAGCTTAATGTCCACGTACATCAGCTCGCTACTCCCTGCTTTCAATGGCTTTACCTTCATGTTCTCCCCCACTTGACCCTACGATGCATTCAATAAATGCATTGCTCCCATTTGGGGACCTTGCGACTCATCATCGTCGTTACTGGATTCTGAACTGCTTGAACTTAGGGCGACGACCTTGCCCTTGACTGATTTGGGGGGGTAGATTGAAGCTGTTATAACATTGAGTGCTTGTTTCCGTGGGCACTCCCTCACCATGTGTAGCCCTCTGCACAAGAAACATCCGTCAGGTTTTGGGGCTTTGCCTTTTGGGCTTGGCCCTTTGTGGGAACTCTTCTTCCTTTGTTCGCCCCTGGGCTCCTTCCATCGAGAATATTTTGGAGAGCGATTTCCTGAAGATTGTTTCCTTTTCCTCGAGTCCTCCAAGGAAACAAAGTCGGTGAGCCTATCTACGGCCGCACTTGCCCCGATCATATCGGTGACATTCCTTCGATGTAATTCTTGTTGAGCCCATGGTTTTAGGCCATTGAGGAAGCTGAACAGCTTATCCTTCTCGGACATATCATGTATGTCCAGTATTAGCGTAGAAAATTGCTTCACATTGTCTCGGATTGAAGTACTTTGGCGGAGTTGTCTCAACTTCCTCCTTGCGACGAACTCTGTGTTCTCGGGTAGGAACTGAGTTCTCAACTCCTGCTTTAAGTCGTCCTATGTGTCCACTCGACATCGACCTTGTTGGATCTCCTCCTAACGGGTTCGCCACCAAAGTTTTGCATCCCCGTTCAGATACATGGTTGCTATTGAAACTTTGGTATCTTCAGAATCAAGCATTGTAGCTCGAAAGTACTGTTCCATGTCAAACAAGAGATTCTCGAGCTCTTTTGCGTCTCTAGTACCTCCATAGCAATGAGGCTCAAGTGCCCTCAGGTTTTGTGGCGGTGCAACGAGGGTGTTGCTCCCTCCCGCATTTAGTGCTCTTGTGAGTGTTGTCACTCTAGAAGTGAGTTCCGCCACGACTTCGTGCAAATGTTGCACGGAGTCTTTAGTATCGTCTGTCAGTCGATCGACTAGGGCCTTAACTTTGTTGATTCAGGATTCAGCTTCTTCTTGCGAGCTCTCTACCCCAAGAAGCCTTCGTTGGCCTTGGTAGAGTTCCTCCAAGCTCGCTTCAAGAGCATCCAAGTGGGTTTCCGCCGCTGTGAGTCTCTCCTTGTAGCTCTTCTTCCCGGTTGGTGCTCCAGATTGCGCATCCTCCGTTCACAGAGAGTAGCCAATTTTTCGTTCTCATGTTCACTGCCACGATCTTCCAAAGCGGCTCCAATGGCGTGAGAGCGAGTTTGCACTTGTAGCCCACCTGCGGTTGCTTGGGGCAAAGGTCCTGCTTGCCCTGCCTTGCTCGATTCGCTACGATGCTTGGTCATGGCAAGATTGCAAAATTACTTCGCTACTTGCTCAAATTGCTTGCCCGCTTTGATACCACAATGTCACGGACTTAGTTAGAATTGCCTAAGTCGTAAGGCACCCTTGCGACAAAGTCACGAACATAGCTAAAGTTGCCAAAGTCATGAAGCACCCTTGCGCCAACTCCTCAGACTTAGCTGGGATTGCCTAAGTCATGAGGCGCCCTTGCGACATATGCGTCCGCAAAGGTTCAACCTAGTTGCAACCTCGTACAGGTCCCGAAGGACCTGTAAAACAGAAAGTTGATTAGATTGAAAACGAGCGACAGACAAGTCTCGACGTCTCGCGGAGAGGGAAGCTTTACAAGCAATTCAGCAAGCACCTTGGGTGTAAGAGAGAAAAGAGAGGAAAGAGAAAACAAGGACTTTAGAAGGTAGAATGAACAGTTACAAGTCCACAAACAACTGTTCACCGGGTGCCAAGCGTGAAGGCAAGTTCTTGTCAAGTTAACGTGCGAACTTGTGAAGATTTTTCAACGCCCGACTATATACCGAAGCCCCATCCAGTCCTGTGTCAACCGAGGGATTCTAGGGTGCTGCGATGGTTGACGTTTCGCGTGCAACCGCAGCTTGTAGAAAACAAGCCGTGGCACACGAAAACGGAGCTGTTTTGGGCAGTTCGACCCGACGCGACGAGCGATCGTACTATAACGTTGTAACCTGTTCGAACATGCATTTTAGAAGCAAAAACACATAAAACAAAGGCAAAACATACTGTCATGTCTCGATATAAGTATGCAAAAGTGATGAACGATTCGTTGAACGAAGTTGTTGTGCATCGGTTGTTGCGGGTACGCAACGACCGTTCGTGACAATAGGGGATGGGGCCTCCGTATAGTGTCGAGCATTGAACAATCTTCACAAGTTCACACGTTTTCTTGACATAAACTTGCCTTTAAGCCCGGCACTGATGTTAGATGTTCAATTGTTTGTGGATTTGTAACTATTCGTTCAACCTTTTAAAGTCCTTGTTTTTCTCCTTTTTGGCGAGGTTCGTTACTTCCTCGGTTCCTACAATTTCTCTTCTCATGTCCTCCACAGAATCTCTTTCGATTCCGCAATTCCCAGTGATCTCGATCGCGTCCAGAGACAGCTGGTGCTCTTTGACTACCCACTTATCGATGAAATCCAACGTGCGGACCAGTTCTCTGCTGATCGACCGCTTCCCTTCCCGAACCATCGGGTCGCCGCTCTGCAAGCCAAGAAAACCCACGAAAACTGCCATTAACGAAGCAACAAGCAAAGAGAAATCCAGGAAAGGAGTTAGCTTTCCTCAAACTCACATGGATGACATCCAGTCGAAGGAGAGGATCCATGGCTTTCTCGGTGAGGTATCTGGGATCGACGTGGGTCTCGTCGGAGAGCGCGGATCTACAGGCAGCGAAGGAGACGAAGTGGGAGAGAGATGGGGGAAAGAGGATTCGAGGGCGGCGACACGGCGGAGGAGGGAATCGATAAGAGGTTGAGCTTGATACTGATAGAACCGCTGCTGCTGCTGCTGCTGTTCATGACGATGATAATGAGGAGGAGCAGGAGGAAGATGATCATCACCGAGTTGATGAATTTGGAAGAAGGAATGCAGTGGTGGTGGGTGTTGCTGGGGCTTAAGGCAGTGACGGTCGGAAACAGTGGGAGGTTTCTGGGACTGGAGGAGCAGGTGGCTGGCCAGGGGCTTGGAGGAGTTGATCAGATGTGGTTAGATGGGGTGGTGGTGAAGAGTGGATTGAACAGCCGCAGCAGCATCGATTAGTTTCTCGGTGGTGGTGCGAAGGCATCTGGACTGAGAGACGATGGAGATGTGGGCTGTGGCGGAGTGGACAAAGGGTCGGGGACGACAGGAAGTCAACATGTACCCAAGAAGGGTTTCATGTAACCCCTTCAGGTTTCCAGCAACGCATGAAGTCAGTGGCACATGGGTCCCTTCTGTCTCGAGTGTTAAGACTAACCACATCACCCTTGACAAAACTCCTCGGTGATTCAGTGAGGAAAGTGTGACCCTGTAATTTCGGACGCTCACTGGGAACGAAGTGCACCCCGCCACCTCAAGACATTAATTATAGCGGGGTCCACCTTTCCTGCCTGGTGTAAACGTGGGTTCTTGCTGAGTCATGTCGGCAGACCTAATTTCCCTTTCACCCTCACAACATTTGACGATTCGACCCGCCTCCCTCTCCACACTACCCTTCTCCCTCCCAAACCCAATCCCTAGCAATGGAGCTGCGCAAGCTTCTCACCCTCTCTCGCCGCCCCCTCCTCCTCTCCGGCCGATTTGCCTCCACCTCTGCAGTTGCCGCCCTCGCAAGCCCCACCGCCGATGCTCCCTTCCTGGCCAAACCCCCCGTGATGCTCTACGATCGCCTCGCCGAGGCCGTCCGATCCAAGATCAAGCGCCTCGATGACCCGGACCCCCGCTTCCTCCGCTACGCCTCCTCCCACCGCACCCTTGCCGACCATACCCCCATCCTGGCCGCACCGGAGACCCGCGTCACCACCCTCCCCAATGGGCTCCGCATCGCCACCGACTCTACTCGTGACTCCCGCACCGCCACGGTCGGCGTGTGAATCGACGCCGGTAGCCGCTTCGAGACCGATGAACCAACGGGACCGCGCACTTCTTGGAGCACATGATCTTCAAGGGCACCGAATCGCGGACAGTGCGACAGCTGGAGGAAGAGATTGAGAACATGGGCGGGCATCTGAATGCTTACACATCGAGGGAGCAGACCACCCACTACGCCAAGGTGTTGGATAAGGATGTGCCCAAAGCGCTGGAAATCCTTGCAGACATACCTCAGAACTCGTGTTTTGATGAGAAGCGCATTGAGAGGGAGAGGGATGTGATCCTCAGGGAGATGGAAGAGGTATAAGTTTCTAATATTCACCTCCTTTTGATCGTATTAAAACGTCAATATCCAACCAACGTCGATAACTCACAATTCTTATTTTAGGCTAACTATGGTTGTTTACTGTCTCTAGCTTAATCAATTTATTGTTTTAAGTACTGCCATTAGGTTTTTTCTTGTATTGAAACTCTTGGAGAAAAATGAAAATAGAAGTGCACTGGGAGTCGGGGGAGGCAAGGAGGACAAGTGCATGGGTTGGTCTTTCATGGTGGCTAAAATCTCTCTAAAGTTGGAGATATGATTATATTTAGTTAACAGATGCAGAACAATAATTTCTATTATATTTCTTTTTTCTCATGTTCTAATTTGAGTTAATTTGTTGGCAGCAAAATCTTATCTTTGACATTAGGTAACTTATAAAAAAACAGTACTTACAATTGAAAATCTCTTGGACTAGTGGCTGCCGATCAAAAAGCAGTACTTATAAGTATTTCTAATCACATGGTACCAGGATCATCATTCCTATCAGGCTGGCATGTGAAGTTTTGTACAACAGATGGATTTAGAAAAGTGGAGAGAGGCTCTGATAGCTATTATTGTCAATAATAGAAGTTGACCAAGAAATGAAGCATTTTGATTCTTATTGATCTTATATCACCTTTTATGGCTCTTAATTTAATTAGGTTTTTATGCCACTTGTGCATAAGTTTGCTAATTATGTTACCATCACATAGGCTAGAAATCTTCTGTTGTTAAAACTGATGTAGCAGGATGCCCCTTTTTTTGGCTTATAGCTAAAATCTCCTGACTGTGGACTGAGCATAACCATTTGTTGCTCCGGACCTCTTTTTGTAGTTGTTGTGTTGATTAGCTACTTCTGCCTTGCAACCCTATTTGATTTTACTGAGGAATATTAAATTAACATTTAGTCTTTGTGAGACGCCATTCCCATGTAAATTTGGTATCCATGGTGTAAATTATACTACCTATAAACCAATTATGTGTTTCTTTCACCTTGTTCACAGTGAGATAACTTATTTTCCTTGATCCATAAATCTTAATTAGCATGTGTTACTTGCCACATTCTCAAAACTGGGGAAATATTCACGTTTTGCAGAACTTTCTGGCATTTGTTTCTTTCTTTTTGTTTTTCTTTCTTTGGACCTCTTTGATCAGTTCTTTTTTTTATTATCTCATAGACAGGTTTTGATACTGCTTAATGGAATTTAAGTTTCGCATAGGTTAGAATTTCTTTTATGGCATTATGAAGTTGTGATTTAATGGAAATACAGATTGCCTAGATTTTTTGCTTTTGGCATCATGTGAAGCACTTACTTCAGGAGAAATTTAGCATACTATTGTTGACTTTTACTGGATAGAACTTTTGTTCACACCATGGTATGCGGTACCGAATGGTACAGCTCGGTATGGGTGGTACGTCCCGGTCCGACAGTATATCGGTATGCGGACCGCTCGATATCGGACGGAACATGCTACAGTGCTATAGTATTATACTGTAGCAGTGCTACAGTGTTATAGTAAGGAAAGAAAATATATAAAACTGTTCGGTACACCCTGGTGTACCGCTCAGTATGCCCTGGTGTACCGCTTGGTTCGCCGGTACCGTACCGTACCGAGCCAACCTTGAAACACTGGTACGGAACGGTATTACATACCTTGGTTCACACAATATTTTAATATCATTTTTTTCTGTCTTATGTAGGTGGAGGGACAAACTGAAGAAGTTATTTTTTATCATCTGCATGCAACTGCTTTCCAGTACACTCCACTTGGCAGAACTATACTAGGACCTGCTCTGAACATCAAGACAATTACTAAAGAGCATCTTAAGAATTACATATCAACTCATTATACAGCCCCTAGAATGGTATGTTTTTTATTAGGCTAGATTAAGTCATCATTCTTGTTTTCTGTACGTACATAACTTAGGTGCCTCCTTGTTTGATGATCTATCCAGTCTTGATTGGTGTGACTTTAATTATTGCAGCAAATGGCTAATGTTTTATATTTATAATGGTTTAGGTCATCTCAGCTGCTGGTGCTGTTAAGCACGAGGATACAGTTTAGGATGTGCATCTTTCTTGGAATGCATCAGTAGTGCAGCAAGTTGCGAGTATAAAGGCAACTTTCAAGCCATTACTTGTTAACTTTGTAGCCAGCCTCACCTGCATGTCATTGGCATTTATGATTGCTACAACTAAGGGAGGCATCTGTTACCATCCCTATTGTATCTAAATGCAAGTATTGGGAGGGAAATTTCCTGGATTTAGAGTGTTGATAAGGAACTAACAGAAAATATGCTGCTTAAGATGTAAAAGGTTTGACCTGTGGTCCAAACACCTTTGCCTTTTGAGTATTAGACACGGATACAAGGTTCTTTAAATGGCTCAAAGAAGATTAATAAGTTCTTTTGTTCAAGTGGAGTAGATAAACCACTAAACAATAGCATCTGGACAGTATAATTCGAATGTGTTTGATAAGATCACATGGATATTTCTTCACGATGAGTTATTCACATTCACAAGTTTTGGTTGATTGTCAAGTTGCAATAGAGTATCATGTATCCTGGAACATCCAAATTTTTTTGAAGAATATCTCCAATGTGATATATGCAAGGAATGTTGTTTGTTGAATTGTTTTAATAAGTTATAAGCTGCAACTGTTTGATTGTCTTTTACAGCTCAAATCTTCTCTTCAACTTCACATTGATGGTACCAGCCCTGTTGCTGAGGACATTGGTCGTCAGGTAATGATTTTTTCTTTCTCTGGCAGCGTGTTTGTTCAGTCATTTTACTTTAAACGTTTCTATATTTCTTTCCTTGATGTCTTCTTACTTTCTTGTGTTTGCAGATACTTACATATGTCCATAGAATCCCTGTTGCTGAATTTTTTGTGAGGATAAATGCAGTTGATGCAAACACCGTTAAGCATGTCGCTAATCACTTCATATTTGACCAGGTAAAGCTTACTTTTCTCATTTACTAAAAGATGCTTTATGATTACAATCACAATAAGCATGCCAGAGATTCATAGAAATAAGCAATTTATGGAGCTAAGGGTCCAAATTTGCGTAACCATGAGGCATCACTTTAAGTTACGTAATCACCTGTCTCACATATTTAAGATATAAATTCATTATAAGGCTGATTGGAGAGTCTCAATTCTCAAGTATATCTAAAATCATGTTTGGCCTTGTATGTTTTCATGACACTTCAAAATGAGGTTCTGAAAAAGGATGGGTCTATTTTCCTTTGGTATTTGTGGACACTTGGTGCGTCGTTATCATACAAAGAATGGGTCAGCTTATACTGGGTGCTGCCTTGGCCTCGCAGGATGTGGTAATTGCAGCCATGGGACCAATCCAGGGCCTTCCAGACTACAACTGGTTCGGGCGCCGCACATATTTGCTCCGCTATTAGCTGTGCGCTGGTCCTTCAATATTTTCCCAATCATCAGAGTGCTATCGTCCTTGGCCCCTTCTATCCTGGTGGTGATTATGACTACATGGAAGTTTCAGATGTCTGAAAAGATTTTGCTTTTCTTCCACCGAAATGGTGCTTTAACGTTTCCGTCCGAAGCTTGTATAGATTTTTTTTTTGTTAATAAGGTCTGGTCCAACTATGTTGCCCGAACGTTTTGTGTCGTCTTATGATGAACAATGATGTTTATACTTGTATCAATTGTCCAAAAGTCGAGCATTCATTTTTTAGTAAGCTATAATGTTGCACTTTTGTGTGTCATATTGCTCCCGTTTCCGAAATAATCTCGAGGCATAGATTAAGTCATTAAGATTTTCTCTATCGAGGAATCAATTTTACTGTGCATCCGTGACTAGTTTTGTTATTACTCCAGAACTATTCTATCCATTTCTTTTGGCCTATGCTAGATATACGATGGCAATGCTGAGACTGCATCTAACCTGATCTGAACGCAACACGCAACCTGTTATTCTCACGACAGATCTCAAGGTGGCAGTTTCCTGTAACGCCGTGAATCATTCGGTTCACGGGATCAGCAGGATCCGTCGTACCCCTTTCCGTAGACTAATCACGGGATCAGCATGAATCTATGTACCCCTATCACTGGAATCGACGACTAGGACTCGGTGTGCCTGATGACAGCAGGGGAAGTTCGCGTGACTTAAGAGAATTCGCGTGAATTCTTTGAAACTAAAAGCCGTGGCTTTCATTACAATATGCATGATCGGAACTCTGAAACTGAAGCAAGGTAATGCAAATATTAAACTGCGTGCAGGAATAGATATGACTTCGAAAGCCAGTGAAGAAGCCCGTGCATGGTTAGGTGGCTTCCTTATATTGTATGTACTAATAGTTTCCCTTGCTTTCTGCTCCAATTCCTCATCAGAATTGGCCGCCTGTATACCGCTGTCCGAACTGCCAGTTCGCTGGAGCGACGTCGACCGACTCCACCGTATTGTTGTCGCCTGTCGTCACCTGGAACGAAAGGCTCTGCCCCACCATCTCTGGCCTGAAACTGAGCTGCCATCTCTGTCCCCACGACCTCGTCATCGGCACCCAGGTGGTGTTGGATCCCCTCACCGACAGGTTCGCCACGTCGCCGGAGCCGGCCACGTTGTACACCAGCACCGAGATCCAGAAGGGGTTCCCCCTGAACTCGAATCCGATGTCGCCCTCCCTGACGCACGGTACTCGCCGGAACTGCACGGGGATGCTGCCCGAATTGTTTGCCTTGGCGATATTCATGTACATGGCCATGGAGAGGTCGAAGTGCTTCTGGGGCGGGTTGCACAGGCTGACGGGTGCCGGCGGGCAAAAGCTCGTCGCCGTCACGATGGTGCTCCCCTCCTTGCACCTGTCGGGTCCCGCTACGCACTTCAACTCGAAGCATGCACCGCACATTTCCCCGTCGTTGAACAGCACCGTGCTCAGCGCCGTGTTCGCCAGCCCGTATCCGTGCTCGAAGAGATTGCCATACCCACAAGTTCCGCCTGTACCAGTACAAAACACATGATCAGATATCTCTCTCTCTCCCCCCATGAACACGATTTAACTGCAGCAAAATCTCCTCTGCGTGCATGCAGCTCTTGTGATCTGCTCATTGGCCTGAGAGGGGAAGACAACGACATAGGAGCAGTAGTAGAAAGAGGGAGAGGCAGCTGAACTCACCCATGGTCGCGTTGCCGGACATGTCGCCGTAGAAAGTGGCGTCGGCAGTGTCCCATGGACCCTGTGCCATCACTGCCATGGCCATGAGAGCAAAGGTCATGACGACAACCACACTGATCGCAGTCATCGCCATCTCCACAAAGACCGTGGTTTCTCCCCCACACAACGCATCAATTTATACACGAGAAATCTCAATCGAGGCGAGTCAATACACGCACCAAGTTTAGGCCGGTGATGAAGGCGGAGGAAACGGATATGAAAAGTCCGGTTGTAATAGCTAATCACCGCATGCATGAAGGAATTTTCGGCAACAACGTGTAACTAATGCTTCTTTGTTGACATATCGGTACTCTCATTGTTTTAAATGATATGTTTGCCCTCCAATCTTAAACACACCATACAATATTCTAAGACCTTAAAATTTTAAATACACCACATATATATATATATATATATATATATATATATATATGATTTATTTGGTGAACAATTTTTTTTATAATTTAAAACATGAAAATAATTTTAATCATTATGTTGGTTTCATAGACTATTTAGATGGGTTGGAACAACCCATGTGGGTGTGGCGTTCACGGGATGTTATCCGGAGTGAGTCAAACGTGAAAATAATTATAACTTATTCGGTACCCAAGCAATAGCTATCCCAAAATGACTTATAAATAAGAAAAAAATAGTCAAAAGGATGAATGATTGATGGAGAAAATATCATCATTGTTTGAGAGATAGGCACGGAACAAACAATTGAAAGCAACCGAAATGGTCTTAAATAGAAAATTATAGCTCTAAATATCAGCAATATCCCAATTTTTCAGAAGACTTGATGAATACTATTTGTTCATAAGTTGGCAAGCTCTCTAACTTCTATATCAAAGCCTTATCACTCATAAGATTATAGGGTGTTGAAATGATTGACCTTTTCTTTTTTTTACTAGCTAATGACACCAAAATCTTATTATGGCATGGGCTTAATAGGCTATTTTATCTCATTTATAGAAAAAATAGTTTGAGCTTAATGGGCTTAATGGTTAACAAAACAGTTTGGGAAGTATATTTATTGAAAAAAATATAAGGAAAATAATATTGTTAGGCTATAATAAAAGATAAACTGCTCGAGTAATAAAAGTATTACGTCATGAGCTTTTAGCAATCATTCATTATAAACTCTCCCATAATCCATCGATACTCATCGGAAGGTTTTCATAATCATTTAATTCTTCACGAAGCACGTGGAGTGATTGGTTATCTTCTAAGTACTTCAAAAGGGTTTTTGTTGTTTATAGAGTTTCATTGCAAATTGTAAGAAAACTAAGCTACGTCTTCGCTCAATCCTTTTAGTTGACACTAATAAAATATCACAAATATTACTCAAGAAAATATTTATTCTCTCTATTCAACTATTGGTCTAAGGGTGCATACTCATGAAGAAATGTAATATGAAACTAAGTAGATTGAATAGTTCCATTTAGAATCATCTTAAGAATCTCGAATCTTGATCACTAAAATTGTCCTATGGTACACCTAATACTTCACCACATCCTTAGTGATAAGCTTTATTTTCTCCTCCACGAAGTAGGGGATGCAATGAAAGTTATATGTTTCGAATATCGATTGATAATCATCAAAATCAACCTAAATATATTCACTTTTAACAAACAAGGAATATATTTTTTCAAGTATAATTTAGAATGGATAATGACTCCAAGAGGGCGAAAGGTTTTTGTCTCTTGACCTTACCTTATTAACAAGTGAAGTATGTTCATATATTTTTCTACAGCCTCTCTTATCTTTAGCTAGTAGAATGTTGTTTCCAAGGGCATAATAATGTCATGACATTCCAGTACGCTTTTAAGTAGAAGATTGTTGATTAAAGACACATACACCATATTCTCCGTGATATAAACAAGTCATTGTTCAACCATCATAACTTGCATTCCAAAAGTTAATCCCCAGTAGGGTTTCTTTTTAGCATCTTCTAATGAGTTATTCATAGATCAACCCCTCGAGACTCTTGTCATGTTGACAACTTTAAAGTATAAAAAAACAGATTTTATCCATTTTGGATATGTCTTGGATGGAAGCAATATGATAAAGTTGTCTTAGTTTTCATCACATGATGAACTTAGTATTTTCAAGCATGAACTTAGTTTCGTAACTCCCATTTCAATTTTTTTGTCAATATGATAATACTTTGATTGCATTTCTTTCCACCTAGTCGCTTTAAGGTACATGGTTATAATCAACACTATTATCTCAACAGAATTGAGCTTTATTATCTGAAAATACTATACCACATCAAAGAGAAAGTTCTTAAATTCTTTTAACATGTTGAGCACCATCTCTCAAGTGTTATGTTTGTGAATGGCCACAAGAGTTTCCTCCACCTCTATGTCTGTGAGTGACTTTTGCAGTGAGGTCTGCTACAACTTGTTAAGATGTATTGACTTTTACATTTCATTAGTGCCTTTCAACTTGACTTCAGTAGATTCATCTTCTTGACCATCAATGTGGATACCATGCTCGTCTTGGACGATAAGGTGAAGAAAATTTCCATCATGAGTAGTCTCACTTGATTCATCACATTGTTACTTTGGTATCGATGCAATAACCGAGCAAAGAAGATTGCTTTTGTTTGTCTACCTAAGCAAGGCTTATTTTTAGTTATCAACCTGACTCTAATATCATATATCACAGTGGAATCGTCAATCTGAGTTTAAGTTCAAGCTCCTTGCGACAAACGCTAGGCAAAATTATATTGTCTTTACATTGTGGTACGTGGATGAAGGTGACGACGAACAACAGACGCACTACTCCAGCGAGGGGCAATTATATTATTATAGGTAACTGGACCGGCTCAGCAAATTATGGGCCGAGCTTGGACCGGATTTTGCGTGGGTAATTTTGAGATTTAAACCTGCTGCTAGCGGCCTTGAACAGTACGGCCGGTTTACTTTGTTGTTATGCGTCAGTGGACCGGCCCAATAAATTATGGACCGAGCTCGGCCCAGATTCGGAGCGGTAATGTGGAGTGTTGAACCAGCTGCTCACTGCCATTAGTCGCTGGCCTTGGAACAGTGCGACTGGGGGTCTTCCATCTCCCGGTGTTGCTCGACGTCTAGGGTTTCGGTTCCATCTCGAATTCTCCGACGATGGTGAAGGTAATCGGTTTCTGGTTGTTCTGCTCCTTTGCTAGCTTCTAATTGGTCGCTCTTCGTTATCTCTGCTTCTTGCTAAAAATTACTGCTAGAAGATTTTTCTCTCCTTCTTTTGGTGGTAGAATTGGGATGGTAGTGAATTCTTGTTTCTTAATCATGTTGCTTTCTTCCCCGTAGTTGTTGTTTCTTGATTTTTTTTTAATATCTATTTATCAATCTTTCACTGCCTTTTTATCCTTTCCCGATGGTTTAACCCAATCGAACTCGAAAGCAACGAATTGAGGTCAAGATGCCTCCCTTTTGTCCCTTCCATCGAATCGAAGGGGATTCTAAATGCACTTGACTGGAAATGCACGTGGATGCGATCCCCCAACTGCTAACGGTGCCAATTTCTGTTGGTTAATTTAACACCAATATCACAGCCTTGTTGGGATCGATGGGGACGTGGTATACTGAAGAGAGAGAACGAATCAAAGGAAAGGGAGTTTGAACGCTATGATTGTAGCGAAGGATCAAAATAGGGACTACATCTTAAGAGAAAAGGAAGGAACGATTAGACACAAGAAACACGTTATTTTTGTGATTCTACCGACCAAAGTCCAAGAATAGTCTGGAAACCCTTAATACAAAAGCCTCTCTGAAGGAACAACCACCACTCCGCAGAACCCCCAAGACAATGTGGACCTTGCTGCATTACACATGTATATGGATGGGCTGTACAGCATTAGGTCCAGAAAATTCAGGTTGCCCTTGGTGTCTTGGAGATAAGGCCGATTGTGAGGACCCACCATCAGCATAGGGCCAAGCGAATGCAAGAAAAGATAATTGAGGGTCTTGTTATCTGGGCAAGTAGGAGTGTAAAGGGAAAGGAGTTTAAACTGGGAATCATAGGAATTTTGAGTTTCTACAGATCCAGAAAGGACGATACCTTTGATACTTGTGAGATTATTTTGATTGTCCGTAGCTTTATTATCCACTGATTTACTATGAACTTGTATGTGGACTGGGTTTCCTGCTGCCTGATATAGGTTGTTAGCTGTGGTTCTTCTTAGATAACTCCACTTCTTTTGCTTATTCTTGTTACCTGTTTGTGTCAGTGCCAACACACAAATTGTGTGTACCTGCAACATCTGTTCACAATGAACTTACGAATTTCATTATCGTCTCAACGTTGTTGAAAAATGCTAAGTTGTTGTGACTAAACGAATGATACTGATCAATTGATCTGATTTTACAGACAAATTACACATCAGGTGGATTCTCCAGTCAAGGTGAGCCTTTTTCTGCTGATATAGCTTTTCTTAACTGGTTTTGTACTGCGTCACCAGTAGATAGGAAATTGTTGTCGTATAATGGTTGTCTGGACAGGACATCGTGTTAAAGGGTCAGAGATCTTTGTTGGTGGTTTTCCTCGATCCGTAACCGAGAGTATAATCCATGAGGTAATTTTTCTTTGCATTGTTTTGGACTTAGTTATTTTGTGCCTCTCAGTAAAATTGGTTTCATTTTCTTTGCCATCAAGACAATATGCAGAACGAGATCCTGAATTAATTGTGGTGGATAAGCCTTTCACTCTTGTGTTCCTTTATGTTTACACATATTAAACTTTTGTAGGTTCATTTGTTGCATTTTGATACAGTTTGATTGTATGAATTAGCCCAATGAGCCCATAGGTAGCACAGTACAAAAGAGAACATGACCTTCTTATTATGTAACTGTAAAGTTCTTGTTTTATTGTGATTGGCAATGCTTTTTTGAATTGATTCATGGACTAATAAATACATAAACTAAGACAAATGACCCAATATATATTGTCTTGTTGCCTAAAATAATAATGCAATATGGTTTTTAGCTTCGGTATGTGGATGAGCATTTTCTGATAAAGAGAGAGAGAAAATTATTAGTATTTCTTTAATTCTATCCTTGATTTTGTTTTTTCTGTCGAAATTCTCAGTTAAAGAATGACCGATAACATTTTTGTTTCTACATTGTTGGTTGAAATTATGCATATTGGTTTTTGCTGCAGCTATTTTCTCCTTATGGGGAGATTATTGAGTTGAGGATGATCAAGGACCAGGAGGGTAACTCTAAGGTATGAGCTGTTTTTGAATATATTTTTTTTGCATACATCCACTGAAGGAAGTATTCATTCATATGATGAAAAGGAATTTAGTATGGACAGTATTATTTATTTCAGATATTTATTTAAGAACTTGATGTTTCCTTGCTCAGGGATTTTGTTTTGTGCGATTTACAACAAAGGAAGCAGCATTCAGAGCTTACAAAGAGAACGATGGAGTTATGGTAAAAATTGACATCTATATGTGCACAGTATCTTTCGTTTACATATTGTTCATCCTTTTAATTCAGTTTTGTAGTCCAATAAATTAAGATTTGTTGAACTCAGGATTCTCAATTTCGATGTGTACCGTACGTGCCAGTCCAAGAGGATGCCGGTACGTGTACCACCCTCAACCGGGCGGTACCGATGCTTTGACCCCATATCAGGCAATATGAGGTCTATATCGAGTGGTAACGATCGAAATCCGACTGTTACTAAGGCATACCGGTCGATACGCCTTGGATTTCAATCGTTATCGAGGTGTATCGGTTGGTACGCCCTAGATTTCGACTGTTATCGAGGTATACCGGTTGGTACACCTCGGTATGTACCTTACCGAGCAAGTTTCGGTATACCGGTATAGACCGAAATTGAGAACCTTGGTTGAACTAGCTTAGCATTCAGTGTCAAGATTATAGAAGCTGCCATTTTCTGTCCTAAATGTAAAATCTGATTACAGTGTTATTATCAATTCTTTTTTTTTGGCATAAACTACAACTTTGAGCCATTTTACAGTTTTGGTTATTTTGAAGAAAAACTTTCTTCATTTTTCTTGATCAGTATTCAGCAGCTATACTACTTTATCTTCCAATTTTTTTGTTTTTACTTTTAATGATCCAAGTTTTATTCCCTGCTGCTGGTACCAATGGCAAAAGGCTCCTAATTTAAGGGCTAGCATTTTTCACATTTATGGTGTTGGGTTGAAGTGGGGCATAAGGACTGGTCAAATTCTCTCATTGTCAAATCAGCATTGCCTTTGTATTAAAGGGGAACATAACGTAGTTTGTCCTTGATTATGTTTGATATTTTGTGAAACTTAATATTACATGCATCATGTGGAATTTCTCAGTTTTGCATCCTCTGAAAACCTTATATTTTATGTAGATATCATTTAGTGTTTGGATGTAAATTCTTTCTGAGGTTCAAACTAAGGTCTGCATATGTTCTGTGGTAAATGGGACAATGTGGTGATTGGAAACAGCTGAGTGCAGCAGCTATGGTTGCTTCGTGTGGTTGTCATTCCTCTGTTCTTCACTGATACAACTCAAAAAAACAAACGAGCAGGGATCTATTAGGGCATTAGATGGTCCATGATAAATGTAAGAAGGATTTGAAGGAAAATCAGTTCATTGTTTATGATACAAATTCAGCTTGCAAGAATAGAGCTTTCCTCATATTTTTCTCTATTTGTTAGACATTGGTTCTCTGCCCTTGATTGCTTATGTACATGTATATTATCGAGTTATATATATTCTCGTAACAAGATTAGTCACGGCCTATAGGATAACTAATTGAGCTTGGAATTTTCTCATGTTTTGTTTCGTACTTTCAATCTTTCCAAAGGAACCTCTTAGCTGTGAACTACTGGTTATGACATTATTTTAGTAAATGCTTGAAGCACTATCATGAAAACACCTGTTTTTCCATCTTATTCCTGTTTCAGGTCCATGGAAAGAGTATTCGTGTTGCTCTTTCTTCAGATCAAGATTCCTTGTTTTTTGGAAATCTTCATAAAGGTAGAACCTGGTTCATCATTTGTGTATACATTTTCTGTAGCATCAAGCATCAGTGATACATAAATCAGATGCCTTATAGGTTTACGATCATATTCATGTTTTTGGTTTTATAGTAAAAGATATTTATATATGCATAGTATCCTTGTATTTGCATATGGAGATGGTACATCAAACCAGGTCTTATTAACATAATGAAAAACCCTTTGCTTTTTGGGATATCTTTTCCCTTTGTATCAGTTAAGGAGTGAACCAATGGATCATCTTTTAAGTTGTAAACAACTGAAATTAGTCTTTTATAAGTTCTATCAGACTAGCATTTTAGAAATAATCATGGTGATCACTCAGAGATCAATGGAGGTAGGCACTTGTTACCATAGGAGATTGTGATTTCTGAGTTCTGAGAGGTTACCACACAAAGGACTCATTGTCCACTTCAGCCTGGTCAGTTTAGGAGATTGTTGTTTCTGAGTTCAGAGTGAGTGCTGGAGAAAGTTCTGTTGGGTTCCCCCACCTCTTCTCATATCTTTTTGTATTCTTTCTCTCCATCTTTTTTTCCTCCTCTAGTTCACTTCTGCCAGCATCCTGTGTTGGCATGGTATTGTTCCATGCTGTAGGCGGCATGTGGATGGTGCTTTGTTTGATTTGAGACTCTTTAAAACTTCAAATATTTCGGTGATTCTTTGCTTTCTGAAAGAGAGTACATAATCAATATGTTAGGCATTCCACAGTCTCACTATTTTCATAGTGTTGTAGGGTGCTATCCTGCCATAGTTGTAGTGGAATGCGTACCTAACTATACAAGATATATATCTGGAAGTGCTGCCTTGAAGTGCTTCAGAACTGCTTTCATGCTATAGACATTTTGTCACTTTTCTCATAAGTGGCTCTTCGAACACCTATTTAAATATAAATTTTCTTGTGCATGTCAGATTGGAGCTTGGAAGAATTTGATAAATTGGTTCGCCAGGTACTAAGATGGTCTGAGATAGCTATAATTATGTGGATTCACTTGCTGATTTTGATTTTACAACTTACCTTTTGCTTTGCAGGCATTTAAAGATGTGTTGTCAGTAAACCTTGCAATGTATCCTAGTGCTGAAGATTTTGCGGCAGGGAAAAGGAGACTGAATCGAGGATTTGCTTTTGTGCAATTCTCATCTCATGCAGTAAGAAATTGATAGTTCATTTCAAGCTTTTTTCAAGAAAATCTAATTCTGGAAAACTCTGTTGGTTTATGGGTTTTTGGAACTAGACTTCAAGTCACTCCAGATGATACTGAATTTTCAAAGTTGATATGATATCTCTTGTACTCAATGACTTCTTTATTAAGGTCTTAGGTCCACACATTTTCTATACAATCACCTATATTTTTTCCTATTTTGTGTGATTTTTCTTTAGTCAGTAGTTATTGCAAAAAAGTTGATAATTTAGTGAAGTTGTATTGTGTAAACTCATTACTTAATTTATCTTGCAGGTCTTCAACAATCTCATCTGTTAGTTAAAGTACATTCACACGTCTTATTTGTTCCTTTTCTTCCTTTAAGTGTTGTTGATAGCATTACTTTCCAGCAATTCTTTGAATTTTTTTTGCCTGTCGAACAACTTGTCATGTGATTCTCCTATTCTTTTCTAAATTCCTGCTACATTTTATTGGCTGGTATGGACTCAATTGTTGACCTAGTACTCCTTTGTGAACATCCAAATATATGCCAGTAAAGAGGGGAAATACATTAAAACTTATTCCTCATAGTTGTGCTTCTCATTATCTTATTGTTGCACATTCATCTTTCTTATAAGCTAACAAATCGATCTTTTACTGTAAACATGTTGGACGACAATCAACAACTCATATCTTCGTTACAGAGTTGCAGAGCAATAGGTGTTCTGTTTTACTCTAATACAAAATCGGCTTATAATTTGCTGCTAACTGCCTGACCATTATGTCCATCCATGAAGTTTGTCCATGAGCATTATGTCAATCAAGTACCCCTTGTTACTGATGCTTCAAGAAGATGATGATATTGCATCTGTGCAGCATGGACATATGACATTCCCTATGTCATTCCCTAATACAGATAGTTTGTACGGTTAACCTGATATCAGATGCTGTTGTTCATTCATGTTGCATGTATATGCACATGGAAAAAATGCTTGCCTCATGTCCTATACGAGTGAATATCACGTGATCGGTGAAAACATTCCTATCCTTCTACTCTATTTATTTTCTAGATCATTGATTTTATAATGATTAATCCATGTGAGAGGGAGTTGATGTGAATTATCTGACCTTTGATCATTGTTGAGGTCTGTGTTATAGTTGCAAACAAACATTATAAAATTCAAGTGGTTTAAATTTAATTGCAATTTTTTCCCCAGCTGACTTTGATTTAAGTCCCTTCAGTTGGCATAACTTATTTCTGTGTTATTGGAACAAAATTTTGATAGTATGTTCATCGACTATTAAGATTGAATATATAGTTCTGTTTGCAACAGTTAATCTTACAGTTTCAAGGTTCTGATATCCATCAGAGAGATTAAATAAATGTATCATCATTCTTTGGTCTACAATAACGGACAACTAGCAGTTCTTATATGCTGATGTGGATGGATCTGCTTGGATACTGCTATATCTCTCAGCCAGTTTTTGTTGCTTCTTGGTTTATGGCATAGATGAACCTTGAAGCTGTTCTGGGAAACTGTTGGATTGAAGTGTAAATATCTGGACTGCAGGGTTTGTAGTGATGATAGTTTCTTAAAGAAGGCAATGATCGTCACATAAATTAATAGGCCTTTCCTTTAAGAGCCAGAATCTTATGCTTGCCTTCAGCTGTCTACTGATATGTTTGTGCCCCATGGCTGTGGGTTTGGCATTACATATTTCTGGGATCTTCTCCATGATTGCTAATAGATGAAAACTATGCTTTATCTTGAGGAAACCAATTTAATCCTTGATGAATATGTTCATCATTGTAACTTTTTCATCTTCTGTTCTTCGGAATATAATTCCAGTTCTTCATGAGTCTTGGAGAAGGATGATCTTTAGTGTGAAAAGATTTATCTTCTAGGAACCTGAAAAGGGGATCTGCAAACTCGTAGTGGAGTACTAAACTTTAGGTTCTTTTATCAAGTTGAAGTATAACCATTTTCCATCTAAATTTACTGGACAACCAATTTTTAGTATACTATGAGATAGTCGCATGGGTTACTGAGGTTCAAGTCATGAAAATAGCCTTTGTACTTGTAGAGGTAAGACTGCAAACTTTCATCCTCCCCTTGCCCTGCATGATGGCAACCTCATTTACTGAGTCTCCTTTTTCACAACAGTAACCTAATTTGTTAGATAATGACAAGGTCATTTCCCTTTGTACAGTGGACAAGTTACTAACTGAAAGGATTGACATGTGACTTTATTATGGCAAGTTCACTTATGTGATTCTCATTGACAAAATCCTATTGACAAACAATGATTGTGAACTTGGTTTTGCTATGGAAGCATGTAATGACATAGTAATAAGCATAGCTACAAGTAAGGTTTTTAATCTCGTACCGTATTAGTATACCGAGCTTTGCTCGGTATGGTATGGTGCCAACGTACCGAGCAATACGTCTAAAATAGACATAAAACCCTCCAAAAATACTTGAAAAATAGAACAAAAAGTCAGGATAGGATTTTTAAGTTAGAAATAAATATACATTTAGTATAGTTTTAGCAAAACTAATGTAAATTAGGTAAGAACAGTGCCATATATCTTTTTCGGGCTTTAAGGAGTAGCTTTGTGCAAGGCTCGTAATTTTGATCCATTTCGGATCGTCCTTTCGTTAATATTGAATTATCTTCAAAAAAATTATTCGAATTGTGAGATTATTTTGTATACAACTTAAACCTTAAGATTCAAATGAATTAAGTAATCACATGTGTAGATATTCTTGATTCTACCACCAAAACGAATGATCGGCCTCCACGGGTGGTGGATCGGAATCCTCGATCCTATGTATCTGTATATCGGTATGATATATTTGTTGGACTAAATCCTAAAATTGATCCCATGACATAGTGTATTGATACACCGTATACCATTGGTGCATCAATGTGGTGATGGTTGTAGGTTGAACGTTATGAATCACGTGTCCAAGGCGGCTCCTGAGGCAATGTATTGGTGAATGTCAAAACTTCTACTTTCGTTACCGATCTGTTGCTCCGTATCATACTGTTGCTTGGAGATGTATGACCAACTATCATCGTACTACAGTTGGTTGTAAGATTCTCTATAATACGACGATTGTGAATACGATGTACTCGTTCTGTATCTGCGTCGTGTAGGCTCTATCGCATCTGCTAAAAATCATCCACCTGCTTTCCCTTCCCTTTTCGTGTATAAACTCGATCAGTACCTCGTCGATCTCCATGATCTGAATCTTGGGTGGCATATGTAAAATATTGCTCCTCAGTCTATGCACCACCCTCAAATTATGTAGACAGGACCAACGACTCCTCGACGTCGTCACCATCATCGGTCGAGGCACTACTGTCCACATCGCTGTCATGTTTTTGGACCAAGCGAGTTGCTGAATGTGATTATGAAGGTGTCTCCTCGTCGGACTTGATTCTTTCCAACGTTGCAGCTAATGCTACTGCTTTCCCCTTTGCCTTTGCCTTTGTACATTGGGTGGACAACTTTGACGGTTGGGTGTCTCTAGTTCCTAGGGTAGTTTGACTCGATCTTGTCTGGCTCCTTCCGCCACGTTCTCACCAAGAGGGATTTTCCTCCTATTGGGGACGTGCTTCCTCTTTTATTATTGTCTCAGTGATAAAACGCGAATGACGTTAAGGATCTCTCACCTTATCAAGTAGAGGATCCTTTTGGTTCTCCACCGCTTCGACCCATTCTAACATCGGCTCTGAATCTATCGTTGTAGAAATGAAGGTTAATGGGATCAATCTCTAGTTCCTCTAGCTCATTGTCCAGCTCAACACATCGTAACCTTAGCCGCATGTTATAGTGGACATATACCAATTTCTTTAACTATTTATACGATAGTTTGTTGTAGATCTTCGTGTGAATCAATACAAAAGTTGATCAATTACGTTCGCAACCACTAGATGTTGTCGTTCGTGAAAGTACATGAACAACAACCTTCCTTAAATTTAGTGCATCCCCTCTAAATTGTATCCACCACTCAATTATAAAAAGATATAAATAAAACCTTATTAGCATAATAAATAATTAATATCAAATATAATAGATAATCAATATGTGTAATTTTTTCTTACTAGGATCTATAGTGTAACGACACGATATAACTACAACGTCGGAGAATGAACCAATTATATCTTAAAATAATCAGCCCTCCATAATAGCATCGGTTGCATCAGTAGTGTTTGATAAGAGTCGATATATAACATTTCTTAGTGTTGTTAGTAAATCATTTTGCGTTCCAAAAGTATATCGATATTGAATTGTCGGGTTTAGATAATACACTGCAAGACATAATTTTGTTTGTTGAAATTTTTTATATAATAAAAATTAAATTAAATTACACTAAATATAAATTTATCTGTATTATGGATATCTTGATCTATATGAACTTCAGTCCTATGATCAATGATCTATAAATATTAGTCGGTTTTAAAATCATCTTTGAATACTTTCCTGACCTCTTCTCTTGCTGTAATCAACATATATTTAAGATAAGGCATTTATGGACGCTTTGTCCATATCGACCTTACTAAGGATAACATAAAGTGGTTCCACACCTTTTATGATTTTATTCACGATCTTTCAAAATCTAGTAGAAAGAATGGTCTTTTCTATCTTCTTTTCATCGCTCAATCTCGAATACCTAGTATCAGACCATTCTTGTAATGTGACCATTGTCTTGAGGCCCTACTTCTTTTGCTATAATGACTTTAAGGCAATGAAATTGATAGTAAACCGAGTGACTCCAAGTCGGAGTATCTCACCATTTGCATACTTTTGCATTAAAGAGTGGACCCAATGATGATTATATATAAAGTTTGTAATTGACTATGCTCGAGCTACACACTTGCTTATTAATGTTAGCTTGCCAATATTCTTCAACATTAGATCCATGCAATGTGCTGCAAGAGTCCAAAACAATGTTTTTTTCTTTTTTCCATCAATTGTAAACCAACCCTCTTGACATTCGCTCCATTATCGATAACTATTTGGACAATAAGACTATGGTCTGATCTCTTCTACTATGGTGTCCATCAAATTTTCAATATGATTAGATCTTGTCAGAAGCATTAACTAACTTATGAAACACCACCCGTCTATTGCTATAAATAACAAATTGATGATACTCATTCTTGTTGGTCCTGTTCAACTGTTATACATCAGTGTCACCCCATATTCGTCTCATTGTCTCTTGAAGGATTTGATCTAATCCTTCAATTTTGTCACCTCTTTATTTAAATACACACCGTGAATCTCCCTCATTGTTGGAGGTTAGATCCCCGTGCCAAACTTTTGAATAGAGGAGACCATACTTTGGTAATATGGATCTTAGGTTGTATTTGTTGGAATCTTGTGGAAGTTGAATCATTTTGAAATTATCTTTCTAATATCCTGATTTTTTTCTTTTGTATATGCATTGGCAATCTTTGTCAGTTTCGTTGTTTGTCGAGGATAGACTTGCAGATCAATATTAACAGTATCTGGTGCGGACCACCTGCCAAGACCTCTCATAAAATCATGGAGGCCACCATGCCTTATGCTAATGATTATACTCACCTAATGAATGGTAACATCGTGACCTGATCACACATTTACTTCTAGGAAATTTGCAGTCTGATGTGTCATATCACCTTGACCCTGTTCTCGTTTGACTTGTTGGTTCCGGACGTTTAGACTCAATGAACCTTGGTTGACTATAAACTAAGATTATTAACAATTTGATTGTTGGAGTAATTGGTACTAGGACAAGTATCCAGGAGGCTCGAGCTCATCTTTTATTTTGGTGAAGTACATCCATATCTGTTAGAGCCTGTTGATTCTTACACATGCTGTAGTAGTGGATCATTGAAAATAAACATGATCATTGAGCATGCATGACAAATCAAAAGAACTACAATGAGAATAAATTCAGTTATTTAACATTTTCAATGTTGAAGGGTTGAACTCGGTGTTTTTTTATTTGGTTGCCCAAGGCCCTATATATTAGAGCCTGCTGATTCTGAAGGATCAGGTTGCATGATACATGTAGTATTGGATCATTGAAACTGAACATGATCACAGAGAAGATGCATGATAAGTTGCATATAAATATATATGCATATATATGTATATGTATATATAAATAATGAGGAACATTTCGGTTATTTCACATTTTTCCATATAGATGCTATCTCACTGAAATAAACCTTTGAGATTCAATTAATTCTTATGGACTAATGATTTTGTGAATATATTGTTATGATCTCTTATATAGTTTTTTCTAAGACTTATCAATCAATAGATTCGTGTGCATAGACCCACTATGTATGAAGAAGCTATATTGAGCAATTAAATGTTTTGGCAGATTTCAGTTTTTGGGAGATATTCTGGTAATTGCATCTCATGTTGGAGCATCAAAATAAAACACTGGGTTCACAGGAAATCTAAGAGTTTCTTGAGAAATGTGTTCTTCACATTCGGGGTTCTGAATTTGTTGGCAGTCATTCATCTTTAGTTCGTAACTTAAGTGACAGTTCAGATTTTTATTATCTCATCCTTTTTTATACTAATCCAGTACGATCTTAATTCTTGTGCCCTTAGAAAACTAGGATGGAAAGTTTCAACCAAAGTTGCTGATCTTTTGTTTGCTTACCTTTTATGAGACTTTACTTTTGTCTCATTGCTTAATTAAACTCAAAAGCTTGTGGTATTCATGTGAGTTATCTCACATCTAAGTTTCCTTGTTAATTTGTTTACTCAAAACGAAGGGTGGCCAGTGTTGTGGCTCCCTCCAATGTGGGTTCCTTTGTACGGGGCGGGGCCTCTTACTGTTGCTAGCAAAAAGATGTTTCCATCACTTGAATCCTATTCACCGAGGTTAAAAAAGGAGTGATATTACAATAGCAACCCCAAAGTTGTTTACCTAGATTTGCAATTTTGCATATCTACAATTTTTGGTGTGGCTGTTCAAGGCTCTGCAGTCCTATTTCTCTTTTTCATCAAATCATCACTACTTTTGAAGCATAACCTCATAACTGTGGTTGTATTATAATATAACTTGGATATAGTTTTAAATCTGTCTTCGATTCCATACTCCAAAATTTTTATCATATATCCTGCATAATCTTGGATTAAAATAATTTCCAATCTTGAACTTTCAGTCATCTGAATCTGCATTCTCCATCCCTGTTGCTTTTTCCTTCACTACTTAAAATGAAGATGCATTTGACCTTTGGGATCTTGATCTTATATTATGTCATCTTCGATAAACAAAATATCAAAATCCATATTCCCATCGCCCTACACATCATAGGCAATTTGATCTTGTCCTCTTAAAAAATTCAATCACAGGCTGCAGCACGTGCATATCGCATTGGATCAAAAGCAGACTTTCTACTTGCTGGTAAGTGGCATCCTGTAATAGATTGGGCTGAGAAGGAGCCTGAAATTGATCCGGAAGAACTATCAAAGGTATCGGATGGGTATTGGATGTTTCCTCTTTTTCTTGGAAGAGAAGTAACCATGTGACTGACTTGCTATTCAGTTGTTTTCCAACTTACCTAAATTTTGTTATCTCCATTCCAGATTAAGGCTGCTTTCATTGGAAATCTTCCAAACGATGCTGACGAAGAGTATTTAAAGAAGCTATTTGATCCACTAGGAAAGGTGCACTACATATTTGAAGTACAAATTGACACTAACTTTGAAATTGAAAAGTGATTGATACTGTATTTTCAGGTTGAGAGGGTGGCACTATCAAGAAAAGGCCACTTCCCAGTTGGATTTGTTCATTTTGCTAAGCGCTCAGTGAGTACTCTTTTATATATGGATTTTATCTTCCTAATGAAAGTTCGCTTGTGTTAATATCATTTCATTTCATACAATCATAAATCTGTTGTCATGTCTGTAACGGTGTCCCCTTAAGTTTGGATATTTATTCCTCATAGACATGAAATCTTTTCAAACAATAGCAGAAATATAGATACCTCCATTTCTGTTCATCTTTGTTTTTGCTTATCTGGTTATATTCCTGTTTTTTGCATCATGTTTGATCTGTTGCTTTCTCTTTACAGGATCTTGATAATGCAATCAAAGAAATGGATGGAAAAATAGTACAGGGACCCCGTAGAGGTCCAAAGTTTAAGATCCAGGCATGTAAACGAGGGCTGATTGTTCTCCTTATTGCTCTTTAATTGTACTTTTGTGTCAAAAAGTAATTGTTCTCTTCAAAGTATCGTTTAGAACTTATCTTTTATTAAAACTTCCCCTTAAATTCTGTATGTTGTGCTGACAAACTTGGTGGATGCTCCTGCAATAGGTTGCAGTTGCAAGGCCTGTAGAAATGGGCAAACGACCTCGTGATGAACCAAAAAATAAGCCTCTTCCTAGGTCCAGAGATCAGTCTGATTCTTCGTATGATGGCCACATTTCAGATTCATTAGATCATAAATCAAAAGAACCTAGACTTGCTGATCAGGTAGTAATTGACTTTTTATCCCTTCCAACTGTATCAATTTGCATGTTTTTGCATGCATGTTTCTTGCTGTTTGTTATTCTTGAGTTGTACTGTTACTAATATTCTATGCTCTCTAACTATTTATGAATAAAGCTGTTAAAACATGTAAAACTGAATGTCCTTCCGTTTGTAGCAAAAAATTATAAGACCTTAATATCATGCTGTCGTAGCACGAGTTGCACGTTCTTGACACTTGCCTCCTTGTGCCTTTATGCAATTTATTAAATCATGCATCCTGGCACAAGTTACACTTTCTTGACACTTGCCTAATTGTGGCTTCAAGAGCAAATTAATGATAAATTAATGTTTTAGTATTTCTTTTGCTGTTTCTGTTTAATCAAGAAACTTAACCTTCATTTCCTTTTGCTAAAGTTTCCTGCATGCCAGTATTTCCAAATACATTAAGTTTTTCCTTTTGGTACTTGATATTGGTATTCCTTTTCATATGATATTTTCAGCATTTGTTTCATTTTTCCATTGGTATTCCTTTTCCCTTCTGTACTCCCTGCAAAAGATCTTATCATTTACTGAAGTAATTGGTCTCAATGCATACTCTATGTTTTGTTGTATAGTATTTAAATTTATATGTTATGCAGTATCTTTGCATTCTTCCCATTCTTAAGTTAGCATAACTACTACATGTCCAAAGGAGTTCTATAAATGCCTTAATTGGATACAGTGAGTCGATATGCAAGAGCAGATTGTGCAAGATCTAAAGATAAAATAAAGGTTTAACAGCTCCTAGTTTGACTAGTGATATTTTTCAAGAGTTCAATGACTCAAAAAGATTGCTATAGATTACCCCAAATAATTGGGACATTGTGGTTTGTTAATATTGTTTTATATTTTTCAACATTTTTTATATTTTCTTTGATATGAATGTGTTTTAATATTTTTGTGCTCTGTGCCTTGGTATTTGTTCGATCCTTTTGGTTAATTTGGTCCCTTTTATATTCCAACTTTTCTTGTTCAGGAAAAGAGAGAGCAAGTGTTTTATGCTATTGCACACTGAAATTGAGTATAATATGAACATTTGTAACTCCCTATCTTGCAGTCAGATGATATTACCCCTTATTTTTTTTCCATCCCATTTTTGGTGTTTAGGTACCTGACACTATTGATCCATATGAAGCAGCTGTTATCACATTACCAGCAGTGGTGAAGGAACACCTTCTTCAAGTGTTGCGTGTTGGCATTGCTACTCGATATGATGTAAGTAGGCACTAGAACTGCAATAAATCCTAGCAGTAAGCAGTACTTAAATGTCCGTGAAGAACCAAGAAGAAATCCACATGGAAGACTGTAATGCAGTCTATGCAGTTTAAGTGTTTTCATGCTTCCCCCTTCTTTCTTCTTATCCACTTTTAGCTACCAGTCAATCTTTCAAGCATCCAAATTTTATTGCCCATCTTCCATTTTCTTGCTTGGGATTTTGAAAACCTGTTTTTCTTTTCTAACCAACTCATCTGCACTTGCTGGCAGTTGAATCTTCGTTGCATAACTAGTCTCAGAGAGCTTTCAGAGTCAGCAGCTATTGCTGTCCTTGATCAGGTCTATAATGTTGTATTCATGCTGTTGTTCCAATTCTTTCATATTCCTGTAGCATTCTCATCATCTTGCTTGGCTGTGGCTGGCAGTTTATGTTATCGGGTGCTGATAGACAAGATAAAGGAGCATACTTTGCTTCACTGGTTTCCAAGGTCTTTTTATAGCTTTATATATATATATATATATATATATATATAATTTCCCACCTTAATAACGTTTGTTATCCTTTTCTGCTGACTTTAGTGTTTTTGTATGTCATCATCTTGTCTTGGAACATCTTTCTGGCAGCACCAGGCTGAAAAGTTTGGTCAGCGAGGCAGCACATCTTACGAGCCACAAAAGACAAGAAAGATGTTCAGCCTAGGAGCCCGACTTTGTTCAGAAGTAATTGATTTGCCCAAGGAATCTGAGCTGCTTAGCCTAGGAGCCCAGCTTTGTTCAGAAGAAATTGATCATTCTGCTTCTAGGTCAGTTATCTTTTCTCTTTTCATGTGGAATAAAGCTTCTTCCAGGATCTTAGAATGAATAACCTATTGATGCTTATCCAGAATTTCAAATATCCATCCTTGCCATCAGATGTGGATTGCTTTTCAATGTCACTTGAAAAACCATGTTGCATATCACATTTCTGACTAATCTATATTTTCTTTTTGGTATTCACTTGTTCTGTGTTGCACTTCTCAAGGACCTATCTAAACAATAAAGGAGTTGATAAAATAGTTGCATACGATAATAATAGTTAACATTCTCACGAATTCTTTTTTGGGACTAAAGGAAACATCTCATTTGTAAGATTACTTTTTGACAACATCTGCATGTTAACGTGACGATGATACTTCTATGGCTTCTGTACAATTTAGGGTTTCTGATATCCTATCTTTTCAATATGGCCTTACCTCATTCAGAGTTACTTTTAACTGTTGTTGGTTAGTAGTTCCTACTTTTCATTTGCATATTTTCTTTCCCCTAAGATTTGTTCTTGGCTATAGACATTTTTACATACTTGTTAAATTTGCATTTTTTTTCCTGTTTTGTTGGTGCCATGATTCTTAAAGCTCAACGATAGTTTTCTGTTGAGCAAACTGCAACAATTAGACCGCAGAAGCATTACTAGGAAGATTTCAGTGAAAATTTCCATTTTATACAAGATGTGTATCTGACCTTAGGAACTGATGGCCCCTTAGCAGGAACAGGTTATCTCCAGCCCTGTTCCCTTCTTCTTCTTCGTCTTCACTCTACGATCGTACACTGCCATCTCGATCAAGCGTAAGGAAATTGGAAGACATAACACCATCTTACCGAGTTCCAGCTTCTTCCATGCGATACGGACCTGGTATAGGATCCAGCTCGCATCTGACCCCCAAGGAACATCCCGTCGAGCGCCGACAAATGAAGTTTGATCCTTTCACAGGCGAACCTTACAAGTATGATCCTTTCACAGGCGAACCCATAAAGCCAGAACCACACGGTCGGCGATCTGAGAGCTTCTTTTGATCAGGTTTTAGCATTCATTGATGTGTTATCAGAGGAGAAGGGGATAAAATATTTGAAGTTTGTTAGAAAGGTCTCGCATTTAAGCTCTGTGAACCATTGGCCATCCGCTCCTCTCTGTCAAAGGTTGAGCACTCTTCCAACTTTGAAGTCACTACTGCTCCACTCTTGCTGGAAATATTGTGTGTTGTTCTGAGTTGAACTTGTGTAACATAGGAGAACCTAAAAAGTCCATTTTTTAGGGTGTGTTGTTCAGATTACAAGTATAAAAAACAATATAAACAATAACAAAATTAAACGAGACAACACCTCAAAAAAGGAAAAAATGATCGACTTGCAGGTGCAGTTAAACGCATTGCTGCTCCTTCCATTTTCTCGAGGAGGAGGAGAAGGAGAAGATACTGGCCGGAAGTCGGGTGACAGAGAAATGATCATCAAATCATGGAATCTACATGATGATGCCACTGTGGGCATATGGAGACGGCAGACACTGAATTGTTCAGTGTGTGTGAGGCAATTATAAGGCAAAGGAGGACGCAAGTATGCAGAGGGGCAGGCACTGAATTGTTCAGTGTGTGTGAGGCAATTATAAGGCCCTGCGGTGAGCCACAGATCACCCAAAGGCACCATCTACATCTTTCCATTTCCTGATCCTTGTCCACAGTTTTCCCAGTCTCCACTAGTACCTCTCATTACCATCTCTCTTTCACTCTCTCTCATGGCTGCTCCAGCTTGTGTAGCTCTCGTGTTGGCCATGACGGGTGGATCAGGTGAGCTTTTAGTTCACTTGGACTCATCTTTCAGAATCTCTTGTAACGAGCTCCCTTTGTTGGAGATCTTCTTCTTGTTCTGGCCTCTTCTTTTAGTTTTCCTTCCTTTTGATGAACTAAAAGTTTGGTTGTTCGTTTCATTCTCAAGCTCATAGTATACAATGCACTGCTATTTATTTCTGGCCTTCTCTAAAAGCCTTTTTTCCAAGTAAAAAAAATCGGAGATGATTTCAGTCCTGTATTTGTTTGCAGAAAGATGTCAATCTCTATGCTATATTTCTTCCATTAAGAAACTACATAGAACACGGTGGTTTCCAAAAATGTGGGTGATGCTAATCCTTCCTCGGTTTCTAACAAATGTTTAGGATCAATTTTTAGTTTCTCATTTGATATTTGTGGAGGAATGGTGTCACTCTTCTCCCCACATTTCACACATTGATATCATAGATTGTGCTTCTTCTGGTGGCAGAGGCTGCTTGGTGTGTCTGCAAACCAGAGATGGCTGATGTTGCTCTGCAGAAGACATTAGACTGTGCTTGTGGAGCAGGAGCTGATTGCATCGCCATTCACCAAAATGGAGCTTGTTGGAACCCTAATACAGTGAGAGCCCACTGCTCTTATGCTGCTAACAGTTACTTCCAGGGGAAGGGGCAGGCACAAAGGAGCCTGTGATTTCTCAGGCACTGCTACTCTCACCACCACAGACCCAAGGAAGCCTTTGAATCTATCTACTCAATCCCCCATCTCTCCACACATTTGCCCATGTAAATTGCTGTATCGATCTCTATCTTCCCATCCTTTTGCTTACAGGTTACGGTGGTTGCACCTACTCTGCAACTCCCAGGTATAAAAATCTCTCTCTCTCTCTCTCTCTCTATGAACAGTATATTATTCTGTCTGATATCTTCTCTCTAATTGCTTTTTTTCCTCCAGTGCTGCAGGCACAAGTTCTACATCAACGACAAGCACCCCAGGCACGACAGCAAGCAGCATCACCCCTACCAATGGAACACTAGGAGGCCTGGGGCGCTCAAGTGACATCTCCGCTGACATCGACCATGGTGGCTTCCTCCTGAAGGCAGGGATGAGCTCCCTCCTCATTGTCGTTTGCTCAGTGATGGCTTGGTTCGGTTGACCCACAGCTACATCTACCTTGCAGCTTTAGTGACGGCTTTTGCAGAAGGTATGTGATCCTGTTGTTGTGTCATATGTGACTGATGCAGCTATGGTTCAGATCGAATCAAAACCAAAACAGAACTGAATTGGATTGAAACTTCTTGTTGTCTTGATGCCATTGACCGCTGAGTTAATACGGTCTCATTCGATTCCGAAAGCGCAAGTCCATCCAAGGGGCCCACAGAGGTTAGTAAGGCAGTGGAGCTGTCTTGCACAAGCGGTCAACATCGGGGAGATGTCTTGACACGACCCTTCTGATGATTAAACTAGTAAGGAAAGAGTTCAGTAGAGTTTAGCTTGATTTTATCTGTCTCCTTTAGGTTTGGAGGTTGACTTTTATACTTGGATGAACGATGGCGTGAGGCCAACGATGAGTTAAGATGCCCCCTACGTTGCCCGAGAGATCATTAATGACAATGGTTGATGAGCACGCTCCTCTATGGATGGCATTAGGAAAGGACGATAATGATGATATTATTTGTTAGGGTTTTGAGCCTGTTAGAGATAAGTAGGGAATGATTCCCCTGAGCCAGTCGTTGGTAAGAGGAGTAAGAGAAATTGAGCCATGTTGCCATGGATTAATACTCTCTAGCATTGGGCATGCAGTCCTTCCTGAAACTATGGTTGGTGGAGAAGATGTCAGCTTGCTTATAGGAGACGACTTCCAAGAAGGGAAGAGAGAGATGGGTCTCATTATTGGCTTTTTCTGAGATAGGCAAGGGGTGGTAGATCATGCTCCCATCATCGGTTGCAGAGGGAGATTGCGGGCCCTTCTTGCCACATCATTGCCTAGGTGGTCAGGTGAGTTGGCAACGTTATTATTTTTCCTTTCATTCATCCCTCTCGGAAGGCGTGCTTTGAGGCTTTAGTAGAGGGTTCGAGGCAAGTCGTCCTGCGAGCTTGGGTTTTGTGGTTTGTATGTCTTATTTTGGTGTGCTCGGGTGTTAGAGTCGTAGGTTGGGTTCTGCAGGCTTTGTTTGTAGCGATCTTTGTTTCTTTGTCCTAGTGGCTTTTGCTTACTCGTCATATCAGTTTTTGTTTGCTTGTCGTATTGGTTTCTATCTGCCCACCATAACAATTAGTTGCTCGTCCACCATAGCAGGTCTACGGTTTCGTCGTGGCGATTTTGTTCATTCCTCCCCTTTCTGCTTTACAGTAGGTTTGCTTCTTCTTCATTTGCTCCAGCCTCCCCCTTCCGCTCGGGAGGTTGTTTTTTCTTCGTTTGTTCTTGCCTACCCCTTCCACTTCGGGAGGTTGTTTCTTCTTCATTCGTCCCTACCTCCCCCTTCTGCTTTACAGGAGCGAGTGGCGGGCTCTCCTTCTGTTGCTTCCAAGAGAGGGCATCGGTTTATGGTTTCTCGTAGCGGGTCTTGATTCGACCGCCATAATGGCTTCCATTGTAGGTCTTGATTCGATCATCGTAGTAGGAGTAGGATTTCATCGTAGCGCTTCCACCGTAATGGGTTTTGATTCAACCGTCATAGTAGGAGTAGGATTCCATCGTGGTAGCTTCCATCGTAGCTAGCCTTGACTCGACTATCGTAGCGAGAGCCAGATTCCGTCATGGCAGCTTCTACCCCAGCGAGTCTTGACTTGATCGCCATGGCGGGAGTAGAATTTCATCGTGATAGCTTGGAGCTCTTCCCTTGGAGCAAGTCTTGGTGCTTGATTGTGGACCTTGGATAGTTGTCTCATGGTGTTGTGGCACATCTAGTGGGATGAGGTGCATCTAACGTGGCACTTTTTGTGCCTGTTGGCTTCGATTGTGATGGGATTTTTTTCTCGCCCAAGGAGGGGGTTTGGTCGACCTCAAGGCTAGTGTCCTTTTTAGGGTTCTGGAGATTTTGACCTGTTGAGGCTTGGGCCCGAAGCTTATCGTCGTATGCATGGCTTCCAAGCGACGTCATGGGGATCTCGTGTTGTCCCGAGGCGAATCTGAGGTAGGTGTCTTTTGTGCCCCCTCGGCTACTAGGAGGGGGTTTTATTTGGCGCCTAACCTTCCCCTTAGTTGCTGCCTCCTTGTGCCTTATGCTTTTATTCGGTTCTTTGTTTTTGCTTTCGAAGACTCGTTTGCTTTCTTCCCCTTCATTGATTTCATTGTAACATTGGTCAGGATGCATACTATTAGTTCTAGTTTGCGAAGGATTTTTCTTATCAGTTTACCATCTGATCAAAGTTTCAACTAAATCAGTAGTGTCTACGAGATATAAAAAAGAAAGAAACTCGATCCTATAGTTGTTAAGATTTGAGGCTACCTTGCCCATGTTAGGAGATACAATCTTGATGAGTTGGAATCAATGATAGAATGGTGCAAGTTTGTGAGATACGCCAAAGAAACTTATAGGTATTATTTTTATCATCTTGAGGACCAAAAGGTCTTTATTGTTGAGAATGCAGAGTTCCTTTGGAAGAAATACATTCTTGGTGGAAACAATGGGAGCATGATAGAGTTATCGAGATTGGAGAACCTAACTTAAGCATCATTTCGTAGGCCAAGGCTTTTCAGGTACCTAGTACACAAGTTTCAATTTTACGTAGATCTGGCAGAGTGCTCCACCCTCATAAGAGATATGTAAGACATATCAGAGGAAAGAATATTGAGGATGTTGATCCTTAGACCTACGAAGAGGCTATTACGAGCATAGACTCTGGGAGGTAGCAAGAAGCTATGAATTTCGAGATGGATTTCATGTACTCTAATAAGGTTTGAAACCTAGTTAATGCACATAAGGGTATTGTACACACTAATTGCAAGTGGATCTTCAAGAAGAAGGTCGAAGTAGATGGAAAGGTGTAATGCCTATAAGGCAAGGCTAGTAGCTAAGGGGTATTGTCAAAGGCAAAGAGTTGACTATGATGAAACCTTCTTACCCATAGTCATGCTGAAACCCATCTAAATTCTGTTAGCTATTACAACATATTATGACTATAAGATTTGACAAATGAATGTGAAAACTACGTTCCTCAATAGCAACCTCAAGGATGAGGTATATATGATATAGTCTGAGGGATTCATATCCAAGGAAAGTCCAGATAAGGTGTCCAGATTGCTTAGATTCATATATTGACTAAAGCAAGCTTCCTAAAGTTAGAACATAAGATTTGATGAGACAATCAGATCTTATGACTTCGTTAAAAACAAAGATTAGTCTTATGTGTACTGCCCTAGTCTAAGTACATATACACCATTGTCATTATAAGGCTGGCATAGAAAATTTCAAAAGATGTCTCATATCAATAAGACATGAAATATTACTTTTAAGGAGTGTGTCCCTAAAAACTCCTAAAGAAAAGACAAGAATGGATAGAATATCCTATGCCTCAATTATAGGGTTTATCATGTATGTTATATTATGTATCAGGTCTGATATAACTCATGCTCTAAGTTTTATGAGCATGTATCAAGTGGATCCAGGTTTAGAATATTGGAAGACAATAAAGTGTATTATTAAGTACTTAGAAAGACTAAAGATCTTTTACTGGTATATGGAGGAAGTAGCCTCAAAGTTGAGTGCTACACAGGTATGTGTTCACCATAAATAAAGGAGCAGTATGCTAGAAGAGTTACAAGCAAGATATTATTATTGACTCGACCATAGAGGCGAAGTACATTATTATGACAAAGGCAACAAATGAGGGAGTCTAGATGAAAAAGTTCATCATGGATATAACAATCGTGTCAGGCAATGAGGAGCCAATTTCCTTATATTGCGACAATAACGGGACGATTGCTCAAGCGAAGGAACTCTGGTCTCATCAGAAGTCCAAGCACGTTTTAAGGATGTTCCACTTGATTAGAGAGATCGTAGCCTATGGTGATGTAGTAGTGGAAAGAGTTCCATCAGAAGATAACATCGTAGATCCAACGATAAAGTCGTTATCTTAAATTATTTTTTAGCGTTATAGGAGTCTGATGGGGATCAAATACATTGGTGTTTGGCTTTAGGTCAAGTGAGAGATTGCTAGTTACAAATGGCCTACAAGATAATCACGTGAGTGATGATACATATGACACGCTACATTATTATTATTATTATTATTATTATTATTATTATTATTATTATTATTATTATTATTATTATTATTATTATTATTATTATTATTATTATTATTATTATTATTTTCTTACTTTATATTACATGATTGATATATTATGATGTCTTTGGATCTGTAAAATGAGAATTAGATCATGATGAGATATTGATAATGAGATTAATTTGCCTATAAACACAAATAATAAATATTCCTGATTATAGGTTACTCGAAAGGGACATTGAGATAACAAGAGAGATCAGTGTACTATATACCCGTCCAAAGGTAATTGGTCTCGCTGCTTGTGATGGGACACTAGTGATATAGTACAGGTGCTCATTGGAAAATGAGTTCACTGAATGATCCGCTCACACAATGCTTGATAGTTAATAATACCTCATCGTTTGACAACGATTTCATGGTTCTAGTTATGTGTCTAGTCCTTATACTTAAGAGTAAATTTCGTATAGGCTTGACAGCACCATGTTTGATACATAGTCTTTGTGATATTAGATGAATGAGGGATTATAGATACACTGTAACTGAAGGTAGACAGGTCTAATAGATTAAATCCTCATGTACCGTCTGAAGACTATGGCGTAGTGGCATTGTACGTTCATAGTCGATAAGTTGAATGAATAATCATGAGATAATAATTCACCGAATAAGAAGTTCTGATAAGTGTAACTTACGGCTAACTCAGTATTGGCCTGGATGGTCATACACATATAATGAATGATGCGATGAATAGAGGATTGTATATGTGATATTTAATAAGCCTTTGTTTATTAGATTCATTAAGTGAGACACAATAAGAGCATAGAGTGGATAATTGGATAAAGATCTAAGTTTCATTAAGCTAGGGATACTTAAATAGAGATCTAGTATCAAATATACTAGGGTAATTGAATGGAGATCTAATAACTAATATTGTAGGATTCATTAGGGTTAGCAATAGGAGCTCTTTATAAAAAGAGATGTAGGACTAAAAGGGCTATAAGGTTGGACCCCTTAGTCGTCACCTCCCTAATTCATCTTCCTACTTCTTCCTCAGTCAACTACCTCATCTTTGGTGTAAGGGGGCAGCAAAAAGGATTGCCCCGACTACGTTGGTGGTGGTGCAAGAAATGAGAAAAGAATACATCGCAAGAGAAGGTGCGTCGTCGCTTCATCCACCATATGGATCACCGCTAGAGAGGAGAATGTGATATCTCCCCCATCCACGGAATGAGATCTGCAGATCAAGGATATATAAGTTCCCTTATGTGAGATCGTCTCACGTCTTATGTAGTTTTTGGTTTCACGAGTTTTTCACTCCCGATCGTCGTACATGATTTGAAATAAATCTGTTTTTCGGAAATCAATTTCTGTTTTATTTCTTCACTGTGATGCTCTCTCAGGTTTCCTAAGAGGGAGGATGTCTTAACCCAACCCCTCTGATGATTAAGTTAGTAAGGGAGTGGGGAATAGTTTAGTAGAGTTTAGCTTGATTTTGCTTGCCCCATTTTGATTGGGGACTAGCTTTTATACTTGGGCGGATGGTGGTGTGAGGCCAATGACAAGCAAGGGTACCCATTAATTACGTCACCCGAGGGCTCATTAATGATGATGGCTGATGAGCACGCCCCTCTGTGAGTAGCGTCAGGAAAGAACGATCGTGAGGGCATCATTTGTTAGGGTTTTGAACCTGTTAGAAATAAACAAGGGATTGTGCCTTGAGCTAGTCATTTGGTAAAAGAAGTGAGAGAAACTAAATCATGCCATCGGGGATTAATGCTCTCTAGCATCAAGCGTGCAACTCTTCCCGAAACTATGGTTGGTGGAGGAGACATCAACTTTCTTTCTTGTAGTAGACAACTTCAAGGAAGTGAAAAGAGAGATGAGCCTCATTGCCGGCCTTTTCTGAGATCGGTAGGGGGCGATGGGGGGCGATGGATCATGATCCTACCATCAACTACAGAGGGAGATTATAGGCCCTTACGCCCATGACATTGCATGGGTGGCCGGGTTAGTTGGGAGCATAGTTATTTTTGCTATCAAAACTGAAACTGAATTCGTCTGATAGTTTGTCTGAGTCTTAAATCAAACTTGAGTGACTCGAGTGTGGTTCTTGAACTAAAATTGATAGTTCCAGCCATAGTTCCAATTCGAATAAGTAATTCATGATTTAAAAATTTTATGATTTTTTACTTTTAAATTATGGTTTTTTTATTTTAAATTAAAAATAAAAACACTAATGTTTTGAACCGGAATCATGGGTTAGTTTTGGTTCTAGAATCGGCGCTATGTAGTTCGGTTTAGATTCCCAAAATTTAGAAACTGAAATGGTAGATTCTGATATCGGGATCAGATCTACTAAGCTGGAGAAGACAAACATTGAAACGCTAACACTAGATTTGGATCCTTGTGTGGTGAATCATAGCTCAAATAAATAAGCATTATGAGAGTCTGCTTCGTGGCCTCACTCATCAAGCTTTGCGGCAATCATTTTATCGAACACAAGGAGATGGATTGCCTTTCGAACGTCAACATTCTTCCTCTACTTCCCATTCTCTCTCTTTCTCTCTCTTGTCAAGCGTCCAAAATCTCTACCTTCTATCCACCGCCACCACCACCACCACCACCTTCGAGTGCAAAGAGAAGTAAAAGCGCGGAATCTCTAACAAAAAAAGATGGGGAGACATGGCTGGTCTCATCCTCCATGGCTGTCGTCGCCATCTTGCTCCTTCTTCAGGTTGGCAGGTGGTAAGAAGCACTCCGTGGAGAGCCCCCATAGGTTGAAGTCCACCTCCTCGATGGTCCAGGACTCCTCCATCTTCCTCTTGTGGTTCACTGACCCCTCGCCGTATCTGAACAGCGTCACCATGGTCCGGCCGGCGTGCGCGATGTTGATGCTGTTGATGTAGCGATAGTCCTCGATAACGGACTCCATGCTGGTCTCCCAGAAGATGCTCTCCCCGCGCCGGCCCGCCTTCATGCGGAGGAGATGGGTGTCCTCGAGCTGGATGAGAAGGCCGGTGCGCTGGCTGAAGTAACCCCAGATCTTGTGGTGGATGATGTCGAAGGTGGCGGCGCTGCGAGCTCTGAGGGTCGCCGGGTTCGCCTCCAGCTTAAGGATGAAGCACTCCTCGCCATTGATGATCTTCTCACCGATGCAGACTGCGTCGGAAAAGAGGTTGGCCGTAGACCTCGGATCCAGGCCCTGCAGAATCCATAGTTATAGGGGAAAGCTCATGGCTATCAACAACCATCGGAAGAGATGATCAGGAGTCTAACCTGCAGAGATCGGCGGAGAGGGCGTGGAGGGCCTCGCGACGCGTGGGACTGCTCCGAGGCCGACTGCCTCCAGGCCACCTTACCGTCGCTGCCGGCGCTCATCTTGCAGCCGGCCATGATGAGCTCGAAGTACCAGACGTCGGGGTTCTTCTGCCACAGGACATACCCGCCGATCTCGCCGCTGCCCTTGGCGGCCACGGTCTGGTCGCCCACGTGGAACTCCGACGCGCTCATCTTCACCTTCCCCACGGCGTACATGCTGTTCACCGACGTTAGCGCCGCTTGCCCTCCAGTGGCCGCGATGTACTGCTGAATGATGTACTTGGCCGTCGACGCTTGCTTCAAGAACAGGGGAACGTCGATAACCACGGTGTCATATGATGCTGGCGGATGATCATAAGACATGATCGAGAGGATGCGTTTCGGTAATGAAGCTGATGGTGGATGGATCAAGGAACAATACGTGGTGCAGTGACATGCACTTAGGTATCACGATCAAACGGGGGACATGCACGACACTACGTTGCGTGATAGATATGGAAGGAGAGGGGAAGGGACGTAACTTACAATGGAGGAATCGCGAATGGAGCGGCTGAAGGCGCGGTCGATGGGGACGGGGCAGGGAATGAGGGGGGAGCCGACGACGTTTAGGAGGAGCTGGAGCTCGGCGCTGCGGCCGGAGAGCTCGGTGGGGGCGTCGGTGGCGGCCCTGTCGAAGGCCTGGGCCTTGAGCCACGTCCTCATGTTCTGCCACCGGGCGGCGCCGGTGCCCATGTTGGCGAACATCTCCTCGGGGATGGGGACCTCGAGGACGGTGTCAAGGGCATCTTCGCGGTCGAAGTTTGGGCACAGTTTTCTCATCACAGCAGAGATGGGATTGGATGGGAGCGGGAGGGGAAGGAAGGAGGGAAGCGGAGAGAGAGAGAGAGAGAGAGAGAGAGAGAGAGAGGGGAAGGGGTCGACCTTCCTTCCCTCCTCCTTTGGAGGCTGCTTTGTTGGAGGAATGCACGGAAGAGGAGGATGACGAGTAGGAAGATGGGGAGAAGGGAGAGAGGAGAGGGATGGTTGGTAAATGGCAATGTGGTAGGCTTCCCCTTGCTTTTAGAGGTGTCATCACAGACTCTGCTTCCTTAGGCCTACTTTTGCGGTGAAAGGGTTTCTTTTCCACACACATATAATATTAGCAATCTTTTTATTGCTATGAATTAAAGTATATTATATATATATATATATATATATATATATATATATGGATAAAATAGAGATACCTTCGCAAACCTTGTCATGCTTCTGCAGTATCCGATTGGAGAAAGAAGAGGTCAAGCGAGAAGCCAATTAGTACAAAGAATCTATTTGCAAGAAACAGTCCGTTGGAGGGTCCGAGACAACATTGCAAGAATCCATTTTCTCTGGTAAATTCAAAAGTCTGAATTATAGTTTTTAATCACTATAGTTTTTAATAAAAACTAATATAATATTTTGTGTTTTTTACAAAAGAGTAAATGATAAAAGACGATATTGGAACTTAGATACTTGAGATAAATTATTAAAATTTTTACCAACTAAATTAATACTTGATGATATATTAGACTCATTAATCAATCTAAGTAGAACATCCATCTCATCCGATGTAAGTCTGAAACATCATTCAATAATTTCATATCAAAAATTTTGATATTCGAATCCCTTCGTCAATTATCCTTTATATATAAAAAAAAATATAATATTAAATTAAATACTTAAATCCTTATCTATTAAGATTATGCCAACCCTGTGGGCACCATTTTTTCTATCCCCCCTTATTTTACCATACCAACAAATGTATAGTTCTTCCTTTTTGTTGGATTTTTCTTTTCCTAAAAGTTGTTTCTATTGCACACTAATAAATAAAAAAATATATTTTTCGGATAATTTCAGCTGCATGTTCCACGCCAATAGGTAACAATCATAGCTCAAAGAACATAATATTGCACCGATTACCATGTCACTCGCAGCAATGAGGTTTCTGACCTTCTACCCACTACTTATTGACATGAAAAATAGAAATATCTTGAAATATCAGAATCTCCACAAAGTTGTTCTGTTTAACACAAAGCAATAAGTCAGCAACGTGGACATGCCCAAAAAAGAACCTGATCGATGACAAGATTACTCTTGAATCACTATATACCAGCAAAGAGAAGAAAGGAGGAGAAAAAGAATCATCACTGATTACAGCCGAACGGCAAGAACTAACTACAAATGCACATCTTCTGGAGAATGTGCTGTGGCAGTAGGTGTGGAAAAGCTACCAAGTAAATTTCTGTTGCTGGAAAAGAGCTGCATGGATAGCACACCAACCTTGGTAACTCGAGAATGCTGGTAAAGGCCATTAGATACCTTCATAACATAGCTGCGGGGATTATGCTACCGGCAGCAGCTTTTCTTTCAAGCGTGAAATCATTTTAAATGTTTCCTCTGCTTCAACCTGTTGACGAATGTCGGTCCTTGAAGCTCTGTCTGGATGGAATCTCAACAACGCTTGTTTATAGGCAGCATTAACCTGTAAATTTTATGGACAAACAGTGAGACAAATGATGAACATAAAGCCATGTCTTGCCACTACCAACAAACCTTGCAATTATAACTTCTATTATATTCTAAAGCACATCCCAACTCAACAACCCTTACGAGCCTAACCTTTCTGTAACAAGCATTTGGAGGATGAATATCTCAAAATCATAAAACAACACGCCACTAATTTTCATCAAGTCAAGTTTACGGGTACTGTACAGCACACACATTTTCAAGGTCATGTCTTGCAAACTGATGGTTTAACCCTTCAAAAATAAAAACCATTACAAGAAAGCACCTCCTGACAATCGACACAAAGGCATAACCTATCAAGGACCACAATCTACTTGTCACTTCAGGTCTCTTGGAATATAGACGAGTGTAAATGTAAGGCCACCCTGACCTAATTGGTATGAAGTCCTACTAAAATTAATGAAGAAATTAAGAGTTCACTGCAATTTATTTCTATTGTTTTGTATGATGCCCAGGAAAAAAAAAGGCTTCATTCGAGATCCACAAAAGAAGCTCTACCTAATGGTTGGTTCTGTAACAAGTGTCACGTTTAGTTTGAGACCTAATGCAAGACAACCTGAATATTCTTTTGTACAATACATCATATATAACCAAGATTCTTCACGAAAGAGCAACACAAAATAAATAGCTAAATGATCACCATTCCATAATTCCAAAACCAGGACGATAGAACAAATAACTTGCGTAGCCAGAAGAAGAATGTGATCACTGTAAGCAACAAACCTCATGTGACAAGGGAAATGGGCCCCCTTCAACATGGATGCCTAGTCCTCGTAGAAGTGAAGCCATGTCTCTAAATCTCCCTTCCATCTTGTCCAGTTCCCTTCTTACTTCAGCACGGAAAAGTTCTTTTAGATGTATAGTTTCCTCATCCTGAATTTGACAGACAAATTAGTAAATGTCCACAATAAAGATGTCATTAAAGAATTCCTATCTTATCTACATCATAGACTAACACAGAGAAAATTAAGGATCAAATAAGAAGAAAAAGGAAATCTTAAGAGGAAAAGCATAAACAAAAGTGTTGGTTTAGGACCATTTGGCTGCCGAACATTTGAATACCTTTCTTTGTGACTCCCTAATCTCTTCTACACGTTGCTTTTGCCTTTTCTCCATGTCCAACAACCGCAAGCTTTCGGCTTTTCTCCTCTTCCGTAACCTCTGTGCTTCTTCTGCCTGCAAAACAGAAAAGGAAACCATTTGATACCTGATGTACAAATACATTTGTATTAAATAATACATGTGGTAAACAAACGACAAAGACTACCTATTCTACTGCAGAAGCCCCATTGGGTTCAAAAATTGTTTGAATAACTAGTTCCTGCTAGCAAAATCATTTGTATCAAATAATACATGTGGTAACCCAAGAGGAAAACCTACATATTCTGCTACAGAAACCCCATTATGTTCAAAAATTGTTTGAATAAATAGTTTACTAGTAACAAAATCATTTGTATTAAATATTACATGTGGTGAACTAAAGACAGACTACATATTCTGCTACAGAAGCCCCATTATGTTCATAAATTGTTTGAATAACTAGTTACTACTAACAAAATCACTCAAGTAATGCAGTGATCAGTAGTTCTTATTACTAAAGATATAAAGAACTGTTTCCTCTTCATGCATGATTGAGAGAACTTGAAAAGCATAAGAGAACTAAAAGTACATATGCTTGGTGAGATAAGTCATCTGGAGGCAATTTGGGAGAAGATTTCAGGCATTGATAAAATTCCACTTGAACTCTACATGGATTGTTTGGGAGGAACTTCAGCAATTGATATTCAATTACCATTAACTATTAGGGAGTGATGGAAGATAGAAATGTCTTAAACCGGACTGAACAAAATTTGTAAGTTACAGAATAGGATGATAAACCTGAATCTGTATCTCCCGCTTCCTAGATTCCCATTCTTCTGCATTAGCACGTTTGTACTCCTCAGATTCCTTGTGCTTTTCACGTTCACCAGTTATATCACTTTGAATCTGAGGTACATTTTGCATTATCATATATTTGTTCTGCTTTCCAAGATCACCAATAACATCACTCTTAGACAGCGATAAATCTTGAATAGATGCTCCAGTTTCTGGATTAGTTTCAAGAGTTGAGTCTCCATGAATGGCATCAATGTCACAGTCGAAGCAACCACTGCCATCTTTCATTCGTAGATCATCATGCAGTGGTTCATTAAGTGGATGCATTTGTTCCTTGGACGAGTTCTCTTTTGCCTCACCACTAACTTCATGATTAAGAGGGGTTTCATGTAGTGATTGGTTGTAAAGCACATCTTCCTTCTGATTCTGAAAACCAACACTGTCTGAAAATAAGCATTCTCCATCCCAAGCTTCAGATGGTTTTCCAGGACAAGTTCCACCTTGATCCTGGTAGCTTGTTTCAACCCTAAATGCATCTGTGAAGGAAGATTTTCCAAAAGAAACTTCCTCAGCTCTCTCCATGAGCCCAAACTCATCAACTTTGGAATGGATGTTGCTTTGCATTTGTACATCTGGAGTAGAAACTTTGTTAAGATCAATAGTTCCCAAGAACTGGGCTCTGGGTAGACTACTTTCAGAAATTATGTTTCCCTTCTCAAAACTGGGCCCTTCAGAACTGATGCCAGTAGAGGAATCTGAATCTGCACTACAGTCTTTTCTGCTAGTACTACCCACAAAAGGATCTCCATTAGGTTCACTGCCCTTGGTCTTAGAGGTGAGGTTTGTTCCACTGTTTGAACAACTTGGACCACACTTGCCAAATAATCCTTTCAAATGCTCTGAACAGTTCTCATTTATAATGTCTTCCAAATCAACCATATTTTGGGTAGGTTCAGCCAATGGAAAACCAGGATCAGCACTTGATCCTGATGCACTAGCCTGATCCTCAGAACCAACTTGAACTGTTCGTGATTTTTTTTTTCTAAAAGCAGCTCTTTCCCACTGTTCTCGGATAAGTCCAGAAGAATCTTCCATGATCTCACAGTCAGAGTTGTCACTTTCACTAGTGTCACATTCTGAACTATCACTTTCAGATGAACTACTTTCTGGATAATTAGGATATATACCATAGCAATTTCTAGGAGAACCAAAAACAGGATGCATTGTGGTTTTCCCAGTCATGCTAGAACAGAAACGACCCTCTTTAAGAAACATTCGACAATCATCATTATCGTTTTTTGTGTCCATTGTACAATTGCCAAACACAGAAAAAGCTCTGTTGGTTGAGAAATCCTGACCTGCATTATAGGGAGTGTCACCAATATCTCCCTCTTCATCATCGATGCGAATAACAGTAACCGGGCTACTACAATTGTTAAACCTAGAACACCCAGATCCTTGATGGGAAGATTCTGGGGCATCAATGATAATAACATCAGCTTTCCCTTTGTCAATATCAATGATCTCGATAGTCTTGCTTTTGCACCTTCCAAGGGTTCTCCTCCCAGTATGAGTTTTTTGTTCTGAATGACCCTTTGACATATCTAAAATTACATGTTATCTTGCTTAGACAGCTAATTAGATACAATGAAGCCAAAAATCAATAAATCTGTGCTTCTTTTGATACTTTCGACCAACATCTTACTATATGCTGAATTGTGTCACAGAACACAACAGCATCTGGTTCTTCAAGAACTAATTTTTCCTGTTACCACAAAACCATCAGAGAAGTACCTTTCAGAGAGAAGATAATTGTATCAATTGTCAATTCTGTCAACCAAGATGACGCATTTTCTAAAATGCATATGAGTTCAACTTGAATAAAGCAGAGGTTGATTAAATAGAAGTCAATAAAAACTGGACCATAATAATTAGGATCACTCCAACCCTATTGGAATTGTGATCCAAAACATAAAAACTGGGAATTAAATCTCATTATTGGCATGTGATCCTAGCATAGCAGGTTACATGAGAAAGTGATTCAATATGAACTATCACCCAGGATAATGAACCAAGCTAAGTGGTGTAACCCATAGCCATACCTGTAACATGAACTAAAACATGTACCAATCCCTGCAACCATCCAATGGGAAGCAAGTGAAACTCCACTAGCAACAAATATCCTATAAACTACTAGGAAGAATGTAGGATAATGATGGACAAGTACACAAAAATGAATGAAGAATGACCCTAAATAGACCGTTGACATATATAATCTTCTACAAATAATCCTGAAATTATCTTAAAATGAGATTGCATGCTATTAAAATCAAGAAACCACTATATGTTAGCAACAAATGTAGAAACAAGGTCTAACTGAGAAATTTTAAGCTAATACTTCATCTAAGAAAAAGATCCTAAACAACTAAGATCACAAGTAATAAACAAGACAGAACCATTCATCAACCAAATTCATTAACAGAAGAAAGAGCATAAGATTATGTGTATAAATTATAGATTTGACAGCCAAAAGAATGATATAGATGCTGGTATAGTAGCTGGTAATTGTTACCAAAAGAATGATATATTGCACAAAAATAGCTAAAGTTAAGTCACTCTCTCCCATATACATAATTTTGGCCTCATGAATAAGGGTATAAGATATCTCCCGTCCCAACTCCCAACTTCAATTATGAGCCAATGCCATCAGCTACAAACTGATAAATATGTGGTGGAAGTGTCAAACAGGCACAATGCAGAAAACCACCAATGGTAAGGGTGTCAATGATAACCAATAACCAGAAAGCTGAACCAAAAATTTTGGGTCCATCTGCAAATTAAGGTCTGATAAACTCAAATGTGAATCTGAAACCCGCACAAATCTGATGATTATCGGATTCAGATCCTAGGTGAATTTAACCTGATAATGCCTCTTACATTGGTTCAGGAAAAAACTTTCTGTATGCCACAACAGAAGGAAGAGGCTAATAAAACAACAAAATATGTGAACAAAAGCAACCACAACGGTACATGGCCAAATTAAAAAGAGGGGCAGGGAAAAGAGAAATGGGTTGCAAGCATAAGACGCAAGAAGAGCTCCTTTTCTCTTTTTTATAAACTAAGATGTCAGGCTGGTCTCAGCTAGAACAACCAAAAAACCTAAACTCAGTAGGTTTTGAGTCATTTATCCACAAAAAAAAAGAAATAAAGAAACATATTGGTTGCATCTTGAATCTCATTAAAATTTAAAACCACTGTCAAAAACATCCAACATGTTTATTTCAATTCGATGTGATAATAAAAATTTAGAAAACCCTTGCACAAAAAATTAACAGAATATCAACTACTCGTTTTTCACCTTTTATACGTATAGTAAGGATATAACAGAAGCAGCAGCACACTCCAGGCAAATCAAGGCTATCAGACGCCAAACTTTCATGATATGGTATAGCTCACCAAATTAATATCAAAATGCAATTTTCAGATAATTCTATTTTTTTCTTGAATCACAATTTCAACATCTCTTCCAAAAGTTAAAAATAAACAGCATTAAAAAAATACTAGATTCGAGTTCATGAAACCTGACTTTAGCACATTCAAGCTGAAGACAAGTCCAACAGAAGTTGTTTTTGGCAGACTGAATATGCCCTATAAAAGCACAATGTACAACTCCTCGACTAAACCTTTGTATCCTTCCTGCCCTCCTTGGGATAGATTAAATGTTATTTAGATTACAAGTAAATCCATGTCTACGATCTGCATTAACACATAAGTAGGTTCAAGGAGTAAGCTTTCCCTTTTTTGGCACACAAATGCGTCGAGGAGCATGGGCAAATGCAACATTCAACAAAGTTGTATTGCCCATCAAAATAACAGGATCTTTTGTATTTCTTAAGAGACCCCAGACTGATGTGGGAACTGATTGATTGGATATTGTAACTATCTGAACAGTACAATAACCAAGAATTAAGAAATATAGATGCTTATAAGTTGGAACAAAAGCCAAGACCCAGCTAAGCTTTTACACAAGTAAACCAATGCCACAACAATGTTTCCTTGTTAAAAAAGCTGAAGTGAGATACGATTGGAGGATTTATATTTAGCCTTCAAAGATGTTCTCTATTGTTGGTATTGTCGTAGCTTGATTACTGTTAAATCAGAAAAGGAAAACTACCACTGTTAAATCCCCAAATTTTCAAACCACCAGGGAATCACTATCGACCATATCAATCATCGAGCAGACTATCGAGACATATTAGATTGAATTATAAGCCAAGAAAAGCATGTTGCTCAGCCCCATGAAGAAAATCGACCATTTTTTGTTCTCTTTCTCTATCCTTTCCTTTAACCAGCAGTTGATCATGTGCACGTCTTGCAAACCATAGCACCATGGTTAGACACAGCACATGTTCAATCTCACCAGCCACCACAAAATCCCACCCTAACCCCATCTAAGCCGAACGAACATTTCGGGGCATGATTAAGATAATCGGCTCCCAGCGATCCCCAAAAGTACCTCATATTGATAACACCAAAACGCCAATCGGGTGATCGAGTTGCACTCTACAATTCGCCCAAAATATCAAACGAAATTGCAAAGTACTCCAAGAATTTGATTCGGACCACCTTAGAACTCCGGCGTAAGAACCGAATCACATGGAAATCGCAAGAACCAAGGAAGAGACGAATATACTAGCGAAGTTCCAGAAAAATACTAGCGAAGCTATAAATTAGGGAAAGAACCAAGGAAGAGCCGAATTAGGGTTGAGCAAGAACAAGCTTTGGGGCAATCGAATAGTGAGGGGGTTCAGATCGAAGAGGAGAAGAACGAAATCAAACGAACCTACCGCCACGGGAAGAAGTCATCCGTTGATCCGCAGACTCGTGCACGAAGAAGGAGGAGGTGGTGCCTCCCAAAACTTCAAAGCGGAGAGCCGTAAGCAAAACGTTTCCCCATTTCGACCCGCCCTCGCTCTCGCTCCCACGACGAAACCGGAATCCAATAAGAAATTGAAAATGAGGAAAAGGAAAGGGGAAACGTAAAGCCGTGGGTCGGGGAGCGAGCGGATGGGATGCTCTCCAACACGTTCGACCGTCTGCCATTGTGGGTCCCATCTATCATGCGGCTGGTAGGCACAGGCGATTGGAGGAGGACGGTCGAGACGGGGGATTGGAGCGACAACAGATCGGGGCGGATTGGATGGGATCTATTCCCGGGTCGAAGGGAGTCCGGAACCCAAATCACAATTGATTCGGGTTCATTAGCGAAGAATAGAGAAGCGGCCAGTCGTTGACCAACCGACCCTGCCGCGAAGTATGGGGGTTAAAACCTCGTGATTCGTGCTGGTACAGACGATAGGACGACTGCCCCTACCATTGTACTCTTTCTGGTAGTAGTAGTAGTTCATTGCGTCCTATTATATACTCGTACGATGAGTCATTATCCACTCTCAATCATGGAGACTATTGATTCGTATACTTTGGGTCACATTATGTCAAATCAACTTCCTTCTCTCTGTCTGTCTTCCAGATTAAGTTTGGGGCACGGCACAGAAACGGAAGATGTGAATCAAAGGTGAATCATTATGACAGCATGATGTTGCTTTGCATGTATTAAGCTGAGTGAGTTTCCAAGTCACTCTCCATGAAGTGAATGCTGAGCTGCCATGCAAATTGTTTGTGCTGGTCCAAGTCACTGTAAATTGCCATATATCCGAAAGAGTGCTTCACGAGCAACCTTCCTTGGAAGGATGCACAACTGCTGCATCTGATTGGTATATGTATGGATGTATATATCAAGCACGCTGTAAGCTTTCACTTTGGCAAATAATTGAGGCAACTTTGCATGGCTTTCTATAGCTTCTGCAAAAGCATGATCTTTAGAGTCATCTTTCACTGCTTTGCCTTGGGGAAGTATATGCTTCAACAAATTCTAATCTGTATCGAACCAGCAGCCAGTGATCTTTACATTTGATGACAGTGTTGGAAAGATACATTTGACTCCATCAGAAATGGGATGACTGCAGAAGAGTGGCTATTGTAGAAAACAAATGAAAACATGCACCAAAAGCTGCAAGCAGAATCCACCAGTATCAAAGCAGCAGTGGGGGGCTGAATGCTTGCATGGCGATGCCGCACAACGTTTCCTTGCCAGCCGCATCTCTCTCCGTCCTCAAAAGATCTATCGACGACGACGAGCCTAATTAGTTTGTAACACGGCGAGTAGCCAGGCATAGCCAATCAGAGCCTCTCCTGCTGCTTCATTGTCGCAGCCACATACAAAGATCTTGCGGCCACTCACCTCGGTGTAATCCAATCTGTAGCCTCATATGTATCCTTATCCATGCCACCGAGGCTGTCCTCTCCTGCAGATTTGTGTACCCCGAGAAGGCTGCCAAACTCAAATTTTATATAATTTTCATACCAAATGGATTTTGAGATATTTATACAAAATCACTGGGAAGCAATTTGGATAATACAATTTCTAGCATGATTTTTTTGGGTTAGAAATTTTCTTGAGTTATGTGCTTGACTATACTGGTCATAAAATTTTCTTCCTGAGGGAAAAGAAATTGGAATGAGAGATGAAAGACTGCTGCAAAGAACTCACATCAAATGTTTGGCTAAGACCCAAAAATGTACCAAAAATGTATGATGAAATCCCCATGCCAAACAGGTTCTGAGCATAATATAGTTGCAAGCAGATACAGCAGGAAGAGGAGAAGTTTGCAGCACCAAATCCATGCAACTGTTGCACTACAGGAAGGAAAGAATAGACTAAGAGAACAAGAGCAGCATGGGAGTGCATCATCTTCGTGTATACCAATGGCTTAAATCCTCCCTTGTCTTCCAATCCCTGTGGAAGAAGTTGAGCTCCCGCCGCCGCCGTCGCCGCTCCCCGTGGTGTGCTTTGCTGCCATGGCCAACTGATGGTGGTGGTGATACGACGACGATGAAGGCGGCGAGCCGTACACCTGCTGCCCCATCATCATCGTCATTCCGCCGCCGTACATCGCTGCACCGCCGCTACTGGCGAAACCGCCCGCATCGTTCGCCATGCTCATGGCAGCGCCGCTGTCAGGCTGGGGCTGCGACGACGAGGACGAGCCCGCCCCCTTCTCGCCCTCCGTCTCCCGGAACCTCTGGAGGTAGACCTTGAGGGGCTCGACGTATTCCTCGAAGCCGAGGGTAGTCATGGCCCACAGAAGGTCGTCACCGTTGATGGTCTTGCGCTTCTCGCGCTGGCACTTGTCGGAGGCCTCGCCGGTGATGAAGCTGATGAACTCGGACACGCACTCCTGCACCGTCTCCTTGGCGTCCTTGGAGATCTTGGCGTTGGCCGGGAGGGCCTTCTTCATGATGCGGCTCACGTTGGCGATGGGCAGGAAGCGGTCCTGCTCCCGCAGCGACGACAGCTCCCCCGCCGCCCCCAACCCCGCACCGCTATTGTTATGCCCGCCCGATTCGTTGTCCGAATCGGCCATCCGCAAAGATCAAACCTTTCGCCAAAAAGGAACACTAAAGATCTCCCTTTTGTTCGAGACTTAGACGGCGAACACGGTAAGATGACCTCTTCGTATGGAGATTACACTAGAGAGTTTCGTCGGAACAAAAATCAGGGTCCATAAGGGTTCCAAGATCGGCCTTTTTTGCACAAAGACAAAAGGAATCAGGATCAAGATAGCAGGAAACCAATACAAGCGACTGATGTGACGTCGCCGCCTCTGCGCGCAGCCAGAGTCGATTGAATCGAGGAGAAAGAAGGGGGCGTCGAAGTATATGGATCGAATCCAAGATGACAAATTCCGCCTACGCCAGGGAGAAACGCGAACAGAGGAACCCTAGAAACCCTGGAATTCCAAGGATCAACAGTGCATCCAACTCCACGGCCTCCACCACCAAGAAAGATAGAGAGAGAGAGAGAGGAGCGGGCCAGCGATGCCGTGTTCATCGGATCTTTGGTCCTAATATCTCAAAGAAGGGACGCGTGGCCGCTGGCTGGCCGTTCGTTTCTGGCTAAGGATGAGCCGCGTGGAATCCAGGCAACCGTCGGATGGACACCGACGACGTTAATCTCAGTCGTTGATTGCGGTTGGCCAAGTGACGTGGTAGCCGTCCCGACGTGGCTTCTCGCTGGCCAACTAAATCCCTCAACGAGGATTACAACGCCGGAGAAGTCAATGTTTTAGGCAGGCACGATTTAGATTCCCACACGTGCCATGCACGTGATCCCTGAGACGAACTATTTTGACCTCGTCGCTCGTCGGAGGTCAATTACCGCTTGTCTTGGACAGTCAACCAAGTTTAGCTTGGAAATGGATGTGAAGGGAACAACACAGAGCAGAGTCACTGCCCATCTTAGCGAGTGTGGTGTTGCATCCACAGAGCAGAATTGTCTGCTTGAGTTGGACAACAAGCAATAGTTCTTGCTTTGATAAAGAAGAACAAACCAGGCCTCAGAGCTGCAATTCATACATAACGGAAGAACACTCTGCATCTGAACTTGCCAGAACGATAGGAAATGGTGGAAAGGAAGTAGCAGGATTATTTGGCTGGAGTTTTGCCCACAGCTTTCATATATTCAAGCTCGTCCGTGGCCTGGCTTCCCCTCTTCGCCTGTGCCGATGCCCTCATCTCCGCGCCTGGGCCACCACGTTCTCCGTCTTCTCCGTCGCCCTCGCCCGCTGCTGGCCGACCTACTCCTGATAAGGTCAAGAATCATCTTCATATAAGGCTCACATCACATCATATTGGTCATACAATACAATTATACCTTGTAAACTCATTTAGAACATATCAAATAAAATCATGACATATTATATCATGATGAGTCAAAACCTAATAAACCCTTAATTGACTTACTTGAACCGTAATTAAATTGGTCCGATTAACTCAAATAGAATCCAATTTTATATAGCATGCATGTAATTGCTATATAAAACAAGAGATATAAAATAAATATCTGATAATAATTAAATGCTTAAACTTGAAATTGAATGTGTAACTTTTATATTTAATCGAAACATCATTTAAGAATCATGAAAAGATAATTATCAATTTAGATCTAATATTGGAATATTATGAATAACAACTGAGATTATTCTAATATTAAAATTGACGAAATAATAATGAGTTTGAAATTAATAACCTCATCATGCATTAACTTAAAAGAATTCAAGAATAACTAAATTATAATTTTAAATTTTACAAATAAAAAGTAAAGAAGAGTCAAAGATGGAAACCTGCTCCTCAATTATTAAATAGGGAGGGGGCTTTCCATCATTAAATAAGAGAGGATGTGACTTACCAAAGAAGTCTATTATGATTTTTTTTGTAGAATACTTAATTAGTTAATTAATTAATTAATCTAGTTCCTTTCTTATCTGCCTGGATTAGGAATTAAATCACCTTTGACAATTAACTTCTTCTCACCTAATAGGTACTCCACATGAGTGCCCCAACAAAGACATTATATTTCCTACCTATATTATCTTTATCATCATCAAAGGATAAGTATTTATTTTTTCTTCAATCAATGTTTCTAGGTCAATTCAAATCACCCCTCCCCTCTAGTATTAATAATTGTTGAATGACAAGTGTTTTAAGGCAAAATGAGCGAGGAAAAAGAGTTGGGAGGACCAGGAGACTCAGAATGCAGGTAAGACTCCCGCGTTACAAAAACACCATATATAGATAGTGAGGGGAGATTGTTTGAATTCCAAACATTTCTTCTTTTCTTATTTTTTTCACCTCTAGAGTCCTACATCTTTGCATCAAATTTTCTATTTGTCACTCCTCCGTTGCGCATCTCAAAATTTCTAACTTGGTATTAAAGAATCTACGTGAATAACCCATTCTAATATTGATTTCATATACGAGAGAGATGACTTAGATTTGACATTACATCGAGGGACCTTAATACCTCGTAACGCATTGGCTCGTTTATCATAATGTTTGATTTATACTGTATATAATTAGTCATTATTCAAAGAATACATAATAATAATAATAATAATAATAATAATAATAATAATAATAATAATAATAATGAACAATAATTTTAATATTTTAAAATTAACATATAAAAAAAAAGGGAGTCCACGAACCTATTTCAACAAATCCTTAAATAAAAATAAAAGGGGGACCCACCAATCCTTAAATAAGAGAGAAGCGACTTTGCCGAAGGAGTTTATTATGATGATTTTTGGAATAAGTAATTAGTTGATTAATTAATTAATCAATCTAATTTCTTTCCTCTCTACTTTGATTATGAATTAAATCTCCTTTAAAATTTAACTTCTTATTTAAACATGTCTAAAAGGGAATTAAATTACCTAACGAGCGATTAAAATTATTTAATGATAAATTAGGATAATTCATTCCTTGTGTACATATTATTTAGATATGTAAATGTCAAATACTGCATGCTACCAACACTGTAAGACAAGACAAACATATGAAGAGATTTGTGTAATGTCAATGTAGCACATGAGCGTAATAAAAAATGTCATGAATATACTTTGCCGAGGAACTAATATCATTTGCGGTGCGAAAATAATCGAGTGACATGAGATTTTTGATGAAGGAAACCTATGAACAAGAAATCATGAAAATAAACGAGCTAGTAAACGATGATAATACGAGACCAAATGAATAAGAAATCATGAAATTGGGAATTGTTGAAACCAACCAAGAGAATACGTGTTTGGACTTCATGATAGAGAAGAAGTAACATCGTCTACCATAAACAAAGCTACAGAAGTCCTCCTACGTGCAAGCTTCTTCTTTGGGATCCAAAGCGCACATCACGTACTTGGAGATCACGTCGACTCTTCGTGCATGCACGTACTTGTTCCTATAAAGTCCATCCATGAGACGCAGTATACACAACAGCCTCCCCTAACCCTTTCACAAGAAGCCCTGTTGAGAGTTCTTGAGGATGAAGCCATCATCGTCTCTTTCCTTTCACCTGCTCCTCCTGCTTCTACTGCCACAGTTGCTTATGGCAGTATATGCAGGTGGCCCTTATCAGAAGGCGCCGGATGACGACGGTGATAAGCTAGACAAGCATTACTACGCACGGAGCTGCCCCAGCTTTGAGGCCATCGTCGGCAGCAAGATCGCTCACTGGCACTCCGTCGATCCCACTCTCAGCCCCGGCCTCATCAGGTTGCTCTTCCACGACTGCGCCGTCAGGGTACTCGACCTCTCACCGATTGTCTCCATCTTCGCGCGTACAATCCAAGTGTACTGATGGGTGGATGGATGGTTGGGTGCAGGGATGCGACGCTTCCATCTTGCTCGACAACCCGGGAGGGGAGAGGCGGTCGCCGGTGAGCGCGACGCTGAGGGGCTTCCACGTGATCGACGACATCAAGGCGGAGATCGAGAGGCGGTGCCCCAAGACCGTCTCCTGCGCCGACATACTCGTGGCTGCAGCGAGGGATGCCACTCTTATGGTACTGACGCCGACTACTCCATCTTCTTCCTTTGCGATTTAGATCGAAGTTGCCGTGCGTGAAACGACGGGCATGCATGCATGCATGCAGGTCGGAGGGCCATACTGGGGGAACGTCTATGGCCGAAGAGACGGACGCGTTTCCATTGCACAGCAAGCTGAAGCCCTTCCCAAGGGCCGTGAGAGCATCACCCACCTGATCGATTTCTTCGAGTCAATGGGCTTGGACATCCTCGACCTGGTGGTCCTTTCAGGTAAACACGCCACCATATCCACACTTACAGCAATGGAACGTAAGAGCCATCTCGTCTTCTTGCTGCGGCAACCACGCAGGAGCTCACACCGTCGGACGAGCAACGTGCCAGTCGATACAGTACAGGCTCTACAACTACACAGGCGTCCCGAGCAAGTCCGATCCGTCCATCAACCCCAGGTACTTGAACTACCTGAAGAGGAAGTGCCGGTGGCCGTCCGCCTACGTCGACCTCGACGCCACCACCCCAACCAAGTTCGACAACGCATACTACAGGAACCTCGACAACAGGATGGGGCTGCTGTCGACTGATCAGCTGCTGCACTCCGACTCCAGGACGGGGCCGCTGGTGGCGGCGTTGAGCTCTCAGCCGATGGTCTTCGTGCATCAGTTTGCCAGGTCCATGAAGAACCTGGCCGACACCATGGTGCTCGAGGGGGACGAGGGGGAGATCAGAACCAACTGCAACTTTGTCAACGAGTATTGATGCAGATGAGTCACTGTGTTGTAGCTGTTCATGGATGTCTTCGGTTCATGCAGTGAATGAGAAGGAGATGAATAAGGAGTTGCAGTGCCAAATCTGTTGTCATGCTTTCCACGTGTCGCGGAACATTTTATATGCAATTATCTGAGCTGCGAAGATTTTACTGAAATAAGTTAATCACAAGAAGAGATTTATGCGGAAACAAATAGCTAAATTTTACTTGAAGGATATATGATATGAGGATTCAGATTTCTAGGATGTAGGCTACTAACATTATGCCTTAATTATTAGAATACTTTTTGAAAGATACTTAATTGAAATAAAATTACCATATCTATTTCCTCTAAAATGAGGACAAGCTCACAACTTATTATTAAGTAACATGCCTACTTTAAAATTTATAGGCACGAACTTCTAATTTCTAACTTAAACTAGTTTATAATTGAAAAACATTCAACGAGAAGTAAAATAACAATATCTATTCTATCGTTGCCCATTAGGGGTGGGTCTTAGGGGTGGGTCTTCGTTTGCACTCATAACTCATAGTGGATATAATTGACATCTCCAATTGAATATTTAATGATTTATTTCTTTTAAATATGATAATATTCATAATATGAATATCACGATAAGAGCTTGATGGGTTAACTGGCTTATCAAATTTATTTGGTCCAAACTATTGAATAAAATATTTATATTGAAATTGATAATAGTATACTTATCACACCATAATTCAACAATAATAACTCCTTATGGCCTTATGCACTATGTGCACCAAATCCCTAATTGTAGATGACATTACGATGATCGTTTGACTTTATCTTCATTAGTTTGCATCCTTTTTTCATAAGCAAACAGTGATTCCTTCGGCAATTAGTGACTACAAATATCGAACACTAAATGGTGATGATGATTTCTCGGTATTTGTCTCGCTTTCTCCTTCTCATCCCATCGTACACTCCCTCTGCCTTCTTCCTAGCTTCCCCCTTTATCGCAACACCCCTGTCCACCCTGTAGCTCCGCATCATTAGTCGTCACAACCTTCACCCACTCCCATATGCCTTTCCCCGATCCTCCTCTATCTTCTCGCTATCTCTCCCATGGATTATAATAATTTTGATTATATTTATATCTGAATATATTTATCTTTTATTATGTAAATTTTAATATGCTTAATTAGATTTGATAATAGTATTATTTAAAAAACAAATAAATAAACTAATAAGGATGATACAGAGAACTCGTAGTTTTCTTGCTCCAACAAGGATTCCTCATCCCCATCTCACCTCGTCTAAATGGGTAATGGGGTAGGGATGGGGGATAGGGAATGAGACGGGGATGGAAGTGAGGGAAGCATTCCCTATCCCATCCTACCCTGTTGATGGAGAAATTGTTTTGAAAGTGAGAAACATATCCATCCCATGTCCCTTGTCCCATTTCAGTTTGAGAGTAAAAGATGTTCGTATCCGATATCTCATATCCTCCTTCTCACAAAAGATCTACACTAGAAGTTTGTTTAATAAAATATCTTTGATTGTCAATCTAGCATTGGTCCACGACAGTCTAAAGCTCATTAATGTTCATTTAGTTTGTTTTGAAACTGATAGGGAATGGTTGACACACAATCGTCATGTGTCATCCAAGATATCCGTCTACATATACAAATATTCAAAACAGAGAAATACAAGATTTCTTCTCTTCCTTTATGATAAGACAAGCAATCCTAAACTCTCTTCTCTTCATTTATAATATGAAAAATAATCCTAAACTCTCTTTTCTTTCTTTACAACAAGGAAAGATATCACAATCTTTATTTTCTTCTTTCAAGGTATAAAAACATATCCTAAGCAGGGAAATGAGAGAGGACTCAACCAAAACTCTCCTGAGCTCTACTAAATCTTTGTCATTTTCTCTACTAACTTAAGCATAGAAGAGATCGGGTTGGAAAATCCTCTAACGCTAATCAATTGTGCAGGATACTAATGTATCTAAGGAGCACCTCGAGATGACGCGGAACATCACTAGACAAGTCTAAGGAGCACCTTGAGACGACTCTAAATTTTCTTAAATAGATGAATCACGCCTTAAAGGAACCATGGGTCGATCGTTATAAGTCAGCAAAGCCTCATGAGTTCACTTGTCACCCAAGCTATCTGCTTGAGCTTCTGGGATGGATCCATGCTTTCGGGACTAAATCAAGCTATGTTGACTCTCTAGTCAACGAGACTCAAGAATTAATAGAAACCTTATTTGAGAATACTACTTTATATAATATTATTCTTGTAATAATTGATTTAATGATAGAATACTTAATTTAGATATTCTATTAGTATGGGATGGCAAGAGGGTCTTAGTACGTAGCTAGCATGGTTTGTGTAGTATGTGTTGATTAGATTTTACGTCAAGTTTCAATTGATCAAAAATAATAGTCATACCCCTCCCCTTCAATTATGCTTGGACTAAGAAATTGTCCAACCTAAAGTATAAGATTTGAGAACTTAATCATTGGAACCTATATTCAAAAATGGCTAAGTTGCACTTTGATTATTTCCTTATCCTAAGTGAATATGGACTAGTGAGATATTTTGATGTATAGGTGTTTCGGATTATTTTATGTCGAAGGTAGACTTGGGGTCAAACCAAGCCTAATTTGAGCTAATTGGACTAGCCTTACTTGACTTGGGTTGGTCATATAGGCTAAGTTAGACCCATGTTGATCGATTCGACCAAGTCCACTTAACCTATGTTGGTTGAAGTGTGACTAGTTATACCCAACATGAGCCGGTTAAGTCAAGCAAGCTTGGCTTGGGTCAACTATCATAAATCAACTCAGCTTAAGTTAGTTGGGATGGTTTTACTTAGACCTAACTTGGTAGAGCATTAGGCGCATGTGAGCTCGACATGGGTTAGTCAAGTAATTTGACCTAACCTAAGTTAGTTGAGCTCAATTAACTCAGTTGGGTTTGAATCGAGCTAGTCGAGAGAACATGTGTGTGAATTTCTTTTGATTTCAAAATATTTTATAATATTTGCATAAGTTGTCCAACTTGACATCATGAAATTAGGAATGCTAAAGTTTTATAGATTATTTATCTCTATCACTTTTTAATGTTATCATTTTTTTCTTCGACATAAAAACTTTGGTTATTATATATCAATTCACCTCTTGAAATAGTTCAAGAAATATTACTAGAGGCTTCTTAACTAGCAACTAGAAGAATCATAATGATTTTATCACGAATGGTCAATAATATTGCTATAGATTTCTTTGAGTGATGACTATTGATAAAGTGAAGCTCGAATTCTTTTATCGATTGTAACGGATGTGATCGAGACAGGATGAAGATAAATATATGTTCATGAGCATATATGTTTGCGAGCTTAAGTATTCGTTTAGTTTATTTTAAATTCTTATATATCCGAAGAGGCTGTGTTTATACATCATCATCAATCGTATAACTATATGTTTAACGAGAGAATATTTTCTTAAATGCGCTACAGACATAAAATGTCCAATAAACTCTTCGTTACCTTAGGTAGAGGTGGCGGTAGCTAACGTGACATCTCTAGCATACACTAACTATATTCTATGCATCAATTAGTCAAAATTAATGATCGTATCAGACCTATTGATTACATGTGGTGAAATATGAATTAAATTTCATTTGGTGTTGTCTTTTTGTTGGTGTTAATGGTTTACTACGACAGTAAAAATTTCAGTAAATTAGGTTAGAGTGCATTGAAAAGATCTATAACGAGCAAAGCCCCAACGATATGGAAAGTTCCTCTGTTCTTAAAATCCAATACATCAATCATGTCATGAGAAGTAACTTTAGGAATTGATGAGGATATCCCTATGCTGCATTAACATATAACATGCATTTGCTGAATCAAAGGATGATTAGACACAAAAATATTCCAAGGTTGCAAGAAGATAAATCCAGTCTTTCTCCAAAAACAAAGGGAAAAAAATACTCCGCTGATATGAATATGTAGCATGAACTGTTCTGAGTTCATTGCTGGTCATCCTAAACAAGCACATTACTCTCTCCATCCCTGTCCGAGAGCTGCACTCTGTTCCATTTTGTGCGAAGAGTGAGAACTACGAGTGTGCAGGTCTGGCAGAAGAGGCCACAGATCAATCCTAGCCATAATCCCTGCAATGAACAGCAACGTCGAATTGATTGAATGCTCTACAAATCCTAATAGAACTCATGGCAGGAGATGCTCACCTTATCATGGAAACCCAACTTGAAGCTGAAGAGAAGTGCCAATGGCATGCCGATCACATAAAATGCTACGAGGTTAGTCCATGCTGCTAAGTGCTGCCAACCGCAGCCTCTCGCGACTCCTGCAAATCCATTGATCTCACAAGCTCATGAGGATGAGAGGGGAGAAGAAAGATGAGTCAAGATTGCAACTCAACATACCTGACAAGACTCCTTGAGCTGAGTCCAGAACTATAGAGACTGTGAGCAGGGGAGTCATGTAAGCAAATGCCCGTATGATCTCATGGCTGCTGCTGAAAAGGCTTGCCCACAGATTATGGCCGAAGGCCAGTACGAGGACGATCGTGATCCCAAGAAACACAGCAAGCTTCAGCGTCACAGAGACAGCGTTCTTTGCCTTCTCGATGTTCCCGGCACCGATCTCGTTCGACACCCGTGTGCTGCAGAGCAGATTCGCAGTTCAGATTACAGATTCAATGGCTCGTCTAATTGAAGTGGCAGAAGGATCGGAGTCACCTCACAGCTGCGCTGAATCCGTAAGTGACCATGAACGCAATTGCTTCCGTATTCACGCTGCAAGAAATGCAAAGCTCGTCAGATTCTACAGCTACGGGCGAGGGCATGTTCCGATCACATGGATCGAAAGGTGATGGAGTCATACCACATGGCGATCAGTGAAGTGCTCAGTTCCGAGTTCGGCAAGAGGCCGGCGAGCAGAACCAAAATCTCAAACGCCCAGTACTCGAAGCTGAAATCACAGAGATCATCACAAGAAACATGAACACTATATCTGGGGGAATTTGCACAAGACGATGAGCTAAAAGGTCACCGAACACTGACCACACCATCACAGCTGAGGGAACGGCTAACTTCATGCAAGGCAACACTTGATGAAATGCCTCCGCAGAGAAACCTTCCCAAGTGTATCTGAACTTATCAGAGTACCTCACGTAGAGTGCCAACATCACGAAAGATATCCACAACGATATCGATCCGGAGAGCGCTGTGCCTTTGAACCCAAGGCCGATGACATGGACTGTGACGTAGGTCAAGGCGACATGGACGACCAGTGGAACCACGGAGCACACGACCAGGGGAATCACCACGGTTTGGGTCTGGAGAAACCTCAGCATGCATTGCAGGGAACCGTACGCGAAGAGGCCTGGAATCAGATACCTGAGGTAAAGTGCGGCCATCCTGGCTACTTGGGGCTCCTGATGCAGCCAGATCAGTATGGATTCTGAGTACCACCACAGGATGGAGATGAAGATGGAGAAGAAGGTGGATATGAGGACCGACGACTGCAAGTAGATTCCAAGCATTCGGTACAACTTGGCACCATATCCTTGACCACAGAGTGTCTCCAGTGCCCCACTCAACCCAGTCTGCACAACCGAGTAGCATTAGATCACAGTAAATTATCCTAATACATGATGAGTCCAGAGAAAGAGAAGTCTTAATATCATGTATATGAACTAATGATCAAAGATGATTTCCAAGGACAGCAAGGGTTAGTGGATCGGAGTTGGTCGAGTACAAGGCAAGAGATCTGCTTTGTTGACGAACCATGTGAATCACATGGGGGCTTCGAGATCTGTGGACTACATCTACCGAAAGGAGTCACATGGATAGATCAAGCAGAAGAAAGGAGGCGAGGCCTCCGAGTCATGGTGCAAGGGCAAAGCAAGAAGGCTTCGATCGATACATTAAGACATACCATGAGGGCTAATCCGGTGACGGTGCCCCAGGAGTTGCCGAGGGTGGCGCCGGCGAGCTCGACGTCGCCGAGATGGCCGGCGAACATGACGGAGATGAGGGTGATGGCGTAGTAGGAGACGTTGGTGAGGATCATGGGGAAGGCGAAGAGGAGCTGCGCCTTGGCCTCTCCCACATCGATCAGCCTCCTCCACCACGCCCCTCCCTTCTCGCCGCCACCGTAGGCTTGCAGCAACGGGGACGACGACGCCATGGCTGCAAAGACACCTCCCCTTTGCGCAGCAGCAGCTACAGGTTCTTATGGTTGGTGGGCGACTTTGTTGCAGTCAAAGGATATGATGAACCCACGGCTAGAGAGATGAGAACCTGAAGCGGAAGAAGAAGACTTAATACTCCATCAATCAAACAACGTGACGTCTTCTCGATCACGTGCTATGCCGAACAACTACAATATTATTATTGTGGAGAAGAGAGAAGGAAAAGTCTCGATTCTCTACAACCCTAATCCAGAATTCACAGCTCCAGCCATCAATGACAACAAGACAACCTGCCTTTTCCCAGAGGGTAGTCTCAACCACCCAATAATGAAGTCAGGGAGAGTAATATTGTTTCGAAGGTAGTCATATCCAACACATACACAGCATGATTGCGACAATAAAATATGAACCACAGGCAATGATAAAAGGTGTGAGGCTGCTGTGTTTCATCCATACACGTCCCTGTGCATGTTCGAGTTCTTTGGTCCTCTTTCGTACGCATGTGAAACGCATGGGGGGATGATATATTGATCTCGAATGAATGGTACCTACTCCTCTTGTTTACACGTGAGAATGTACACAATCCAGCTTGATGCTGTATCTAAACATGCAAGGGGGGTGTAGTAATAGGAAATCAAAAGGCTGCCAAACTGGTCCTTCATGAGCAAGCATGATGAAGACTGTGCTCTCGTGTTGTCTCATTCCAATATTAAAACAGCACCTAAGCTTAGGTCTTCAATCGATGGATCAATATATTTAATTTAAAATATTTTTTAAATATATAAAATAATTCAAAATTATATCATAATAAAATTAAAATTAAAATTAAAATTAAATTGAAACTTACATTAACAAAAAAGAGATTTGTGGAAGAGAAAAATTGGTTACCAAAGAAATAAATAGCAGATATGTACAGATATAAAAGGAGAGGAGATGGATAAAGGACAAAATCATGTGGGATGAGAAAAATTATTTTTTTCTCATATTATTCATGATAACTATGTTTTATCGTATATAGATTAGGAAGTAGGACAAGTTAGACCTTATAAATGTCAAAATCACCTTAAGAATATTTATTTTTTGAGTTTACTTCGAAAGGATAAAATAATGTTGAACCTATCCAAATTAATGGCTCTGATAACTATGACTTGAATGGTTTCTAGCTAAGATTTTGGTTATAATTTTTTTATGGTGGAAACTTCTAGAAAAATAGAAGAAAAAAAACACTTATATATTAATTTTCTCTTTCTATTGTTTTGTGATCAAAATATGCTCTCTAACATTCCCATCAAGGGACAAAACATGATGCCACTTTGTGGTCATATATCCTAATAGGTTGCAATCGATTGCGTTGACAATTTGGCATGGACAGGCCACTTTCCACGCGCAATTCTTATCATCACTCACCTCCATACAAGTGATTGAAGCTCCATACAATAAGGAGTGTCTTGTTTACTTAAATTTGTTGACCTCATTAATTCACAAGGAATTAGTCAAATGATCATTTCAGATTCATCAATTCTCCATGTAACCAAATTAGCCAAAAAGACACTTCAAACATAGTGACCAATAAATGATGTAAATAAAAGGAATAATTTAAAATAAATTTGAATAGTATGAAATTATTTTTCATTGTTTATATAGATATATATATATTTCTTGATAACACTTGAAAATGAGAACATTATCTCCCTGCATAATCTACTAATTATTATAACCCAGATTGAAATACTAATTATAGTGTTTCAATCTCCCGCACTTAAAGACTTAATACCTTCGTCAAGGCCTAGTATATTCATATCAAATCTTAGCATGGTGCATATGAGACATAACATAGTAATGGCTCCATGGCATAACGAGTATTCTCATTGTATCCACATGTAGTTTTTCCTACTCGAGCTTCATCATCATGCTCAATCACTATGTCAAATCTAATATCACATGTTATAACTCGGATTTTATTGGTTAACTAGTCTATTAATTTTATTTGACTTAAATCACTAATCAAAATACTTAAACTAAGATTGATAATAATATACTAATCGTATCTCTATAATCAATCTTAAATTTATCTATTTTAAATGTGAAACTAATCGAAGTATTTCGATAATAGTGGTTCTCATTTGACAAATTTGTGCTTGCTTAGCCCTACAAAAAGGTTGTTCTTTTGAAGGTCTTATTTAGCCCATAAAGGTCCTATTTATTTATAGGCGAGAACAGAGGGTCTATGATAAGTTATTAGGAGAGTTCCTCCCATCAATATCATATCATAAGCAATCATACTTTAACATAAACTTATTTTTTATTGGCTAATAATCATAATTAGAATCAAATTATATTTATAATATATCATACCTAATTAAATAAGGCCACATAATCTAACATTCTTGGCCCATTGGTAAGATACAAAAAGATTTAAAATAAAAAAATAAATAAAATTTATTTAAAAATAATTTGACCTAATTGAATTCTAAAATTTTAGAAAAAACTATATATACATGCGCGAATTTAAAAAATAAGCCAATAAGTCTAATAAATATAATAATACTACATTAAGTCTGATTAATAATATGAGTCATAGCGGTTGTATGCTATCAGTATCATACTTCCTTCTATATATCGCAATACTGTTAGCATTTCATAATGCAGTCCAAAATGACCCTTATAATTTATCTAATAAATTATATTTATCAATTTTATAATTAAGAATATAAATTAAAATTCTCAATTCATAAGGATAAAACTATAAATACATTGATAGGACATAAATTAAAATTACGAAATTCATAAAGAGCAAAACTGTAATTTGACAAAACATTAGGGCAAAACTGTAAATATGTCAAAAGAATGAAAATATATTAATAAAATACATAAGGGTAAAGATGTAATTTGACCAAAGGAAAACCCTAGGTCAAAACTGTAATTTTGCCCAAAAAATTGGATCGCTGCGGCGCTGCCACGCCGCTGCCGGCGCGGGGCTGCTTCTGCTCGGGCTCGGCAGCTGCGGCGCTGCCTCTGCCAGCGCGCAGCTGCCGCCGCCGCCTGCGCGTGCGGCCTGTGCCCGCGCGCGGCTGCCGCGGTTCCTGCAGCGCGTGGCCGCCGCCTTGGCGAGCCCTAGCCGCGCGCGACCGCCGCCGGTGCGCGTTTCCTGCCCGCGAGCGGCCGCCGCCTGCTGCACTGCAGCGCAGCCGCTGCGTGGTGCAGACACCGCTCGCAAGCGGACCTCTGCCCGCGCACGGCCGTGATGCGCGGCTGCGATATGGTACACAGCCCTTCAGCCGTAACAGAGATTATCGTCTCAATAACACCGAGATAGTAAACACAGTAAATTAAACGATCATAGTAAACAAAAATAATAGATCTCGCCTAATAACACCGATAGTAAACAGTAAATTCAATAATGATAATATAAAAAAATTTATGTCAGGATTACCTTATTTGATTTATAGGCCATCGTCGGATCTGAAATAAAAAATCTTAGATAGAAAACCTTTAATCTGTTAATTGTATTGAGATTCTTATTTAATCTCTTCTGTCTATTTATATACAAGAATAGAGGACGTAAGATAAATTATTAGAATAGTACATCTAATCATATTTTATAATATATTTTTTATTTAATTAAATAAGATTATATAATCTAATATTTGAAATATCTAATTGGCAAAGAAAAAAGAAAAAAAATATCCTTAGTAAATTTATTTAATGGAGATATTGAATTCTTGAGACCCTGAGCATTAAAAAAGATATAGATACAAATCCATTTGTGAAATATAGGAAACACAATTGATAGACATAAAAAAGTATTTTGTGTTAGTCTGTTTTAACTACATGTTTTTTATTTCAAAAAAAAAATTGTTTGAGGAACATATTACATACTAAGCCATACTTCTCATAACATAAAAGAGGAAATAAACCACAGGTCATTTGTTTTTCCCGGTTTGGATATCTTTATGTTTTTAGCATATTCTGCAAACTACTGTACACAATTATTTTCTTATATATATATAATATGTTTTCCTAAAAAAAATTATAAAAATTAACATAAAAATAGATAATCTAGAATATTCACTCGGGTTTGGTCGGGTTTGACTCTCTAACTTATGAGTGTTAGGGGTATTCAAATTGATTCGAATCGAACCGTTAAGGATCAAACCAAATTAAATCGTTTTTTGATTTGATTAAAATACGATAGTATGAATCAGAATTAATTCTGATATACCTAATCGAACCGATTAATCAATTTATAGTTTTAAATAATTTTTATTATTCATAATATTTTAGAACATAGAGAACATAGAGATAAAGATCATGGATTAGCGTTAGCATACAAAGTCTAAAATTGATACATCCATGAAGAACATAGAGATAAAGACCATAAATGGCATTTCCAATGGTTAGTCCTCAATAGTACTTAAGACTTTATCTTAATTCCCTATTGTTTTGCTACTAAGAACTGTTTTGTTATCACATTAGCAAACTCACTAAGCAGTGGATTACCGGATGGCGGTGTCCGTCCTTTGCCAACCTTTCCAGCTTTGCATGGGCGGAGCCTCCTCTCTCCATGGCTCTTCTGCTCGCCAGGCTCACCTCTGCAGCCTTTGCCGTCACCATCTTCCCTCCCTCGCCCTCCTCCATCAAGCGCCTCACCCCTCTCTCCACCCCCTCCGCGGTCACAAGGTCCCCGGGCTTCCTCTCCACCCTGATCTCCACCAGCTCCCTCACCATCTCCAACGCATTCAGTTGCTGCTCCGCGTACGGTGTGGCCATGAGAGCATAGGCACGCCGAACCACAAGCTCTCCAGCGCCGAGTTCCACCCGCTTTGCGTCACGAACCTGATGCGGCCCACGACGGCCACACCATTCCCCTCCCGCCCGTCCTCTCCGCGAACCCTTCCGGCAACGCCTCCTCCGGCGTCGCATCGACCGGTACCCGCGTCTTCCCCGCCGAAGGCTTCCGCAGGCACCAGAGGAACCGCCGCCCTCTGCGCTCCAGTCCGACGGCGATCTCGCGGACCTGCGCCACGCCGAAGCTGCCCATGCTGCCGAAGCAGAGGAACACCATCGAGGCAGGAGGCTGGCCGTCCAACCACCTGATGCACGGGTGCTTCTCCCCGCCGGTTTTGCTAGTATCCTCCCGGAGAGCGAGGATTGGACGTATCGGGCACAGGGGCGGCACCGGTCAGCCTTGGGGCACAGAGGCCTTCCTCGATGGCCTTGAGCGGCCGTGCTCGAGCTCCGCGAATGTGTTGATTGTGATGCCTTTGGTTTCCAAGAACCGCCGGCCGTGGTACACGAACCAATCGTAGTTCCGGTTCTTGCGCTTCATGAGAGGAGTCGGCATGGCCTGCGGCGGTACCAGAGACACACCCGGAACGTAGACGTCCCCTTCCATCTCCTCGAAGCTCACGGGGCTCTTCTCGGCGAGCGTGGGTAGATGGAGCATGAGGGCGAGCATGGCGGCGGTGGAGCTGAAGTAGACGAAGGGCGGGATGCCGAGCTCGCGGGCTACGTCGATCAGGATGGTGGCAAAGAAGTCCAGGACCAAGGCGGCCACGTGGGTGGACGAGGAGAGGGACGCCACGGCGACCCTGGCGCAAGGCTTGTGGTTCTCGATGTGACGGGAGATGAAGTCGTCGGGGCCGTCGGTGTCGGCCGGAAGCTCCACGGGCGGAAGCTCCTGGAAGCGAATGTCGAGGCCGGAGGAGGCGGCGGAGCGGAGTTCGGAGGCTGCGCTTGTGGTAGGGGGTCGCATGAGGAGAACGGTGGCCGGTGGTATCTCTCTCTCTCTCTCTATGATCCGTTGCTGTGTGCTGGTTTAACCAAATGCGGTGAGGTCATGTACAAGGTGTTATCGGGTCGGTTCGACGTAGAATCCGAAATCAACGCTGATCCGAACCGATTTCTCAAAAAGAAAAAAAAGCCTAAAACGAGGTTTTTTAAATTCAGAAATTCACAATAATAATAATAATAATAACAATAATAATATGGTAATTAAGGTTAATTTTCTCTCTATGTCGCAAGAAGGGATGTTTCTTCCAAGGGAAGACACGGTGAGAGCCGCCCTCCCGATGAATGCCGCAAGGCTCCTCTTCCCTTCTGCCACACGCCACGAAGGATGAGATGGTGGACCCCGTCGTCGGCGCCTGGGTCCTCGAGTTCCTCCTCCGCCGACCTGACGTCGGCGACGCCCTCGCCGGTGAGCTCCTCCTCGCCCTTCCCCTCCCCTCCCCGCTCCCTCCCCGCCTCTCCGCCACCCTCCTCCTCCGCCGGCTCGCTGCCGACCTCTCACGCCGGTCGGTGTCCCCCCGCACCCTCCACTCCCTCGACCTCCTCTACCGCATCCGCCCCTCCCCCTCTCTTGCCCCCGCCTTCACCGCTGTTGCCGTCGAGTGCACCGTCGCCCCTCTCCGCCTCCCACCCCTCTCCTCCTCCGAATCCGACGCCGACGCCGAGTTCTTTGACGCCCTCAATAGGATATGGAACTGCCTAGTGGCAGATCTCGAGCGGTCGGAGGCCGCCGGGTTGGTGTCCTGCGCGTTGAGGGAGGCGAGGATGGAGATGGAGGCGGCCGTCGTGGATCCCGCGCTGAGGGCCGAATTGGCCCGGAGGGAGACCAAGGAGGCCGCGCTGGTGGCTGTTCGGGTTTGCTTGGAGGAGATGGAGAAGGAGATGGGTCCGACGTTTCTTGAGGCTGCGGCGGACGCCATCGTTAGTTGCGATTGCGAGACCCATAGGTCCTTGGTGGTATTGAGCGACAAACTGAGAGCTTTTCGCTCCATTGGGCTCGAATCTGTCGAAAGGGGTGTGGAAATAGGTCACCTCCCAAGCAAGATTGACAGGGCAAGATCGACAGGTTTGTTGGAATTAGGTACCTCTGTTCTTTTTCTGCAAATAATTAGATCTGTTTACTGAAATTATAATGAATCAGCTATTTCTTTGATATAAGCAATTTGATATCTCAGTTGAGGGTGGTGAAGGGATTAAGCTGAATGACAGAAATATTGAGAAAGATCAGATGAGAACCGATCAAGAACAGGGTTACTCAGTCGACAAGAATTCCATGAGCTGTGAACTACAGGAAGTATCTGATCATAAAAGTTGTGATAACAACTACGATGATGTGCCTCAGTCAGGTCAGATGGATCCAGTTCCACCTGATCCGAAGGATGTGAGAAAGAAGCATCACAATATTTCTACAGATACATTTTTGCATCCTAGTGAAAAGCGTATTAGATACAGCAATTTAGATGCCAACACTAATTTAGATGCTGCTACAATGCAGAAGCCCAGCTTAATGGATAGGAATGCAACTGCGCACACATTTGAGGTGACAATTTCTTATACTGTTATCATCTTTGTCAAATTCATTTTGTTAATGATGTTTAAAATGCATCCAAAGCCTTTTTTTCTTTGATTAGGTCCTGGTGTTGCTGGGTGTGTATATATCTTGCTTGGTTTGTTGGCTAATACTTTTGATCCTTCGTAGTAGCGTAGTGGATTCTCATGTCTGACACAATGATAATTTAGACATCTAAATACATTTGGATCTCTTTAAAAAATTTATTGTTTTGTTATGTTGGAAAAAATAATGCTTAATAAACATGACAAGTGGAGATACTTAGGCTGTTTTTACAAATGAAGTCTATATATCTGTTGGTCTAAAATCTTAATCATACTTAAATTTGATGTTTTGTGTGTTTTCTTCTTTTTATTTTTTGGATATATGTGAGAAAGGTCATTAAGTTGTCCAAACCAAGCATATTCTAAGAAACTTAATCCCCCAGTCGAAGAACACTAGTTTGCTTTGCCCTTCAATACCTTAATCCAGAACATAGAAATGCTGTATATTTTGATAGATAATTGTGTGTGGAGGTGCTTGCTGCTCAGTGATAGTTGGGCAGGACAGGATGCTCATCTCAGATATATTTAACTTAAACTTATACACAATATTCTTTTCAACTAAAGCAACCAAATTTTCACAACTTAACAATGATGCAAACAAAGTTTTCTTTGCTTTGTTTATTTTTCTCTTGGTTTTTTCTAACTGTTCTGTAGATTTAAAGTCCAAGTGGGATCTCCAGAGTTATCAAAACTAAAGTTTAATGGACTTGTAAAGATAAAATGATATTTTGGTTGAAAACCTTGGTTTCAGTGTAAAGATGATCCTTTGTCAGAGAACTGCAGGTAATGCGTCCATAAAAGTTGGAACAGGTTTAGTTTGAAATGAATGAGGGAGGGACGGTTAGTCTCAGCTAGGTCTAAATAAGATACGATAGGTAACTAGTAGACAAAAGAGTAAGATGAAAAATGAAAGGGACAATTTTTGACTTTAAAACTCATAAAATTTCACTACTATGCATGACTTGGGACAATAAAGAATTGATTAACTAAGACTAGATGACAAGAAATTTGATTTTTTTTTTAATCTTCTTACTCTGCAGTGGGATTCAATTCCAACTCATTATGGGAAATCCCCGAATATGAAAAAGGAGATGGACTATTTCAGCTCAATGAACTCAAAGTCTTCTTCATCTTTAAATGAGACTAAAGAATATGTTTTAAGGAGAAGAAAAAGGAAATGGAATTCATTAGAGGAAGAGACCTTGAGAAAAGCTGTGGCACGGTATGTTTGGACTCATGCTTTCAAATGGTGTTTTTGAAATATAACAAATCCTTTTGCTCTATTTTGTTTCGTATCTGTATCATGCAAGATTTTATACTGTTATTCATTCTTTTTGTTCACAAATAGCTTAAATTGCAATCTTAATGTTTGATTTCCTGAATCCTCTAATTTCTTGAATGATGCATATAATCTGTGATGCTCATATCTCTGTTTATATGAAGATATGGTGCAGGGAACTGGAAACTTATCAAGGGATGCCATCCAGAAATATTCGAAAGAAGAACAGAGGTATCTTGCATTATATCAGCCTTAGGAGTCATATTTGTTCTTTGTTAAATTCAATTCTACAGTTAACTGGATTCACTACCGTACAGGTTGATCTAAAAGATAAGTGGAGAAATATGACAAGGCATATGTAAGTGCTTATGGCAAAGAAAATGTTCCACTCCAGCCTCCAGGGACATGTATGTATGCTGATCAGTGTCGTGTGGCTTTTTCTTGATTCTTAGCTTCGCATCACTTTTCAAACTAACAAAAGTGCATCATCTTATGTAATCTTTCTTTAGGCTCAACAACGGAGTGCATACAGGAAGTAGGAAAGTTGTCGAAGTTGAGCAATGCTGATCTTGTGGACAACAGCCGGCCGGCACACTGCTGCTGAGATGATCATACGTCTATTTGCCTTCGGCCTTATCTCCGCAGATACAGAGGCTGCTTCTGCGGATAAAACTCATAGATATGGTCTCCAATTCCAGTAATCGCTGACTCCATTTCCCTTGGTGATTGGTATCTGCCTCAGTATCATTCTCCCAAGCTTTCTCACCGAATTCGGATGTCCTTTCCACTGCTCCAGGCCAGACATATATGACGCTGCATTCTTCCTTGCCTAAACTTAGGTTTATGTGATCAATTGTTGGTACCAAGGCTATTGTCTCAATAAATTTATTAGTTCTCTAAATCTTTCTCCCTTACTGTTCATGTTTAACTTTGTCTTATTTACACATGTATGGATTTGTCTTGCTGAGTTTGTCTTGCCTCAGCAAGAGAAGAAGGGTACTGTACCGAGTTTTTCTTCCTGTCTACTATTTTGCCTAACATTCTCTTTTCTTCTCCATCTGTATCACTGCAAGAATGGTAAAGCAAAAGCATGGAGATGTACATAACACATACTAGTGTGTATTGTTTGTGCGTACGTGTTATAAGGGGGCCATCTGTTGAGGAGGAATGTCAAATATGCACGTGCAACGCACGCTGAAGCCCGCTTGGTGCGTGCACGTGACGCGCTAATGACGCGGTGCGTCCAAAAAATCTCCTTCCGTCACGCGCCGTGCACGTGTCTATTAGTTCTTGGCGCCCCCCTCCCCGACTCGCGTGACAACAAAACCCTACGACGGAGATCACTCCCCACCCCCCTTCTCCCGACCCGTCTCTCGCCCTCCGCTGCGTGCGGGTGAGATCTCCCCCTCTCCCCTAATCCAAAAGTAAGTGCCTCTCTCTTCCTTCCTTTGTATTAGATCTATTCGGGTGATACCTCAATCCGTGGAGGGATCTTGATCTCGCTGTGTTAGCGAAGCAGTGATCTTTATCCTTGCTAGTGTCCAGCTTTTCTTTCCCTTCTCTTTCGTCTTCTCTTGTTGATTGGAAATTGGTTTCAACCCAGAATCATGTCGAACTTTCTTGATTTGCTTGCCAAGTAGGGTTTTGGGAGAAATCCTTTGGTTAAACCGGAAACCCTTGTTCGTGGGTGGTCGAAAATGTCGAGTCTGCTTTTGATTCGGTGGTTTTTTCAGCTTAAATTTGTACTTGATGTAAGAGATAGACAGGCGTGGGTGTTGATACCAATTATAATTCTGTAGCTGTAGTCTAAGAACAGTTTGGAGTTTAGCTAGACTACATGTGTTCTAGATAGAGTAATAGTTTACACCCTTCATGAATTGGGGTCTTTATTTGAGCTTGTTTGGGGATTTCAAGATGTCGAAACTTTCTAATGGCTTGTACAGTTGAGAAAATCAAAGGGCAAAGGAGTATGCTTGCTATGGAATAAAGATAGATATTGCTGATTTTATTGCTAATGTTTGCTTATAGGTAGCCTCGTTAATGAAGCGAAGGAACTGTGATTGACTGCTAAGTTGTACATTGTACCTTGTACGTGATATTTCATATGATAACCTATAGTGGATGATGGAGCCCTATGCTTACTAGAATCGATGTATGGTCAAGACCTTCTTGTACTCGGTCCAACATACACGGGCAAGCTTTTCTGCTAATCTGTAATTGCTGCTTTAATCTGATTCATGAAGTTCAAACCATTTGCATCTCCTTTTGTGTTAGAATGAATCATCTAGGTTTGATCTTTTTCTTAGAAGCACCTGGAGCTATCACTACTTCAGCTCTGGAGCTCATAGTTGCCCTCTCGATCATCTATAGTATAGGAATTTCAGCATAAATTTGCAGATAGGCACTCAGGTGTATCTGAATCTCTAGAGCAGGAATCATATGTAGAAAGTAGTATTAGTTTGGTCATCACAATCTTTCTTACCTGTTTCATGAGGTAATTCAGGTATGGCTCATCGGCGGGTCTTCTACCATCTATGTGGTTTATGTGATTGAGTTGGGCATCACAAAGAGCTGCTCTGTTAACACTTTTTGGTCTCAGCATCTACTGGAAGTTGAGAATCTATTGACATTTGATTGAGGTCATGGTTGTTGAGGGTGAATTGATTAATATTCAGAATGCACCACTTCAGTTCTTTGAGCTCTCCACCATGCCAGTTGCTGAAAAGCTAGCACTAAAAAAGAAGTTGAAAACAGAACTTGACCACGTGCGATCTGCAGTTGAAAACATTATAGCAGACTGTGAGAGAAGATTAGGTCAAAAGCATTCTGCTGCTGAAGAAGACCAAGCAGTAATACTAGGCAATGATTGTGCTGGTGAAGTTGTTGCATCCATCCATTCCTTCTGTATTCCTGAGCAGCAGCCTTCCTTGACTGGTGAGAACCATCAGACAACAATGAGCAAGAGAAAAATAGCACTGGAAATGAATACAAACCCTAAAGATGCTGATAATTACTCTAATGATGGAATAGATATGATTCCTGATAAGTCTGATGCAAAGTCTGTTCTGACAGGCCCATCTAAAGGGACCACTCTAGGAACTTCTGATGCACTGAAGGTGAAAGGTGAGAAAATGGATTCCTTCAAGACTAGGCAGTGTGCTAATATTTTGAAGATACTAATGATTCATCCTGCTGGGTGGGTGTTTAAGGAACCTGTGAATCCAGTGAAACTAAAAATTCCAGATTATTTTTCAATTATCTCCAAGCCAATGGACTTGGGTACTATAAAACGGAAACTTGGAAGAAAGCAGTATTCAAGCACTGTACAATTTGCTGCAGATGTAAGGTTGACTTTCTCCAATGCGATGCGATATAATCCTCCTGAAAATGAGGTTCATGTCATGGCTAAGGAATTAAATAACATTTTTAATTCAAGATGGAAATTACTGGAAGCAGAATGGAGAAACAAAAGCACACTTTCTTCACAGTCAGTGACAAACACTCAGAAGAAAAAACGATTACTCGAGAAAAGGCCTGATCCAAACTCTGTTTTGAGAAGGTTCATACCATCTGCTGAAAAATTGAAGCTAAAAAAGGAATTGTCAAATCTACCAGTACGGAAAATGCCACCTCGACTGCTTAGTTTTCTTCAGAGCAAAGGTATAGTGGGACAAATTGGAGAATTTGTCGGCATAGACATTGATATGTTTGATGAAGAGACTTTATGGGAATTGCATCAACTTGTAAGAAATTTTATTGATGGAACACCAATTGAGGTAAGTAGCAGCCTGCATGTTTAGAAATATTGTGCTACTGTGTTATTGCCTGTTGGTAGTTATCCAAAAGGGCTTGTTTCTGTTTCATTTTTAGCATTAAACTGACATTTGAAATATCCACATTTTTTTAGCAGATAAAGAAATGTACCAGGAGACCTGAGCAGGACTCACACAAAGGTCTGGATAGCATAGTTTTCTTCACATTTTCTGCACTATAGCTTATAGGAACTAATCAAAAGTTGTAATGTAGGCCCAGGTGAAACTGTGCTCCAATCTGATGTTATTGATGAGTTCATGAGCCCTTTGGCTCGGATGAAAGGTGCACATAGAACTGTAAGTTGCCAGCGGAGTCATTGTAATGACTCAAGTCAAGCTTCATCAAGTGGTGAGTTAGTGTGTTGTTAGTTTGTGTATTCTACCTATTTTTCTGATGTTTATATGTCTTTTATGACCTGGTCAGAAGTAGATTCTGGAAGATCTTCACGTAGCGAGCATTACTCTCGCCGTTCAACTGCAAACAGTTTGGTATGAGCCCGAGTGAGTCGATAGATAAAAAACAACATATAATACAATGGTTAACTCATACCTTTTCTTCACTGCTTTTGGCAGGACTGGGAAAAAACACCAACAGGTATGCAGAAGGATAACATATTCTGTGTACTCAAATTCACCATTAAGGATGCATTTTAATTTAACCGAGGTTAAAACCTTGTAAATGCTGAGTAGAGGTTGTGAAATTTGCAGGGTTTGGTCTCCAGAGTAACGATTCCATACAATCTATTTCTCATCCTCCGAGTCCACTGACTGCTGCTACAGAAGGTTCTGATAGGAGTCCTTTCTTTATTCAACTTCTTTTGTGTGTGGGGCTTGTTTGGTTGTGAATTTGAGAAAGAATCATTAGTGGTCTTCTGCTGTTGTTTCCCATTGAGCAGATCTAGGTCCTTGTGAGGAACAATTATCACCATCCAAAGCTCTTCGTGCTGCAATGTTGAAGAGCCGTTTTGCAGACACCATTCTGAAAGCACAGCAACAGTCACTTGTAAATGGACTACCCACCTTTTGTGTTTTCATGATTTCTGATGTGTAAATTGTTCTGTCAAATATTGAACCCAACCTTTTTTACTACATTGCTTTATTGCTTAACTACATTAAAATTTTATAGGGTGTAAAAATAGACCCAGCAAAGTTGCAACGAGAAAGAGAAAAGTTGGAGAAAAGGCAGCGGGAAGGTATATTGGTGATGCACATGATAACATATACAGAATCATAGTTAGTTAGAAATGTGATGTAGTGATTTTAATAAAAAAGATTATTAGGAGCAGTATGTTGATATATATAAAATATAAATTTTACCTTAAATATACATATGCATATTTAACTTTCTTGTTACTTGGAACAGAGAAAGCAAGGATCGAGGCACAAGTTAAAGCTGCTGAGATTGCGGCAAAAATGAAGGCAGAAGCTGAGCTGACGAGGCAAAGAGAAGCAGCACGCTTGGCATTGCAAAAGGTGCATTGCTAGGGAACGCATCTTGCTGTTTCTTCCCTTGGGGGTTGACAACTTATCTGAAAGCATTTTGTTATCTTATGTTTGACAGATGGAGAAGACTGTTGAAATTGATAACAGCCACATATTGAAAGATCTAGAAAACTTAGGCTGTCCTCTGCCCGGGCACTTTGATATGACTGATGAAACGCTGGGTAAGTTCATGCAAGAACTTGAAATGCACTCGGGTCTTGTGAATCCACTCGAGCAGTTGGGTTTGTTCATGAAGAATGAAGATCTTGATGAGGTTGATGAGTGGATTTCATCTGCTGGCAATGGTGATGTTGAAGAAGGGGAGATCGATGGGTCATAGTTATTATACATTATTGGAACCTTCTATCTTTGTGGCAGGCTACGATGGTTGTGTTTAAAAAATACATACAAGTGCTATATTTAAGTGAGAAAGGAGTTTCAGCTTATGATTATAATGTATGCTAAGCAACTGCACTGGTCATATGATGTACTTGAAGAGGGAGTGTCTGCTGAGCAACAAAGAAGCCCAAGGAAGGGAAGAAACAAGTAAAAGAAAAAAAGGACTGAGGAAAAAAATGATTTATATACCATTGTCTGCTTGATGCTGTTCTTTGTGATTGTCAAGTTGATTAGGATTAGGATCGTGATTTGGATCAAAACTCTTTAGGTCGTGGTTATATTGGTCTTGGAAGGGAAAAAAAAAGTGTAGTTTTATACCTTCAGAGTTGTTTGACATATTATTGTGTATTTTGACATGATTAACTAATACTATTTTTATTATTAGGTATCCTTGAAGTACTTTGTTAGATTTGCAATCTATGCTATTTTTATTGTTAGATATCCTTAGAAGTACTTGTCGATGCAATCATGTAATTAACTATTCAAATTTGAATGCTTGAGATGATGATATGAACATGGTCAACGCATAGCCCTCTCTCTTAAAGCAACAACAAATCCTAAAGATGATGATACCACAATCATCATAGTGTTGTTTCACAAGACTGCTTTTTCATATCCAGAAATCGAGCATCCTCTGCCCACTCCAACTCTGTCAGTCAGGTAGCTAAGGAAAAGAAAATGCAAGATGGCAATGAGAAAAAGAATATACTACATAACCTCATCGAAGAACATAATCAATCATGTCCGCGATAATTCATTACATAACTCAAATACAGTCCCACACACACCTAGCAACAGCACAATCATAACATTACATGAACTACAACATGACCCCCTCAGAAAGGATGCCTAAAGTTGATTGTCTTCTATTATTCTAAAATCACAATAGTATAGCAAAGATAACGCTTCCAATTCTTGTTCATCATTATCGTCATCGTCCATTTTGCCTTTCCCAAGGCAAAGCTGGATAAACTTAACCACCACCACCAGACCCATACTTCTTTCCCAAGACGATCACCTGGAGCTTGTCATAACCAGCCAGAACACCAGCGCCAGCAACGGCACGTAGGATATTTGCACCGGCACCCTTGAAGAGGGATTTTGCACCCTCATTCTTTACGATCTGTGAGAAGGCATCCATAGAGTTCCGGTACTTGACAGCTTCTCCTGAGGTCATCATCATCCTCCGACGGACAGTGTCTAATGGGTAGGAAGCAAGACTAGCACCAATTGTAATTCCCCAACCAAGCAAGAAACTTGCAAAGAAATTATCCTGAACGGCAAACACATCATAAGATTCCTCTTATTTAACTTTGAATATGATACTGATAATTGTTTCATAACATCATAGCCTGGATTTAGAAGGGTATGAAGATAACATTCTAGTATATTATGCATCAATTTTCTGCAAGTGGCAACATCCAATGTTTACAAAGGGCATATCTAGATTAAACAATGCATCAATAATGATCTTATTCCAGTAGCTCACTATGGATTGATCTTATTCCAGTACTAAGTAGCTCAAAATTACATCATAGCATGTAAATAATCCCACTGCATTATACTTAGTAACTCGCCAAAATTTCTCAGTGCACTCAAAATCCCCTCAATATGTAGTTGCATCATTTCTTTGTCACGGGTAAAATGCACCTTTGTTAAATGGAAACCTATACAGGTATAAGGTACCATGACAAGATAAAGTAATGACTGCCAAACAAAGAAAACTTTAAATGACATACACTGACATAGCTTCTAGAGTCAATGTGTGTACTTAGTGGTAAAGCAAACGATCAAGGCAATAAAGAGATGCACTAATATGTTATCATGTAACTTGGGTTGAAAGCAATAGTTGCATTTTCAGGACATGTTTCTGCAATATCTTTCATGACTCACCTGCAAGGAGCCAACCAGCATCACTGGCTTCAGAGAATCATACAATCCAAAGTAGAGCCCTCGATAAACAATGATACCGACACATGAAATGTTGAAGCCTCGATAGAGACCCGCAACACCATCAGATTGTATGGTTTTTCTGTAAACATCAACAAGGCCATTGAACTGCCTTTCACCTCCCTTCTTGGCAGCCTTGGCATCATTAGCTAACCGGGTCCTGGCATAATCCAGAGAGTATACAAAGAGCAGAGAAGATGCCCCAGCTGCACCTCCAGAAGCCAAATTACCAGCAAACCATTTCCAATATCCATCTTTATCCTTTTTGAAATTGAACATTCGCTTGAAGTAATCCTTAAAAGCAAAGTTCAGGGCCTGATGTGTAATATGCAAACCAACTGTCAGTTATTGTGAAGCCAAAACGATGCACAAAGGAGTAGAAGGAAAACGAAGACTGAACCTGGGTAGGAAAATAACGAATAACATTTGCGGTGTTTCCTCGCCACAATGCGAGGAAGCCTTCTTCCTTAATTGTTCGTGAAAAACAGTCTCTAATTCCCTTATATGGTTCCGAAAGACGACCAGCTCTAATCATCTCATCTTGGTTCTGAATCAGGAGTTTGACACGCTCAATCGGAGCAGCTGCTGTTTTAGAAATGGCAGCAGAAACTCCTCCCATGAGAAAATCGATAAGAAATCCAGTAGAACCCTTCTCCTTGGGAGCACAAGCAAAGACTGGGGTGATGGGTGTGAGAGATGAAAGACCAATGGGCCCATGAAAGCTGTGATATGATTTAGGGGGTGCGCCCCTGAAGTCATAAGTCCCTAGAAAGTTGTGGATGCTGGTATTCCTCACTTGCAAATAAGGACGCTGCCCACCGAATAAGATTGATTGCCCATATATCTTTTGCACGATGGATGGCGGGCGTAAATCATCTGCCATTCTGCCACAGTATTCAATGGTGACGATGTATCAGCAAGTGATGTAAGTGTGTCAATTATAAAAAATTAAAGTGGGTACCCAAAAGAAAATGCACATCTTAAATTGAACCAAAATTTTGACAAAAGGATATATATAATATATAAACAAACAGTTTTTTTTCCCTTTAATGTATCAAATGCTTAAAACTAAAATAGCAAACGAGTCTTTGGAAATTATTTGGATCTAGATATGCTGGATAAAAGAAATCACCTAAGGATTCAATCTATGGATCTGACAAATTCCTAATAGAAGTTCAGCCTCCACAGCAAACAAAAATTTCAAAACTACTTGGGAATCACCTCAAATGGTCAATGTTATAACCAACAGAATTGTCAATCTCAATAAGATACTCATTCAAGTTTCTCTTCCACTCATCTTGCTAGAGCTGAGGCCTTGTCTTTATTTTCTTTCAAAACATATAAACTTTTGGACCACTAACACTTTCTAAATGGCATGTCAAGCACATCACTTCCCTAACATTTGCAATTACCCTTTCCCCATCCACAAGCATAACCACAAGTGTCTCAGGTTCTGACAAAGGAAATGCATTAAATACTTTAATTACATGCACCTGACCAACTTCTAATATTAAATTCTAGACCACTAGTACGCTCTCATACTTGAGGTCTAGCTGAACGAATTGAAGATGGATCAACAAACTAAATGTAACCTTAGGACAACATCAATCAGCACAAATAATAGAAACTAGCTGCCATACCAGCACCAGCACTTCCATATGCGCTTCCTGCCGTTGCGATCAACTTAACCTCTTTGTCTGAAACTTACTTATGCAGCTACGGTTAGGTCAGATTTAGATTTGCATCATGTTCAAACTCTAGACTTGAAGCCAATTTTCCCTGCCTCTCTTGAGTTGCTATATGATTCATATTTTCCTTCTTATTTTGAATTGCTCAGCGAACTACAAGTAATCAATTAATCCGAAGCATCGCGACACAACACAAAGCAATAAGATGCGTCAACTGTCAAGATCGGCCGGAATCAAGATAAAACAAGTGAAGGCAGAATCAAGAAAGCTTCGGGATCATCTGACAATACAACACCGACAAGCTATCAGATCTACACCAGAAAGAAGAACCTCAACGCAAGAAAGTGTCGGCTACGCGTTCCGACAAGCAGCAAGCGAGAACCGGCGATCAGATCGAATCTTAGAATCGGACAGATTGCAGAGATGCGAGAAGAAACGAAGGTGGGGGCAGAGAAGACGCAGTAACCTTGAAGGAAGAGGAGAGGAGAGGAGAGGAGAGGCGGCGACGGCTCCTCTCCCCGTTGTTCCGAGCGAATCGGGGAAGACGAAACGACGAAGCGGCGGCGCGTTGACGTCCGGATCGGAACCCTAATTTTAGTAGTTTCAGCTCCCATGCAATGGCAATTATCTCCTCGATCTTTGACTCTAATTCCCTCGATGTCCTCTCCTCGATCCTAACTTATGTTTAATGACCAATTTAGCCTTACTTCCAGTGCCTAATTCCTTGCTCGGTCCTTTCTTACACGTAGGATTAGTTGGTTTGGAAGATATCTACAGGGAAGAAAGCAAAAAAGGGAAGCGTGCGCGGCACGTGTCCGAATCTCCACGTGATCTACACTTTTGTAGCGCGTCCAAACAAAGTTGTTCACGCTGGAACATTAGATTTAGATTTAGATTTGGATTGGATCCTCGCTGCCACCATCTCCACAGGCCAAGCACTCATGAGCGCGCGTGCTTTAGCTGCTGTCGGTGTGAAAGAGAACGCAATCTCTCTCAACTCTTCGACGCCCCCCGCATCCAAACATCCCAAATCGACATATGATGATGTGTAATTTACATGATTTGAATCTTTGCTTCTCTCTCCCACAAGAACAGAATTTTTGGTCCATTATTAATTGCCAGATCTCTGTCTCTTTCTCTCTCTCTCCCTTCCCTTCTTCCGAGCTCAAGATCCTCTTCCGCTCACATGATGAACAGTAGGTTGTAAGCCATTCGAGTAATAACACCACCTGAAGGTCACTTCCTCCGAGAAAATAATGCCATCAACATCTCCACTGGCAAGTAGTAATAAACCCAAATCAAAGTGAAGCTCATGGGAGCGAACCACTCCCCGTTCGTCACTCTCCTCGTCTTCCTTGCTTTTCTTACAGGTAATGAGCTGATCACTAGCTAGTTAGAGAAGAATTCATTAACTCGGAGTTCTGTGGTTTCTGATTCACATTGCGTGCTGCATAACGGGCTCTGCAGTTACGGCGGCAGCTCGGGCGGAGCCGCCGTTCGTTGGCGTTAACATTGGCACGGACGTGTCTAACCTGCTGCCGCCGGCTGACCTCGCTGCTTTCATCAAGGCGCAGCAGATCAAGCACGTCCGCCTCTACGACGCAGACCCGGCCATTCTCTCCGCCCTCGCCGGCGCTGGCGTCTCTGTGGCCGTTGGTGTGCCCAACAACCAGCTCCTCGCCTTGGGCTCCTCCCCGGCCACCGCGGCCGCCTGGGTCGCCCGCCGTGTGCTGCCCTTCCATCCGGACACTCCCATCTCGGCCGTGGCCGTTGGCGACGAGGTCCCCGCCGCGCTGCCGTCAGCCCTCCCTCTCCTCCTCCAGGCCCTCCGGTTCATCTCTTCCGCCCTCTCCGCCGCCAACCTCTCCTCCATCCCGGTCTCCACCCCGCTTCCCTTCGCTGTCATCCTCGACCCCTTCCCGCCCTCCCAGGCCTACTTCAACCAGTCCCTGGCCAACGCCTTCCTCCTTCCCCTCCTCCGCTTCCTCGCCGACACCGCCGCCCCGCTCATGCTCAACTTGTACCCCTACTACGCCTTCATGCAGGGCCACGGCGCCGTCCCCCTAGACAACGCCCTCTTCAAGCCCCTCCCCCCCGCCCTCGAGGAGGTCGACCCCAACACCCTCCTCCACTACTCCAACGTGCTCGATGCCATGGTCGACGCCGCCTACGTAGCCATGCGCAACCTCAACGTCACCACCGTGCCCGTGCTCATTACCGAGACTGGGTGGCCCGCCAACGGCTCCCGCCGGGACGAGCCTTACGCCACCCGGGAGCTCGCCAGCACTTACAACTCTAACCTCATCCGCCACGTGCTCGACCGGGCCGGAACGCCGCTGCACCCCGAGGCCACCCCCAGCGTCTACATCTACGAGTTGTTCGACGAGGACCTGCGCCCGGGGCCGGCGTCGGAGGCCAGCTGGGGCCTTTTCCACGGGAACGGGACCCCAGCATACCTGCTGCGCGTTGCCGGTACCGGGGGGTTACTGGCCAACGACACCACGGACCGGACGTACTGCGTGGCGGCGGAGGTGACGGACCGGCGGGCGCTGCAAGCGGCGCTGGACTGGGCGTGCGGCCCCGGGCTGGCCAACTGCTCGGAGATACAACCGGGGCAGAGCTGCTACGCGCCCAACAACTTGAGGAGTCACGCCTCGTATGCCTTCGACAGCTACTACCAGAAGGAGGGCAAGGCCGCGGGCTCCTGCTACTTCCAGGGCGTCGCCATGGTTACCACCACTGATCCAAGTGAGTCAATTGAGCTATTTTTGTCTTAATTCTTGTTGTTATTGCCCTGTTTGCAGTCTGTCATCTTAATTCATTGTTGCAGTCTCGGGTTGCTTTTAGTTTACCTGCAGCTCGAAGCTAATGTTAGAAGGATGAATGCAAAAATGACCTCTAACTATTAGTTCATGGATGGATTATAACGTTGGGTGGAGGAGTGAAAGAGATTAGCAGTAGTAGAATTAGTTGGGTTTACTGTGAAGATGGAGACCGAGAGAGAGAGAGAGAGAAAGAGAGAGTTTGGTGGGTAGGAGGAATAGACTGATGTTTGGTGGTGGCAGCACAGTGGCAGAATCAGAAATGGGACACTGAGGTCAGAGGAAAACATCAGATCAGAGCAGAGCAGAACAGAGTGTGCTGTAAATTCTTTGTGTTACTGCTTACATTTGAAGACCATCTGAGGTCAGAAAGGTTAGAGTACATCAGAAGAATGAGTTGTTCATGTTGGGCTTAGTTTCAAGGTCTTCTCCATGCCACCACTTTAAGAATGATGGATTCCAGGGCTTGGCTGAGTTGCTCATACTTGAATTGTAGTGGATCTTTGTAGCCTTTTACTCCATGGAAGTGGCTTGAAATCACATTAGCAGTGCTGGTGAATGAAGCACCAGAAGAATTCTTCTCGTGGAGGCCTTCGCATCCTTGAGAGATGCTGTCTGTTCTCTCGTCATCCATCGTGTGACACAATTAGGCCCTTCTGTCAAGTCTGATTTGCCATCACAATTGCTTCATTAGTGTATATCTTCAAGCTTTCAGCTTTTTTGCTATTCCTAATGTCATCAATGTTTTAGTTTCTTATTCTCTCCTTCAGTATTACTATGTATTGCCTTGTTGATTACTGAAAACACCATTCTTGTTATCTTGCAGGTCATGGGGATTGCATCTTCCCTGGAAGGTGAGAACCTATTCAACCATGATCTTTTGTCAGTTTTACATACAACTCTACGTTTCATCCCTCGGCATATCTCTGAGGACCAAAAACATTTTCCTTTCAGAATAGTACCACATTACCGAAGATAGATCGAAATCCATCAGTTTATATTTCCAGGAAATCTTTCGGCATATGTTGTTTCAGAACCATTAGTTCCTACCAAAAACCTCATTGGAAACATCATAGATAATGCAAATGCTATCATACTTGAAATGTTAATGGTTATGGTATTTTCTTCTGAACCTTGTTGTTCTATGCAGCAAGCGGATGAATGTTACAGTAGCAGGAATGAGTGTCATCCAAACAAGCAAGGCTGGTGCACCCTTCACACTGAGACTGAGAACAGGAATTGCTCATGACCAAATGACCCCCATGATCTTAAACATCTTGGTAGCTTCCGTCCTGTCATGGAGCATTTGGTCTTGATGTAATACTCAACAAAACTTCCAAGAGAGTCGAATTCTCTTTTGCGATTTCGTAAAAGCCATGAATCACATTTCCTTCATTCCTTCTGTAATATTTGTTCTTTTGTAACAAAATTTTGTTGTTCTTCTATTGTTTCTAATCCATTCTATTCTCTGGTGCTTCTGTGGAATCAAATCAAACAAAGTTATGTTTGAGATGCTATTTATCAGATTGCAAAGAACAACTCGAGCTGGTTTTCTATCTGCTTGGTCAGAGCACTTTAGATCAGTACTGTCAACATTGAGATGTGATCATTGGAGGAATGAATGACGCAGATGTGAGATTCAGAGAGTCTTTTTCGAGAGACTTATATACTGGATTGCCTCTCCTCTTCGAGATCGAAGAACTTGGAATCAATGGGACGGTGCATTGGATGCGACATTAAACCTTGTCGTGGATGAGAGTTTTACGAGTCTCTCAGTTGCCATGTCTTTTTCATGATCGAAGAACTGATAAGGTCTTTCCAATCCCCTTTTCTAAGACTCTGCACATGCCTTGCTTCCTTGCTTCCTCCTGATCCCAAGAGCCCCATCCTTCTTTCTGAGCCAAAAAGAGATCCAAAGTTGCATGTTTTGATCATCCATTCGCTCATAGGTCGAACTAAAAGATATCTTAATGATTAAGGAATGGCAACCTTACTCTCCTCTGCTGCAGTGCAGACGTAAGAAATGAGCATGAAGGACGAAAGGGAGAAGGGTGACATGGCAAGTGTCGGCAGGGCCTCGTCGTCTCCTCCGAAAGCTATAGTTTGGTTGGTGGCGGAATGCCTCGATCTCTTGTCTGTGTACGACCATCCAAGAAGACTGTTCCTGACGGAAGGCTTTGCAATGGAATCCTCGAGACGCGCCCGTGACGCTGGGCCATCTCTGAGCTCTCATCAATCATGGCTGCTTAGCTGTAACACCGCACTGGCGAGGGAGCAAGCAGGTGCAGCGGACCTGCCACCAGTCCTTCGCCATGCTAAGAGCGGTCCCAAAAAACCCTCGCTCTCTCCATGGTCAACCTGAGAGGAGGAGGCGATGGCCTCTCTCGTCTTCCTATTGCCCTTCGATGGAGGTCCACATAAGAACGAAGATGATGGTGCACAGCTCGAATCAAGGACACCTCTGTTCTTCACGTCTGCAAGTTCGTGGATCTCGTTTGCATGTCGAGGAGACTGATGTAGACATTGATGCTGCACATGTCCTGCTCCCATGTTGTTCTCTCTGGTCCCAGAAAGCAAGAAATAAATCACAACAATTTCTTGGAGTAATGTCTCTTGCAGCCATTCAATCAGCTCTGAATTGTTTTCTCAAGATGAAAGATGATGGCAAAGCAGTCCTCTTCCAACTAAAATTGAATCGGATCGAAATCGGGATCACTCGAACTTGGGGCTAAGACAGTGTAATCTTATCTATACATGACATGGTCAACCAACGACAGTTCCAAAAGTCTTCTCTTAATAGTCAAAGTAACCCTAAATAGATGTTGGAGTTTGATGCAACTATATACCCCACAAGACCATCTGCAGCATCAAGAAACACCGGCAATGTGTAGCTCCATATGTTACTGTATCAGCATGGTTGCTTGAAGCATTGGTAAACCAATTTAATGAAGAATCTTTGCCCAATAACACAAACCAAGCAGAGATTTCTATGTGCCCAATTGAGCAGTATATAAATAGTTTCTTCCTAGGCTTCTCGGCCTCCATTACTCCCCCCATCATCCCGTGACAGCTCACAGTACACCGCTCTCTCTCTACAAACACTTTACAAAAGGAGACGTAAGCCTCTCCTCTCTCCTCCACAAGTGCACTTGAGTACCCTCGCCGACCCTCTTGTGCTGCTCTATATTCCACTTGCATATTGTGGCCATAGATCTCCTCCACACTCTCTCTTGCTGCCTTTCTCTTTTGCCTCCTCGCTTTTCTTCTTTCTGTACTCAGCTGCCACTTAAGCCAGTCTCGAAGGATCCCAACCTTGGGAGCCAGGCCATAAGGATGGGAAGAACCAGCCCCATGGTTACTTTCTTCTTCGTGCTGCTTGTTGCTTCTGCTGTCCTGGGAGATGACCCTTACAGGTTCTTCACCTGGAACATCACATATGGAGACATCTGGCCCATGGGTGTCAAGCAACAGGTGCGCCCTTCACTTCCTTGGCCGTGTTTTCCTTGCTTCTCACTCTGATCCTGATCCTGGTTTACTCTTGGTGGCGGCAATGGTCGCGCAGGGAATCCTGATCAATGGGCAGTTCCCAGGGCCACAGATCGAAGCTGTCACCAACGACAACGTTATCATCAATGTCTTCAACAGCTTGCCGGAGCCGTTCCTCATCTCCTGGTCACACACTGTTTTTCCTTCTCCCCTTCTCAATCTTGCTTTCCTAGCACTTCAGCATCCCTCATTGATTTCTCTAGCTTCTCCTTTTTGTTCATGCCATGCTTCGTTCGACGCAAGTTCCATGAATAGCTTCAGATCTCCAGATTTCAAGCAGCAGTAAATAAGAGTGTCACAGGGTAAAAGAGTCACACTGCCATGGATGGTAACCTCTGAGCTGTTTCACCGTGGCAACAAGGGTCACACACACACACAGAGGACAAGCCATTTCATGGCATCGGGTAATGGGATCGGGTCACGTTGCTTGCCCTGTAGGAAAAGGGAGTGGGCACAAGTTCGAGGACATCTTGTGTCGTTTTCTTGAGGCTCCTTAGATCCGCAGGTGCTGACATCAATTAAATGCTCGTGATCTGTCAGTTCTTCCGGCGTTTGCTTCAGTGTCTCACATTGAACAGATCATACGGATTTTCCATGTCTCATGTCACACTGATACTTGTATGATACTGAATGAACGCATGGATGTCTCACAGGAATGGGATACAGCAGAGGAGGAACTCATGGCAAGATGGTGTGTATGGCACCAACTGCCCCATCCCACCAGGAAGGAACTTCACATATGTCATGCAGTTCAAGGACCAGATTGGGAGCTTCTTCTACTTCCCCTCGCTTGCTTTCCACAAGGCTGCAGGTGGATTTGGTGGCATCAGAGTCCTAAGTCGACCACTAATCCCTGTGCCATTCCCTCCTCCTGCTGGGGACTTCACTCTCTTAATCGGTGACTGGTACAAAGCTAATCACAGTGTAAGCACCCACTGTTATCTGCAGATCCCATTGTGATTCTTGAGTCTGCATTAATACATGACTGTGAGATCCCTTCGTTTCCTGTTTGCAGACCCTCAAGTATGTGCTTGACAGTGGTAGAGATCTAGCTTTCCCTGATGGGGTACTCATCAATGGTCGTGGATCCTACGGCAACACCTTCACCGTCGACCAAGGTATGATTTCCTGAACTCTTCTTGTTCTCGATGCACGAATTAATGCAAGCTTCCACGTTTCAGGTAGAACATACAGGTTTCGGATATGCAATGTTGGGTTGGCAACATCACTGAACATAAGAATCCAAGGCCACACGATGAAGCTGGTGGAGGTGGAAGGGTCTCACACCCTCCAAAACATATATTCTTCGCTCGATGTTCATCTTGCGCAATGCTACTCCGTCCTTATCACCGCCGATCAACCTGCAATGGACTACTTCATCGTCGTCTCAACCCGATTCACCAGCTCGGTGCTGACCACCACCGCCATCCTCCATTACAGCAATTCTGCTGGAAGGCCCGTCGGTGCGCCGCCAGGAGGTCCAACCATTCAGATCGACTGGTCTCTCAACCAGGCGAGATCTATTCGGTATTGCTGTGATCATTCTAGCAAAGTTGATTCTTCCTTTTGGTTCGTTTGGCATCTCTGTGTGTCTTCTTATCCATGCAAAAACCAGGTGGAATCTGACAGCCAGCGGACCGAGACCAAATCCACAGGGTTCATATCACTACGGCCTCGTCAACACAACGCGAACCATCAGGCTTGCAAACTCTGCACCGGTCATCAATGGCAAGCAGAGATATGCGGTCAATAGTGTCTCCTTCATTCCAGCTGATACACCACTCAAAGTAGCTGATTTCTACAAGATCCCTGGAGTGTTTTTCCCCGGAAGCATTCCTGATAACCCCACCTTTGGAGGTGGCTATCTCCAGACCTCCGTCATGGCAGCTAACTTCCGTGATTACGTTGAAATTGTCTTTGAGAACTATGAGAACACAATGCAGTCATGGCACATTGATGGATACTCTTTCTGGACCGTCGGGTACACTCCATTTCCATCCAAAACTTCATCCTTGTGATCTTTCTTTCATCTGATGCTATGATTGAAAGCAACAATTGCACACATTTGCAGAATGGATGGAGGACAATGGTCAGCAGCGAGCAGGAAGAACTACAATCTGAGAGATGCTGTTGCTCGTTGCACCGTGCAGGTACTTGTCCAGCCCTTTTCTACGCCAGCATAAAGTCTACAGCCATCAGCATAAGCTCCGTGAAATCACTTAGAATTCTTGATATGGATCCATTTCTTGTCTCTTTGCTACTTCCTCTGCATCTTCATGTAGGTGATTATTATATCTCAAGTCTAAAGATCATTCCTCAAACCAACTGCAACTTGAGTAGTAACCTGATCATCTTACCTTGGAAGCAAAACTGGAATGACTGAAATCTATCATCTTATCAAAGATTGTGTAACACGGCGATATGCTTCTGCTTGTTTTCAGGTCTACCCCAAGTCTTGGTCGGCAATCTACATGCCTTTGGACAATGTGGGCATGTGGAACATCAGGTCGGAGCACTGGGCTCGCCAGTACTTGGGCCAGCAGTTCTATCTCCGTGTGTATTCTCCTGCTAATTCATGGAGGGATGAGAACCCAATTCCGAGGAATGCCCTCCTCTGTGGCCGGGCATCAGGTCGCCGAACAAGGCCACTGTGATCAAGAACAGTAGACTCAGTTTCTCAACGTCACGAGGGGGTGACCAAGTAATAGTAGGAATCAGAAATGAAAGGCATTTCAAGAACTAAATCTCTAGAGGCTCCTTATCTTTGTTACTTCCATATATAAACTGGTCAGCATCTCTTTTGTTATCATTATTATTATTTTTTTCTTGTTGCTGATATTACAGCATTCTTGCTAGTTCATCCAACCTACTGTCTACCTCTGTCCTACTCCTATCTATGATTTAAGTTTAATGCCATTATCTTCAGCTACTTTAGTAACATGCAGTTGTTAAGATTGACCTTGATGATGCTGATGAATGACCTATCCATCCTAGCGGAAACTAACAATGAATTGCATGAATGAAGATTACAAGAAAGAAAGCAAATCATGGAGTTCATTTCTTCATTGACTAGTATGTTTTGGCTGCATGAAAATTTTCACAGAAAGATATTTTCCTCAGTGAGGACTTTCTTTCTTGATATATGTTTTATATGTAAAAGATATGTAATACATAAGTTTATATCAAGAATTCAGGAAAATAGTTGACTTTTTTTTTCAAATTTCCTTCAGTAAAACAAAAAAATGCTTCTTCCAAAAATAACTTCTGATGGTCATTCTAACAAAAAAGAAAGTTCAGTTCTTTTAACAAAATGTAAATTCCAATTGAAAAGTCTATGACACCTACATTAAAGGGATCAGAACTGAGAACTTAATATGAAGGATGCATTGCTCTCCTCTGAATTCTAGTTTCTCTAACCATAATTTTCAGAGATGTAAGCTATTGGTTGTCAACTCACACCGATGAGTTATATCCATGTAAAGATGATTCTTGTCACCCATTACAGCATGAAGGATGCAAAAAAGAAATCAGAGAGTTCAGTTCTGTGACAACTACATAGAAGAGATCAGAACTAAGAAATTAATACGAAGGATGCATTACTGTCCTCTGAATTGTAGTTTTTCTAACCATAATATTCAGAGATGTAAACTATCCATGTAAGGATGATTCTTATCACCCACTACATCAAGGTTTCTGTCTTGTCGTAAACAACCTTAATTAACACAAAAAGGTGTGAAATAATATTAATAAGACAGCATTCTCTGATACATCCTACAACATGGAATTGGAAATTCAAATTTCATTCGATAATATTCACTAACTTCCTCTTAAACAGTGAAAATAAACTGTCAAACTGATATAATAAGCTGATACCGACATCGGAAAAAAGAACTTACAATGCAAGCCAGTATTAACTATTGTTGATTTGCCATTCAAGTTTTGGAGCACGCTAAAAGACAGTATCAGCAAGCTCCGAAGCCCTGACCTGTTGACAATAAAATTAAAAGAATATATAGATAAATAGAAGACATAACCAAAGGCATGGCTAACAAAAGAAAACAACAATATTATCATCACCTTCTTTTCCATAACTTAGTAATCTCTCCACAGCTCCCTGTTTTCAGGATGGATATATGCCTAAAGCAGAATCATACAACTTGCAAGCATACGTTCAATTTGTATGTATAATCTAGAAATCTGTGGACAGGTTTGAGTAAGCTACATACTAAGCTAAAATAACAAAAAGGGTCACATGACAAGAAAAACGACATGATGCAGGACCAAAAGCGATATAATCAAAATACAACCAGGTTCAGAAGGATCACTTGCAAAGAGCAAATAATTGTGCAGTATATAAATTTTACCACACAAATCCCATACTTCATCAGAGCATTGCTACACTAGTGTATATCTCATGCCACATAAATCATTAAAAAAAAGAATATACATAAACTTGTAGAACTCAAGGTGAGGTAGCAGGCCAATAGCCACATCTGAAGTGCATGTAGGATATGCTTCCACATTTTTTTTCTTTTTGCAATTATGTAGCTAAATACTTAAAACAACACAAACATAAGATCCCAATTATTTGCAATCGGCTGTTGTATCCTTTATCCATTGAACTCTATAAAGACAATATCAGTGGTTAAACTGAGATTCATAAATTTTTTTATTCTTTCTCAGGGTTTTTTTTTTTTTTGGATCCTTTTATCTCTTCCTGATGCTAAGTAGCTTTGAACAAGTTCATATCAACTTAGATTATTTTTTTATATTATCCTTAATCATAATTAACTCAATTATTTTTAATATATATAATTTTATTTTATCTTCTCTATTAACTTCCCACATCCATCATCCATCTCAACATTCTCCATTTGACGAAATTGATGAAAAGATAGATGAAAAAATTAAACTTAACTGTTATCGGAGACATTCAAAGTACCATGCATAATTTCAAATCGGAAATTTCAAAAACATGAAGCTGAATTCTTTTTCCTTGGAACAAAAAGGTTTTTAACCAAAAAGTGAAGCTTTCTTAATAATTTTTTTGTAGATTTTCTCAAAGAAAAACAAAGTGAGCATATGGTCATAGAAAGCAATACAATCAATTATGAATCAGGAAAAGAAAGCAAAGTGAACATATTAAGAAACTCACAAAAAGATGCCATTTTCGCACCTGCTTCATCCTCCCTTGCCCTTTTTTTTTTTCTGCGATGATATGTACTCGAACCAGAGTTCCAGATCGGCCTTGTACCTCACGTGGCCATCCAATAACCATCCGAGATCCTCAAGACCCAGCGATATCGGAGATGTGCTTCGGCCACTTCTTCTTGTTATTCTTGCCGATCCCCTCGCCCTTCTCCTGGGCTTGTTCCTTCTTGATGACCTCGCCCAGGATGGTACGCTTCCGGAGGTTGCGAAGGCCGTAGGCCCGCCTTTCATACCGAAATATGCAGGCGATAATGTCTTGCTTCAGCGGGGATAAGGTGCTTGAGGCGGTACTCCAAGTCACAACGGCGGCGGACGATCTCGGCGTTCTTGCTGCGGGAGAAGAGACCGCGCCTCTTGAGGTCGTCGAGCGTATCTGTCACCCACTCCAGCCGGTACCGGACGACGTCCACCATCTCCGCCGCAGTCCGATCCCGCTCGTAACGTCGAAAACTTCGGGCCTTATAAGTCGAGCAATACTTTCGACTACCCATTCTCAAATCTACCTCCTTCAATAGCGAAGTACTTATGCGGGACCCAATATTATTTCCAATCACACAGCGGTGGAGAGTCTTTTGGTCTCTTCGTCAGTAGGTAGATGAGAAATTGGTCCACAAGCCCGTTTGAGCTTTTTAGCCCAAAATCCAAATTCAAATCCCGAATCCTAAAGCTACAGCCCGCATCTTAAAGGCAGAAGCCCATCGCAACTTGATACTCATATATATACACGTATCTAAAGACACCTCAAACTATAAAGAAGATTTCATTCATAAAAATTCAGATCAACGCACACACTAACTTCCAAGTCTGAACACTCCGGCACTTCGATACACACTCGGAACTAACCTGAGTACACCAATGTCTTCAGCGGATTCCGGGCATGTTGCTCCATGGCCATGAGCTGATGTTGCAGTCTTCGTCTGCAGACGTGATGGAAAGGGAAGAAGCCAACTCATTGCTCTTCAGGACCAACGACATTGTGAGTGCTTGGACGTCGAGCAGCGTGGATGTGTCGCCTTTCATGGGGCTGCCACCACCCGGTGGCTCGCATTTGATCTCGGTTCCTGCATAGAAGACAGTGGAAGATTTATGAGGAGGATGGAGTAGCAGTGTACGAGCCATTAAAGAGAAGCAGGGAGATTGGGTTTGACCGAACTCACCCATGTCACGATCCAACTTGGTGGCAGAACCCAAAGAAAAGCCTTGAGAGGCCTCCTTGATCCCTTCGTCACCGTCGTCGCCGAAAATTTGCGCCCACCGGGCGACCTGCTCGTCCGCCGCCTGCAGGGCCAACAGCTCACCGATCCTCATATCCTCGGCAACGCCTGTGCCCTGCAGCAGGGACTCCAGTAGCCCGCTACTGCTCTGCCCGTTGTCCCCTCCGACCAGCCCCGAGTACGATTGGCATGAAGGGAGCTCCGTTTCCACTGCGAACGCTGGTGACAGCGGTGGCGGCGGACCAATCTGATGCTGCTGCTGAAACAGAGAATTCGGGGTGGGTGGTGGCGCGAGGGGCGAGACCAGGAACCCGAAACCGAGCTGACAGGCGAATGGATTCTGCGGGAGCGGTGGAAGGGATATTCGCGGCGGAGGGTTAAAGTCGACGGGATTTAGCAACGGGGGCGGCGTCAGCGGGCGAGGCGATATGGGAGCCTGATGCTGCTGCTGATGGTGGCGGTCGAACCTGACGGCCTCTTGCAGATCCGGCGGGTAGATGGGCAGACCGGCACGTTGCCGCCGCTTGAGGCGGGTGTTCCAGTAGTTCTTGATCTCGTTGTCCGTCCTCCCGGGCAGCTGTCAGGATCAAAGGAACGAAAAGGATCAAACTTTGCCCGATAAGAGAAACCCGCAAAACAAAGGAGGAGAAGAAGGAGGAGGAATACTTGGGCGGCGATGCGTGCCCATTTATTGCCGAGCTGGGCGTGGAGGCGGAGGATGAGGAGCTCCTCATCGGGGGCGAAAGATCCTTTCTTGAGGTTGGGGCGGAGGTGGTTGGCCCAGCGGAGGCGGCAGCTCTTGCCGCATCGGGCCAGCCCGCTGTGTCGCCGCACCGCGTTCCAGTTCCCCTCCCCGTGCCGCCGCACGTGCTCCACCAGGATCGCGTCCTCCGCCGGCGTCCACGGCCCCTTCTTCAGTTCCTCGCCACCTCCACCCATTCCTCTTTCTCCGGATCCCCTCGCCTCCTCCTGCTCCACCATCGATGGCTCCTATGCTTCCTCGGCCTTCATGGCTTCTTCGTAGCTTTCTTTTTCTTTAGCTCCGGATCCCCTTTCTTTCTCTTTACCGCCTCGAAAAGATTACATTTTTCGACCTCTCTCTCTCTCTCTCTAAATATATCTACCTCTGTGTCTCTCTCTCTATCTCTCTCTTGAGAGAGAGAGAGAGAGAGAGAGCAATAAAAAACGAAAATAAAGAAAGATAAACAAAAGGGATAATATATGGAAATACAGAGGGAAAAAAAGCTCCTTTTTCTTTCCTACATTACGGATGCTCGGAGAAGAAATGATTTGATATCTCGAGCTCGAGGCGAAGACAGATGAAGGCGGTGGCGGTACGATAAAGAGGAGGAGGAGGAGGAGGAAGCTTAAATAGAGCAGCTGGTGGTGGGCCAGCGCAGGTGCGCCCCCCTCGTTCTCAGCCCCCTGTTTATACAGTCGCCAGCGACGAGGATGAGAGAGAGCGAGGTGGCTTCTATCATTACTAATTTTAATTAAACGAGGGTGATTAATTGGGATTAATTTGGGTGGCGAGAGAGAGAGAGATAGTTATATTATTACTAATTTTAATTAAACCCAATGTGATTAATTTGGGCGGGGAGGAGAGGTGGGCCATAGAGATCGGTCCGCGCCCGCCTACTCCAGGGTGGCCCCCACCCGCCTCCACGCTGTCGACAGTCCCCGCTGCCTTCCTCCCTGCTTTGCCTCCGCCGCCATCGACGCTTCTCCTCCGCTCGCTCACCACCATCACCATCAGATGCTACCGATGACATCGATTCTACTGCTGAACGACGTTTGGTCGATAAGGTTCATCAGGCATCCGTAAGCAGGTTTGTGATCACTGTTGCCAGAACCATCAGTGTGATGGTTCACTGTGTTTTTGCAGCTCATGTTGCTCCGTTTGGGATCAGAGTTCCACTGCAGATTGCATGGAAGCTACAGAATATGCAGATTGGGTCTCGAGCAGGCCTTGAAGTTCTTGTTCTTCGACCGAAGCTTGTGCATCTATGCTTTGTGTCTTGGATTCTGGGTGATGATTCTTGTTCTGGGTCATTTGCTCCGACCGCAAGAACGATGCTCTAGGAGATGGTGCCTTCAGAGCAGCCAGTTTGGGAGCATTGGCACCATGGCTATGCAAGTGCTCAACAAAATAATGTTTCGCAACCCTGCAAAAGATCATTAGTAGGAACATTTCAAGATTAACACAGTTCATCAGTAATAAATCTCTGCATATCTGTCCAAAAATCTGTAATATTTCCATAGTAATCCTTGAAATATCTATTGTGTCAACCACAATCATCATTTTGAAGGGATTGTAGAGTCCCACAGTGGATTGATCTGACTGCTGCTTTTTACTCCATCAACCTATCATCTTTCTTCATAATTTTCTTTGATTTCTCTCTATTTTCTAACCAAATCTTCTGCCAGTAATCTTAGTTGGAAACCTGATTATGATGGTTGCTTAAGCACATTTGTGAATTTTTATGGATAGAACATAAGTAAATTGCTAGTTGATGCTTAATGTGTGAGTTCTGAAGAATAAAAAATTCTTCCACACTTTGTCTGAATGATGACAACTATTTGCAAGAGTTATGTGTACATGAATGACTCATAAGAATTACCAGCTGATGATTAAACAAATTCAGCATCATTGTTCTTTCCATTCATTTAAATATCAACAGAAATTGTTTCTGAGCCTGTTTGCTTATGCACTCTGAAACTGAAATCTAAATCATAGACAGCTCCCTAAAGATTTAGAGTTTTCATTTCTCTTGTCAATTTGGTGTTTTACTTGCGTCCATGGTGTGGTTTGTACTGCCAGTGACATTCTTCTGAAGCCAAATTGCAGAAGCTAGATGAAAAGTATTTTGCATCATATTGCTAATAGCAGCCTTTCATCATCCTTGTAAGAGACCTCATGCTGGGCTGTGATACTGCATCTGACCTCAAAATCCAAGCTGAGACATTGAGCTGCCTCAAGCCACATGAGGCAAAGAACAGGTTACTGCCTGGAATTGAATCTTGTTGAAGTATAACACCCCAAATTACTTCGGATGTCGGAGACCAAGTAGATGAGTATACTACTATTAACTTAGACATAAAGCATTTTAATTCAGTGATTCTAATCCATGAAGTTAATTATATATTTGCATTTCAACCTCTCTATTGTCATTTCATATCTGCAGTTACAAGAAATGTTATATATATTTTCATTTTATATATTCATGTTAACCCCAACCTTGTCATATATTCTGACAGACTGCATGCTGCTCTCAGAGAGACACTGATAGTGAACCAAGATTGAAACTGAGCAGTAATTGATTGCAAATATATGTTTCAGCAGAACATTTTCTCCAAGAACACTAGAATTTGATACAGAACCAGCATGAATGTGAACTTGTAGTATCCAACTAGGTCCAGACTAGAGGCATATGATTGCCCCATCCATTCTTACACATTTGTCACTCTATTACCATGTCCCAGATTTACCATGGCAAAAGGCATTTATTCCTGCAGAAGCACCACTGATTTGACACCATCTTCTCTGCACAGCATCACTTTGCCTCTGTCAACAAACTAAGTGTAAAAGGTCTTCCTCCATTTAGCTTACAGAGGCTTCCTTCCTTATCAGAAACACTTTAGGTTTTGATGATCTAATTCTTCAAACGCACCATTAATGAAATGGAAAGAACAGTACTCTTTCACAAGACAAGATTCCCTGGAGCAGCAAACTAGTGTGAGTTACAGGGTATGGGAATCTACTTTTGCTGACCAGCATGCATGAGAACCTAAAGTTATGGCGCTTTATCAGATAAACCAGCATGCATGAGAACTTAAAGATGTGGTGCTTTATCAGACAAACATGCCGGAGAAGAAGCATGGCAATGCCAAACTGAAGCCTTTTCCTATTACCATCATCAGAGAAGTGAGAGGAAAAGGATTGAGATAGACTACAGTGGCCAAGAGAAGAGAGAAGAACATTAGGCAAATGGATCGGTACCTTGGAATGGAGTGCTTGCGGTGAAGAAGAGAGATATTGACGCGGCTCAATCCAATTACATGGCTGTTTCAACATCCAACCATGTCTTCAGATTGAGACACGCCAATACCTCTCATATCACAAGCATTTCTGGTGTGATCTCATCCTCTCAGCTCGATGATGACCGGCCAAGAACCGACGACGGCGCCAATGCTCCGACAAAAGATTCAGATGCCACGGCACATAGGTGCATATGCCACATTATGGTTCTGAGTTGGATGGCAGAGCCAGGAAGCAGCACTTGCACAAGAGGAGAGAGAGGAAGAAGAAGAAGAAGAAGAAGAAGAAGAAGAAGAAGAGGCATTGGAGTTGGGAAGGAGAGGTTAACATATACTGGCATAAACCTTGCTGTTGTTCTCTTCACCTCATTCTTTACATGGCTACAAAATGCTGCATAAAGGGAAACAGGAAAGGAGAAAGCGAGTGAGGGAGGAAAAAGGGAATTTGATGGGGCCATAGTAACATGTATGATTACAAGTTAAATCAGGTTTTGTTAGTGGTCGACACTCTTGAGAGTGATCTCTTACATGTTGATGCCTTTTGAAGGAGAAGCTTGATTTGCTTCAAAACAACTGTAGATGCATCAGCACCAATCAGCAGTGCTTGTGAAAGAGACATCTACAATTCATGTTCGCTGCAGAGTTTTGTGCAAGTCATTGGAAAGATGTTCTCAAACTTGAAGTCCGAAGTCCAAAACATGTCAAGAATGCAGTTTTAAGTTTCATTGATTCGGGGAAGGTAACTGAATGATCATCTCATTCTCTTACAGTAGATGTCATCCAAAACATTCCTTGCTGCTTTTATGAGATTATATATTACTAATGATTTGGTTTTTGTTAGATTATAAGTTCTTCTTCTGAGATACAGATCTGATGCATTCTTTTATTGTGTTCATGAACACAAATTTCTTCCCATGCTTGAATTGAATGGCATAAAAGCAAACAAGAGGAAGAAGGAGAAAGCAAGAGCTAATAATGGAGTGAAACATCCACTATTACAGCAATGGAAGGCAATGCAACATAGAACTAAAGGACATTGACCTGCAGGTAATACATGGATCCATTCATCACGCTTCTGCTGGGAATCTGGATGGAGTCAGAGGTCTCAGTAGATGCGGTGGTTGGGTTGCTTTAACTTCTCAGGGACCATCATTTCTCCATCTCTCTCTCTCTCTCTCTCTCTCTCTCTCACACACACACACACACACAGAACCACCTCACATAATACCCATACAGCATTCAGTTCTCACCGGCCGCTGCTGGTACTGCATCACTGTCATGTCCCAAAGCCACCAATCTGTTGAGGGTGTGGGCTCACTTGTGTCAGCTATACAGATCCTTTCTTCTTTCTCTTAAAGCATAAACTTGCAGCCATTGGAGGACTTAAAGAGTTTCCTCCAACAACTTGGTTTGGAAAGTTGTTATGCTACTGCCTGTCAGCATTACAGTACACTTGTCAGTGTTTATTTCTGAAGACTGAGAGGTAAAACACTCAGCTATTGCTTATGATTCTTGCTGCATCATTTACCATGGTTCATATCTTGTTCAGCATGGATATCCTCATCCATGAGCAAGGCTGTAATGGACTTCTGGACCTCTGGACCTTTTAGACAGGTGCAGTCAGATTTACTATGCTGAATCAATGAATCATTCTTGCAGGCTCTCAGCCGCAACACAAGCTCCCAATTTGATGATACTGGTGAACTTAAACTGCCTGTGGATCAAGTTCTAGCTTTGCCAAAATGCAAGAAGATTTGGCTACTGACTTGTGATTGCGAAGGCCCTTACAGTGCAAGCATCTCCAGTTTGGTGCAAGCCATCCAAGAGCTAACAGGCAAGTGAACTGAGCTCTTCAAGAGTGACAGGGCTAGTGTTGGGGTGTAGCATGGAGTGCTGGACCACTTGTACTTTTGGACACTGATGGGGTGGATCCATGCATGAATGATATGGATGGATAAAGAACATTTATTGGCATCAATCAAGGTGTTTTCTCTTGCAGGAATGCCTCTGCTCTCTCTCTGCTTTGCAGTTTGAGATTGAGCCCATGCACATTGGTGGTGGTGGAGTTCTTGGTAGATTGGGATGAGACTTGGTGTCTGCCTCTCTTGTTTCTGTGTCCTCCTTTGTTGCCAAGAGTATGACGCATTTCTCCTTTGCTGCTGCTGGTGGAGTTCTTGGTAGGTTGGGATGAGACTTGGTGTCTGCCTTTGTTGCCAACAGTGTGCCTCATTTGGTGCTAATGAGACTGAGTGAACATGTTGATTACAGTGTGTTCCTATAGAAATCTATTGAGTTCTTCATTTGTTCTTTTCTTTTTTGTCTAGCAGAATTTTACACAATTATGTCATGTATGTGTACTTGTTGGTGTCACATATAATTCAAAGGACTGTATCCTCGCTGCAGCTGTCTCCATCCTTCATCTAAAGGACTAAGAGATGCCTTTCCATTTCTCTCCATGTATAGGCTGTGGACCAACAGCCTTGGCTGCTGGTTTTCTTCTCTCACTAAGTTAAAGAGTGAAAGGACTACCATCTCTGCTCTGTGTTCCTCTTCCTGTGTTGTTGGTTGATGTCAAGATCCTTGGTTATGACAACTGCTACTTAGGCTAGAGAGAAAGGGAGACTGTTTTGAGCCCAAAGAATCCATGTAACAACACAATGTAACATTGGGTACGGCAAAACAATAAAACATATCATCGATAGAAGCAAATAAATATGCTGTTCATAAGGATGACAGTATTTATCATCGGATCAAAGTCACTTGTATCATTGTACCATACAATTCAAAAGATAATCTTCATGATTCAAAGCTGCTCGAACCAACTGATCAATATCATCAAGTATATGAAAGGATTAAATCTATCAAGATGTTTCATCTAACTTTGATGGAAAGCACATTAGATTGAATCAGACTGAGCCGATTTCATTAAGGTTAGAAATAGATCCTATATATATCAATCAATCCAACATATGGGAGTTGGCAGCCTGTAAGTCCAAAGGCCAAGTGTTGCAGCCTTCTGAGCAATTGCTCAGTGGGCTCTTCTAATGCATACTAGTGCTTCAAGTTTAGCATCACCAAACAAATAACAAAAATCAACAATAAATTATAATCCACATCGGCAAGTGATAAAAAATACATTAAATTGAAATGAACTCCACATGCGTTAATTATGTTAAAGATTGATAACCCAAGTTTACGAGGCAACAACTAAAGAGCAGGAATCCTAGAAACCACCGAGAGAATATACAGTTCCTTTCTTGATTTTTTTTTTAATCTACAGGCATATCATCGTAAGAGGAACCAAATGTGTTCTCGCCATTGTACGTCATGTAAAGATAACCATCTTCATCCCTGTGTGCCTCGTAGATCGTAGACATCATAGAAGCTGTGGTGGCAAATTATAAATGAGAACGATGAAGAAGAAAAGAGGTCAACTAGCTGGATATGAAATAAATCATGGGACCTGTGGGCGGTAATGTGTTATTGACAAACATGAAGATGGCCTTCTCTGCACTGAGATTAATCCTCTTTCGAATAACATAAACAAATTGTCCAACCGTTAAATCTGCAGGAACCAGGTACCTTCAAAGCCACAAGAAACACTCAAAAATACTTAAAAACTATTGTGTACAACTAGTAAAAAACTGAAGTTAAAAAAGAACCACAAAACTGATTATCTACTTCAACTAAAAACTAAAGAAGAATCTTTAGAAACAATCTTCAAGGAAACCTAGGTTAATCATAAAATTTGCTTCGATGGAACACTATTTGACCTTTCAATTATCTTTTCATGTCAGCTTTTGAAGACAAACAAGTATTCACCTTCTCTGTCAGTGCATAAGAGTAAATAAAACTTCCAATCAGATGTGACTCATGTCCTTTGTACTACAAGTTTTAGATATAGGACTTATAAAGAACAAATGTCCAAATTTTATGCTGCAATTCTCGATAAATTTCCTACTTATCTAGACGAGGACTATATATACAAATTCTATTGAGTCACCATTTGTTCTTTAAAAGTTTTTTACTAATAACATAGTGAAATAATAGACTCTTAAAAACTGAAATGAAAGTTACTAACTTCTTCTTGTCAATGTCTGGTATGGCACTCCTTTCAGCCTTCTCAACAATCACCTACATTAAATGGCAGTATGTATCAGATAGGATGTATGCATCATTGCAAACTTGAAACAAAAGTCCAGACTCTTACAGGAATCCTGTCAGGATATTTCCCTCTGATACGACTGGCTTCTGCTTGCCTCTTTTCTGAAATTAGAATGAAAAGTTTACTTAAAGACAATCTTGAAAGAACTGAGTAGCCAATCATAAAGAAACAGACAACAGGTCCTCCAATAGTCATGGTCATCTAAGGTTACATATACAACCTATAATATTTTGGTTAATGGGAAACTTTGGTCATATCCGCATATCAAATTCAAGTTCATCCTTCCCTTGGTCATAGATGAAAGAAACTTCATTACCAATATCCACATAGCACAATTTAAAATATCACATAATCATGAAATCGACATTGTTATGTGTGCGCTTGTGCACAAGTGTACATGTAAAATCTTAGTTAACCCCAACTTTACCACTAAGCTGAAGTTAACCCATAACTTCATGATTTGAGTCACACATACCAAGACAGAAAAGTCAATCAAAATTAACTCAGAATGTCTCAAACTGCAGTGTCCATACAGCATTGATTTCATCAATGCAAATTCATTTCTTGGTTGGAGACTGTCCTCTTGTTTAGGAAAAAGAGTAAGACTACCATCTCCATGTTTCAATTAATTTTGCAATTCCAAATAGACTTTACATAACAAAGTCCCTAACTACAGAAATTCTCAATCATATACCAATTTGACTTCATGGAAGGTTTCACATGTTCTCTTAATGATCGGTAGAAGCATCTTCACATCAATATATCATACAATAAGGTAATGACAAGTCTTGTTTCTACAGTAGTTTCATTCATATTTTTAGTCAGCATATTTGTTTTGTGATTGTCAAGCTAATGTCTACATCACAAAAGTCAACTGCAAAAAAGTATCACAAACAATGGGTTCTTCAGCCACTTATTTCTTACAGTTGTGCAATCATTCATTGTTTTATATCCTCGATTTTAAAAACCAGAATAAAATGGTAGAGAGAGAAATTGATTTCTTTTTAATTATCATTAGAGATAATGGGAACTATGTCAATTTGTGAAAAGAGCAATAGTTCAATACATTTCATTAGCATACTTCAAAGAAAATAAAGAACAAAGGTATTGTGGGAAAAAAAAAAGGTCGCTGATCTAGAAAAATAAGAGCTTTTCATTCTACAAATTTTAACATTTTCAAAAGAATCAAGAAAGACCAGGAAATCAACAATACTTGATAAAAGAAAATACCGAAACAACCTACTGAATCAATAGATAAGGTTAGGAAAAAGCATATTGAATCTAGAACTAGTAAAATTGAAATCCTTTGAAGAAAGCCAGATCGAAAGAAAAATAAAAGGCAATGTCATTCTCAACAAAGTAGAGTAATACGGTTCCAGAACCACTGGCTGGCTGTATACCAATACAATATTCCCAACAAAAACAATACTTCTTCATGCTTTGTTCCTCGATACGAAAGAATCAACCAAGCAACCACAAACAGCGGCCATAATCTCGTTAGAACCACCAAAGATTACACGCAAAAGAAAGCCTAGAAGCACAATAACAAACCCAAAACCGAAACCGATTCCAGAAACCAAATGGCAAAGAAAAAGAGGGATTGCAGGCACAAACCGAGGGAGTGCTCGAGTCTGAAGGGGCTCTTCGCCATCGAGATGTTGGATCTCCTCCTGCAATTCCCAAAACACATGGCCATCGTCACAACAACCCAAGAATCCCCAAAACCAAAAGAAAGAAGGCAACAGTCGATCGATCCAAAGAGAAAAGGGAAAGGAACTACCGACGCAAGCGAGAGGATCGAGGTCGGATTCTAATCGATCGATCAGGAAAGAGAATTCTTCGTCACGGAATCGGGCAAGAAGGTGAATCGGAAAGCGACGGGGTGTTCCGGTGGCCTTCGGCAATTGGGAGCCGAGAGAGCAATTTCTAGGGCTTTTATAGCGTCAAACGAATTAGGCGGATTAGATTGGGTTGGATTGATTAGTACGGAAGAGAGTAGCCGTAAGGAAATGATAGACCTCTTTAAGCCAATAAAGGAATATGATTAGATTACAATCTCCCACCTAACCTTCTTTATCCAAAATAACGTAATTATCTTTTAGAAATCCTATTTGTTAAACTTCAAACTCTACATGAATGAAAATAATTCAAAAAACCATAAAATCCTTATCCAACAACAATAATAATTACAATAAAATGTATAATTAAGACACTTATCCAATCTTTGAGTAGAATTATAAGGTCTGATTAAAAAATTAGAAATTAGAAATTTATGAACTAAAAAAAGTATAATTATAAAAGGATTTTCAATTTATGAACTAAAAAAATTAGAAATTTAAATAGGTAAGATTTATCCTTTTATATATATATATATATGAATATATACTCACTATAACAAATATAGTTTTTCAAGTTTGAATGGATTCTCAATGATATTATTGGCACATTGAAATCTACTTACTAACTTAATTTAATGATGATATAGTAAGAAGAGGAGTGTGATTTTATTATAACTAGGCAAATAATTATACTTAAGTGAGGTGATTTGTAAGATGCTTGAATTAGGCATTCCCAAAGGAGAATTTATGCAAGAGAAAATATTTCTAGATAGATGCTTATATGGCAATAAATAATTGAAAGCTTTCATCCTTTGTTATTGATTATGAGGCTACTGTGATTGAAAGCAAATATTCAAGTCATTAATGGAATGTCTTGAGTTCTTGTGATTAACATTAGAGTTTGATATTACTTTTCAAAGGTTAAAATGATGTTATTTGAAGTGTAAGGTTTGAGACAATGGCAGAAACCCCACTGGATGATATGGCTCCTGGTTCACCTGGTAGGCCTCATGGGGGCTCCGAGAGTTCTTTAGGCTCTCCTCGGCCTCCGCCGTGATGCTGTGCTTGGAGACCAGGTACTGGTGCTCATCGCCGTGCCGCTGGAGAACCCTGAGTTGGCCCTTGTGTGTGGTGAGCATTTTCCTTCCCACTCTCAACAAATTTATGTGTCTCTTCTTTGTCATTCCTGACTCTTCTAGGTTTAGTGCATACGATCTATCTCATATGCACACAAATGATAGTTACATGGGTAATCATTGAAATGTCGGCGCAAATATTTGATGCCAATGGAGAGAGGCCTTCATCTCGAAGAGGCTTTGGGAGGGAGCAATTTGCTCTAGTGTGCATTTTGTGTGTACATAGCAAAAAATCCTTTTTGAGATTTGTTTCTGAACCCATCGCATGAGATCTTCTCTAGATGAATTTATTATGTTAACTTTGATGGAAATACTTGATATGTTGGAGCAAATGATACCATCGTTCCATTGTTTCTGTTCTGTTCTCCATGCCTACTTATTTGTTCTAGATTGTTTTTCTATAAAATAATTGGATCTTTAATAAATTTTCTTGGTTTTGGAATTTACTATTGAAGTTGGTCTCACTTGCTTTCTGCTTGTTGGATAACTTCTGGTTGGGTATTTATGATCTTGGTTGGGTATTTCGAATGGTATAGTCTAATACAGATGGTACGTACTGGTCTGACGGTATATCGGTACGCAGATAGCTAATGTGCTATAGTGCTACAGTAGAGAGAAAAAAATATTTACAATTAGGTATACCGCTCGGTACGCCATGATGTACTGCTCAGTACGCCCTGGTGTGCCGTTCAGTACGCGGTACTATACCGTACCGAGTTAATCTCGAAATATCGATACGATATGGTATTGTATACCTTAATATTTATGATCTTAATTGGGTTTAATGCTGTTGTAAGGTTAGTCGTCAGTCTGCAATAAAAAATAATTGATAATTTCTTTATCCTTTTATTTGTTGCATATTTAGTTCTTGAAGATAATTATGCATTTGAGATCTTCAATGGCTAATATTACATTGATCGTAATGGATGGTAGAACTATGTTTACAAAGTAAATTATGAAATTAATTGAGGATATTGAAAACCTTTCAATTAAAATATTTTTTCTCTTAGTCCTCTCAAATCTGATCTAATTCATAAAGAAGCTTTGTTGAGTTTAAAAAAATAAAAATATAATTGATAAAAAGTTGTAAGTGAGAAAGAGAATGAAATGAGTTGAAAAAGGAGAGAGAAAATAATTTAAAAATCCATTCTTAGGTCAAATGATCAAATTGATCATTTGAAATAGTATAATACGAGCTTTTGATCGATAATGATTGGATTTTGACAATTACCTATCGATCTCCTCTCGGACGGTATAACTCGGTACGATGAACCCCAACTACTAATTCAATTGTCTTAATAGGTTCAAACTCACATCATCTAGAAACAGTATGTTTTAGATCTCATGCAGGTTATCATTTTTATGGTGTATCAATGATTCTTTTCATTACCTATAGTTTAGCAAAGGAGTGATGACAGAAAAACCTAAATAATTTTCTTTATAAAATAAAAGTTCAATCAAAAGTCAAAATTTGAGATTAGTCAACAATGATATGATAGAACTAGTCTAGCTACTCTCTCTAAGTTGCGAGGCATACTTTTTGCTGCTAACATCGAATGCCGAAATTGTGCCTTGAACCTATCCTGCTACCATTGTATTAGGATCTAAAATTATAGTACAAGCAGTTCCTAAAAACAGACAGACATATGTTTCAACTGATTTCTATTGGTGAGAAGTCTACTCACTGTGATCTACATAATTGAATTTGAAGGTGTTGCTGTTGGCTGTGGATGGCAAGCTTTTGTGGCATATGTTAATGTTGCCTGTTACTACATAGTTGGAGTTGTCTCCTTGGCTTCAAATTTGGCTTGGGAGAAAAGGTAAAACCTTACATATAAGCCTGTATTTGTCTTGCTTCATTGAAACTAGTCAACAACAGTTAATTGGAGCAGTAAATTCTGAATAACTTCATACCTGCAGGGAAATATGGGGGGGGGGGGGATGATTGGAGGAACTACAATACCGACTCTTATTCTGCTTTGGGTCGCTTTCCAAACTGATTGGAACAAAGAGGTAATCTGGAGTTCATTGCAGTTAATCTTGTTTCCAGCCAATCATTATCATGATCACTTCATACTTTTGGTAGGTGACATGATAAACAACATGCTCAAGATAATCACATAATCTGTGAGTTGAGTAATCAGATTGTGTTATAAAGTCTTCCGGTCTTAGTCATTAAAGTTATCGATGCTGTTTACCTTCAACATGAGAATTGACCTAGAAACTAATATTGGAGACCAATCTGATGTTCAAATTTCTAGCTGAGCTAGAAACTAATATAATAAGACATGCTTTTCCTGGATGAGACAATATGAGACCTGATCTTGTATGATATGGATGGAGGAAAAGAAGGTAATCAGTGTCTCCACTACATCTGGTTCCATTAACTTGTTATGCATAACTCAGTTAGAGGTAGCACTAATGGTATTCAAATCACCTTAAATTTTTTCTATAAGGTCAGTCAACTTTCTTCTTCCTAGCAGTGTTTTCCCAAGCAAACTTAGATTCCCAAAACCCAGGTCAGATTTCTTTTCATTTTCTGGAGTTCTAATCATGCTTCTATCTAGTAGTGATACTTTAGGATTGGAATATCTTTTGTTAGGTTAATTGCAGTTCCATTTCTTTTGGCATCTACTTTATATTTCGAAGTCATTTTATCAAGAGAAAGGAATAAATGCAAAGTCACATCTGAAATGTACTATGCTAAAATGATAGAAAGATTTATGAGAGGGCTAAATGTATGCTGAACTTTAAGGTTAATGCTGCTCTTCTTTATAATGCAGGTGGAAGAAGCAAAGAGGAGATTCAGCACAGCCCAATGCTTGGGTACCTTCTCATATGTCAAGATCATTCTTTCTATAACACAGCAAGATCTAGGAGATCAATGAGATCCAGATTGAACAGCATTTGTTTCTAATGTGTTAATGTACACAAAAAAGAAAGAGACAGATGCATCATTTATTTATAGTTATCATCCCTCTGTTTGTCAAATTTTACTACAGCCAGTGGATATTTTGATTATATATATTTCAATAAATCTTTCAAGATCATTCTTTCTATAGCACAGCAAGATCTAGGAGATCAATGAGATCCAAATTGAACAGCATTTGTTTCTAATGTGTTGATGCATACAAAAAAGAAAGAGAGAAGAGAGAGATGCATCATTTATTTGTAGTTATCATCCCTCTGTTTGTCAAATTTTACTACAGCCGTAGATATTTTGATTATATATATTTCAATAAATCTTTCAGATAAGCTTCTTCCTCAAATAAACCCAACAAAAATGTAATAATTCCCTGTGTGTTCTTATATATATATATATATATATATATATATATATATATATATATATATATATATATATATATATATATATAAATATTATGATCCGAGCCTGATGAGCTAACTAGCCTATCAACTTCGTTTGGTCTAATCCACTGATCAAAATGCTTAAGCTGAAGTTGATAGTAGTATACTCATCAGACCCTTATAAGTCACCCCCACTCAAAGGCTTGACGTCCTCGTCAAGCCCCAACATAACCCAGATCAAACCCTAGCATAGTGCATGTGAGGCGTAGCCCTATGGTGGCTCCACGCCGTGACGAGTCCTCTGACTCCGTCTACGGGTAGCCCTTTCCTACTCGAACCCCCTCACCATGCCCAAATGTTAGGTCGGCTCTGATACCAAATATTATGATCCGAGCCTGATGAGCTAACTAGCCTATCAACTTCGTTTGGTCTAATCCACTGACCAAAATGCTTAAGCTGAAGTTGATAGTAGTATACTCATCAGACCCTTATAAGTCATTCTTAGTCTTGCCCACTTTCGATGTGGGACTAATCAGGGATGTTCACCCCTGATTAGTCCCACATCGAAAGTGGGCAAGATTAAGATTGGCTTATAGGTCTGATGAGTGTACTACTATCAACTTCAGCTTAAGCATTTTGGTCAGTGGTTTAGACCAAACGAAGTTGATAGGCCAGTTAGCCTATCAGGCCCGAGTCATAATATTTGGTATCAGAGCCGACCTAGCATTTGGGCATGGTGAGGGGGCTCGAGTAGGAAAGGGCTACCCGTAGACGGAGTCAGAGGACTCGTCACGGCGTGGAGCCACCACTGGGCTACGCCTCACATGCACTATGCTAGGGTCTGATCTGGGTTATGTTGGGGCTTGACGAGGACGTCAAGCCTTTGAGTGGGGGTGATTGTAACACCCCTGATTAGTCCCACATCGAAAGTGGGCAAGATTAAGATTGGCTTATAGGTCTGATGAGTGTACTACTATCAACTTCAGCTTAAGCATTTTGGTCAGTGGTTTAGACCAAACGAAGTTGATAGGCCAGTTAGCCTATCAGGCCCGAGTCATAATATCTAAAATTGGCTTATTAAGTTGGAAACTCTTTGACAGTTGATCAGATATATAGAAACTGTGTTATTACTATTAAAGGTCATGATTTGCTAGTAGATCTTATTATACTAGAATTTCAAGATTTCGATGTTATCTTGGGTATGGACTGACTTTCAACATACCATGCAAGTGTCGATTGTTTCCGGAAGACTATTACTTTTTCACCCTTAGATCAACCATCTTTCAAGTTCATTGGGATTCAGGAAAAGTTCCCTTATATTATTTCAGCTTTGAGTGCTACCCAATTATTACTCAAAGGATGTCAGGGATACTTGACCTATCAACCCAATTTTAGAACGAGTCATAACACGTTCCTCATACAAATAATAAGTTGGAAACTCTTTGACAGTTGATCAGATATATAGAAACTGTGTTATTACTATTAAAGGTCATGATTTGCTAGTAGATCTTATTATACTAGAATTTCAAGATTTCGATGTTATCTTGGGTATGGACTGACTTTCAACATACCATGCAAGTGTCGATTGTTTCCGGAAGACTATTACTTTTTCACCCTTAGATCAACCATCTTTCAAGTTCATTGGGATTCAGGAAAAGTTCCCTTATATTATTTCAGCTTTGAGTGCTACCCAATTATTACTCAAAGGATGTCAGGGATACTTGACCTTTATTTTTGGAGAAGAATCTAAGAAGCCAGTATTAAAAGGCATCCCCATTGTACGGGATTTTCCAGATGTTTTTCCCGAAAATCTACTTGCACTACTACAAAATAGATAGATTGAATTTACAATTGATCTTACCTGGCACTGCACCTATTTCTAAACCTCCGTATATAATGACACCAATTGAGTTGGAGGAGTTAAAGAAACAGATCCAAGAGCATTTGGATAAGGGTTTTATTCGATCCAGTGTATCACCTTGGGGTGCCCCTATCCTATTTGTGAAGAAGAAAGATGGATCTATGCGACTATACATCGATTATAGACAACTCAAGTGACCATAAAGAATAAATATCCTCTTCCCCGAATAGATGACCTATTTGATCAACTTCAAGGTACTCAGGTATACTCGAAAATTGATTTAAGATTTGGGTATCATCAACTGAAGATAAGGGAAGGAGACGTACCAAAAAAAAAAAAAAAACTGCTTTTAGAACAAGATATGGTCATTACGAATTCTTAGTAATGCCTTTTGGACTCACAAATGCACCGACTGCCTTCATGGATCTTATGAATAGGGTGTTCCACCCTTATCTTGATAAATTTGTAATTGTGTTCATTGATGATATCTTGATCTACTATAAAAGCATAGTAGAGCATGAACACCATCTTAAGATAGTTTTGGAAGTCCTAAGGCAAGAGAGACTATATGCCAAACTAAGCAAGAGCAACTTCTGGCTCAATGAAATTATGCTTCTCGGTTATGTAATTTCAAGTGCTGGTATATCTGTTGACCCTCATAAGATTGAAGCCGTGATAAAATGGAAGCAACCTTCTAATGTTTCAGAGATTAGAAGCTTTTTAGGTTTGGTTGGATACTATAGAAGATTCGTAGAAGACTTTTCAAAAATAGTAGCACCATTGACCAGATTGACACAAAAGAATATAAAGTTCATGTGGGATGATAAATGTCAACAAAGTTTTCAAGAATTGAAGAAGGAATTAACCAGTGCTCCTATATTGGTGATTCCTTCGGGGGAGAAGGTTTTGTAGTGTATAGCGACGCCTCACTACAAGGGCTTGGTTACGTTCTAATACAAAACGAGAGGGTAGTTGCTTATGCATCGAGGTAATTAAAGCCTCATGAGAAGAACTATCCTACTCATGACTTAGAGTTAGCAACTATCATTTCTGCACTGAAAATTTGGAGGCATTATCTCTATGGACAGACTTTTGAAATCTTCACGGATCATAAGAGTCTCAAATATATTTTCATACAGAAAGATTTAAATATGAGACAAAGAAGGTGGTTGGACTTTCTAAAGGATTATGATTTTAATATCAACTACCATCCTGGGAAAGCTAATGTAGTTGCTGATGCCTTAAGCAGAAATACCTATAGTCTTGTAGCCTATATGAATATTCAAAGGAATTCTATGATGACGGAGTTGGCAGACTTAAAACTTAAACTTTTATCGGAGATAAATAAAGGTTTTCTTGCGTGTCTGATGGCACAATCATATTTGGTGGAAAAGGTTAAAGAAAGTCAGAAGGAAGATACATATCTTCAAATGATAGTTAAGGACATAGCTCAAGGATCTAGACCTGAATTCCTCCAAGCCGAAGATGGTTCTATTACATTCCATAATCGACTTTGTGTTCCCGAAAGCCATCCAGTAAAGATGCAATTATTGGATGAGGCACATAGATCAAAATTTAATATCCATCCCGGGACTACTAAGATGTATCGAGATTTACGCCAAAACTATTGGTGGCGTGGTATGAAGAGAGATATAACAGAGTTTGTTTCTAAATGTCTGATATGTCAACAGGTGAAGATAGAACATCGAGTACATGCGGGAAAGTTGCAAAGGATTTCGATTCCTGAAAGAAAGTGGGAGCAAGTCACTATGGATTTTGTGACAAGATTACCCAAGACTGTGAAAGGATATGACGGAATTTGGGTAATAGTAGACAGACTTACTAAATCTGTTCACTTCCTTCCTATTAACAAGAAGTATTCATTGGATAAACTAGCAAGCTTATATATTAAGGAAATCATTCGATATCATGGGGTGCCAGTTAGCATTATCTCAGATAGAGATCCAAGATTCACCTCTAAATTTTGGGGAAGTCTACAAAAATCTTTGGGCACGCAGTTAAAGTTTAGTACAGCTTTTCACCCCCAAACTGATGGCCAATCTGAAAGGACAATACAAACTGTTGAAGACCTCTTAAGAGCATGTGCTTTGGACTTTGGTGGGAGTTGGGATATGTACTTGCATCTAATTGAGTTTTCTTATAATAATAGTTACCACTCTAGCATACAGATGGCTCCATTTGAAGCTCTTTATGGAAGAAAGTACAGATCACCTGTATATTGGGATGAGGTGGGAGAACGGAAGCTTTTGGGGCCTCAATTAATTCAAAAAGATGCTGATAATATTCGAATTATATACCAAAGATTATTAACAGCTCAAAGTCGTCAGAAAAGTTATGCAGATCGAAGACGAAGAGATCTAGAGTTCGAAATTGGTGAGCACATCTTTTTAAAGGTGTCGCCAACCAAGGGAGTTATGAGGTATGGTCAAAGGGGAAAGTTAGCCCCAAGATTTATTGGCCCATTTGAGATCTTACAAAAGGTTAGGCCTGTAGCATACAGATTGGCATTGCCCCCGGCTTTGGCTAGTATCCATGATGTATTTCATGTGTCTATGCTTCGAAGATATATCAGGGATCCATCACATGTCATATCTTACCAACTTCTACAATTACGAGATGATGCCACTTTTAGAGAACAACCAACCCAGATCTTGGAAAGAAAAGAACATGTTCTAACGAACAAAATTATACCTTTGGTAAAGATTTGTTGGCAACACCATTCAGACCAAGAGGCAACATGAGAAAGAGAAGAAGATATACGAGAGCAGTATCCTCATCTATTCTATTAAGGTAAGCTAAATTTGGGGACCAAATTTCCTATAGGAGGGGAGAAATGTAATCACATCAAATATTTAAGTTAGGAATTGATTTTCTTTCCTTACTTGTTATTATAATTTAAGGAAATCTTAATCTACTTCCTTGTTTGTTGATATGAATTAAGGAAATAACTAGTAAGTATTCCAAATATGATGATATCATATTTGTTAGTATATTAAATGGAAATAATTTATATTAAATAAATACGAAAATTAAAATTTATTTCCCTTAATAGAGGCTCACCTCCTCCTATTTAAAGGGGAGGGATCTCTCTCCTTCGTTCCTCACCTAGTCGAGCCTGGCAGCGGGAGGAACGAGGAGTTACACCCTATTGACAAGAGAACGATGAGTTACACCCTGTTGACAAGAGGTAGGTTTCCCTACCTTTCTTAAAAGTTTTAGCTTTTATTTTGATTCTTTAAATGTTGAAAGTTTTATACTTTGAAAAATATGTATCAATTCTTTAAATGTCAAATTTTTTGTATTAAAGTAATCAGTTAAAGTTTTCATAATATTCTTTGACCCATGATTAAGGTTTTTATTGTAGAATTAAATATGTTAAAAAGGTATATGTTTTATATGATATATTTTATGTATTATAGTTTATCTTTAATCTTATCTGGATTAAAATCTTGTTAGACTAGAATATGTTATCTAAAATCCTTTTTTGATATTCTTTGATCTGAAATTTAAAATATATTATTCTGAATGATTTAAAATATGACTAGAATATGTTGAAATTTTATGTGTTGAAAACATGATTTTTATTTGAATTCAGAAAGCTATTTCCTTGTGTTAAAAACTTATCTCCTAGTCCCTCTTTTAATGTCTTATGATTTCTAGTCAAATTGAGAATGTTATTTCTTTGTATTAAAACATTTCTCTTCATCTATCTTTTAATGCATTATTATGTTTTCATATATGTTGTTAATGGGTATATGCTATGACTAGTCCATGGGCTAAGGCTGGAGCAGTTTTATGTAATGCATGCTCAATCATGTATAATGCACATGACCAGTAGATGGACTGGCTCAATCTAGCCCAATATTATTGTTGAACTTGAGCCCAAATATTGATTGAATTAAACTAAACTTGATTAGTCTTGATCAATTCAGGGTGATTCCGAATTGATTGACTTATTCAAGTTAGTTTAACCTAAATTGAATCGATTAAACTAGAGTTCAAGTCAATTGAGGGTTAATTTATATTATTTGATATTGATGATTTTTGAAAGAGATGTTTTAAATATGTTATTTCATCCCGAAATGGATATGACCAGTGTGAGATTATATTCCTGCCGAGAGCAGGTAGGCGGCTGGAAACTCTTTGACAGTTGATCAGATATATAGAAACTGTGTTATTACTATTAAAGGTCATGATTTGCTAGTAGATCTTATTATACTAGAATTTCAAGATTTCGATGTTATCTTGGGGTTTAGACCAAACGAAGTTGATAGGCCAGTTAGCCTATCAGGCCCGAGTTTCCAACTTATTATATATAAAGGGGTTTACTGTATCTAAAATTGAAAATATGAAAAAAAATAATAGGGGCATTCCGAGAATCGAACTCGGGACCTCTCGCACCCAAAGCGAGAATCATACCACTAGACCAAATGCCCTGTTTGGTGGTGGTAGAGTAAGTTATATTCTATTTCTAGTCTTCACAGTCATGCCTGTTTACAGGCAATAGGGGCCCATGCTAAGAAACACGGCGTACGTGGCACCGCCCCGTCGCGGCAGTTAGCCATGCTAGTTTGAGTGGTTTACACATACATGTGCCCTTTTCCCCTTCTTTCCTCGGAGGTCTTCTGTTGCTCAGACCAGAGAGAGAAGAATGGGATTCGTCTCGGGGCTCGTCAACGTCGTGGTGGTGCTCTTCTCCTGTGTGGTGGCGGTGGCGGTGCCGCTGATCGTCGCCCAGATCTGCCTCCCCGGGTGGCTCTACCCGGCGCCGCTGGTGGAGCTGAAGCAGTGGTATGGCGAGGTTTTCGGCGACTATCTGGTGACCGAGAAGCCTCACTTCTTCACCGGCCTCGTGTGGGTCGAAATCGCCTTCGTCTGGCCCCTTTCCTTAGCCAATGTCTACGGCATCCTCGCCCGTCGCCCCTGGGTCTCCACCACCTCCCTCATGGCCGGCGTCTCCACTGCCACCTCTATGGTATCTCCCCCTCCATCTAAGCATCGCATCTCTTTCGGATTTCTTTTTCGTTTGTTGTTGCTTGAAAAGGTTTCATTTTTATTTTTGGATCCATCAGTTCTTTTTTCTTCTCATTCTTAGCTTGTGGTTTGCTGTTAGATCTTAGTTTCGGTCCATGATAGAGCAATCCCAATGGTGTTGCCAATATAAGGACGTCGATCTTCCATCTTCTTTTTCAAGAAAGAATAAAAGGTTTTGTTTTTGAATTGAGCTTGATTAAATGACTAGGGAGCCAACCAAAGCAATCTGAGTTTGATTCTGACTTAAATCGAAGAGGTTGTCCGAGTTGGTGGCTTGATAGTTGGATTTTTATTGTTGAAGTTGATACACCAATCACGCAACTCTTGCTAGCCAAATGAAGCTTGATCTAGTGAGTGGATAAAATGGAACTTTTTCAAGCAATGGGAAGAATTAATCACTGGAAAACAGCATCATAACGAGCTTTTGTCATAAATGCTTCTCGTGAATGGTTCATATATGACCTTCTTTTTGCCAAATATAATCTTGCATTAATGATGATTCAGAAAACTCAATTGTTGGAAATGACAGCTGAAGGTGTTATTGTTAGTTAAGTATAAAGTGATATATGATGTGATAAGTCTAATGCTTTTGTTACATGTATGACTTGTACCTTTTTATGTTATATTTTAGGATAGTCCTATTGTTTAATTTATTTTTTCAACAATGCAAGGATCTTTTTAATTTCCTTCACCAATAGAAGCTATCTTTTCTGGTTTTCGTTTGTTTGCAATTTCCTTTTAAACTCTCTTTTCTGATTGGTGGGAGTTTTTTTCTCGTATTCTAAAGGTATGAGATCCTATGCTAAAGCAGTCCTTTTTTTTTCTTTAATATATTGTGTACTTGATGCGGAACATTTTAATAGGGGTGATGTAGAACCATATTTCTTTTATTCCTTGAGCAGAATTTTATATTGATTGTAAATAAAATGAGGAAGGTTATGCTTTTACAAAATAGAAGCAAATGTGTCAAAGAAGAAATTTAATGGATTGGAGGTCAAAGATATGGATGAAGCAATAGTGAACTCGGGTACAAATTGTTACAAGAGGTAATGACATACCTCTCCAAGCGTTTCACTAAATTGCAGTATGTTGGCATCGAAGTTTAGCAGATTGACTATATCTTTGAGGGCTGGTGCTGGCTGTAGTTTCAGGGTCCACTAGGATTCTAGCAAGCAATTGAGTTGTAAGTGTTGGCTTCTTTTCTTGTCGTCATATTAACTTGTCTATAACTCTCCGGTGAACCTTCTTCATGTCCCATAAAAAGGGAACCTCTGCTAATTTGTATCCTGCTCTTTGGTGAATCTAGATAAGTACAAGAAGTTGGCATATCATTTCTTTTGATACTTGTTTACAGGGATTAAGAAAATCTTTTATCATCTTTGGTCACAGCCATTGACCAACATACATGAACTAGTCGCATCAGCTGTAACGACGTCAGGTTATAGTAGGCTACCGTTGATGTTTGTATCTGATAACAGAGACAACTTTATATATCCTGTAATTTGGTTTAAACCTGTTCCTGTCATTGTACCCTGCTCATCGATAATGCTGAAATCAAACATATTTCAGGCTGCTATAATGGCGGAGCTTCTGGGTTCAGGCAAAGCATCGGAGCAGCTGCTTCAAATTTATTTTCCTTTTGGGGTTTTTGCCCTTTTAGCAATTTTGCGCGGACTCTTCTATCGACCTCGACGTGCCACTTCTACGTCTCATGCCTCGTCATCCAGGAAGAAGAGGGCTTAGTCGACCCGCTGCTGCTGTTTGTTAGTGGGGTCCTGCTGAGGATTCTGTCAGATGTCTTCATGTCTGATCAATCCTTCACTTAACATCACAATAATTTTCTCTTAGGAACAATGGGGAACCTATAGGTAGTTTCGGCTATGAAATTTTCGACTATTTTGGTGATAGCTTTTATGAACGAACATTTGGTGATGGAGTTGTAATCCTTTGTTGCTGGACATGTATCGGTTTAGCATCTAATTACTCTGCTCTATCGAAATTGTTTCATTAAATTGCGTCATAGCTATAACAAGGTGCAAAGAGATGATGCTGGTTTCTTCTTCTACATTCTTGCAGGCTTGATAAAGTGTTGTTCTAGTAATATTGTTGATTGTTAATTTACCCTTTGAAAAGGGACACTGCAGGTTGACTATGAATCATAAAAAAGCACAATGCATAATAAACGAGACAATGTGTGTCTATTCAGAACATAAACATGAAGTCTAGAATATTCCATGTGCCAACAAAACATATTATTATGTTTAATGCATTCATCTTGAACACATGTATATTATATCATGGCACCCAATACGTCATAACCAAACAAAGCAACTCTTCACATGTAATGCCTCCATTAAGGTAAGGTATCATAGGTACCATCCATTCATGACATAATAAGGACATAAGTATTTAAGTTCCAATGTGTTATAATTGGTAGAAGCATTTCCTCACATAAACATCCAGGCACCCAATATGTCATAATCAATCAAAGTATCTTCTCGTTTATAATGTGTCATAAGACTCATAATCGAGTAAAGTATCAAGACGTTCAAAAATATCTCTAATGGATGTATCACTTAAAATAAGAGTATCAAAATATTATATTTAATATACTATAATCATCCAAGAATGTATTCATGTTGGACGAAGACATACGGAGCACTCTCTATCCATTCTTTATAGAAGTAATAATTATTAAGTTTACAAGATGTATATTTATGCTAAACTCTTATCATAAAACACATTAAAGAGCGTAAGAAGGAATAAAAATTAATATGTTAATATTCCATTGCGACACTTAATATGTCAATTAGAAAATGAGGATGTGTCAATTAGACTTATCATTTCAATATAATATCTAAAAGTAAATATTCTTCCTTTAATATACTTAAATACTAAAACGATAGTGGTCAACGGCCGAGCACACTGCGCCACGAGAACGCCAACTCGTGGGGCCCGTCGGCCGCATTGCGTGCCGTGCAAGGCCGAATAATATAAAGAAGGAAATCTATATATATATATATATATATATATATATATATATATAGATGCCGACATGATAAGACGATCACATCCGTTGGAATCAGAATCCACGGCCAGAAGCCACCATCGAAGGAAAAGCTTCTATGCGGACATCGTCCCCGCACCGCCACGTGACATCCTGCCCGTCCGTTGCACTTCGTGATTCGTGATGATGCCCGATCACCGCTTTAGCACCGAGACCCTTATGCGGGCGTCTCGCATAACAGCTTGCCGTAGCCTTCACGCGGTGCCGAGTTACCGAATCGATCGAAATCTGATTCGATGCGTCTGCACATCTCTCGATCTCGATTTCTTTTGCTTCCCTATAAATAGCGAAGACGGTGGAGGAAGGTGTTGTCATCGCGTGTGATCTCCAGCGAGGGTCGATTCATCTGGTCCTCAGCGAGGTAAGCGAAGATTTCTCCTATCTTTGTACATCAAAATTGATGCGATGAATATGTGGTTCTATATGCTTCTTTTGGCTAAAGATAAATCTTTTTCTTGGCCTTTTGCTTCTTCTTTTTCTTGAATTTTATCTTCTGGCATCTGTTGTGTTGAATCTGCCTCCTCTCATGGGGTTCTTTCTTGTCCGCCGGGAAATCGTAGAAGCTTGACTTGAGGACGAAGATACGATCTTTGTTCTGTATGCTCTTTTCCTCTTTCTGGCATCTACCCTTGCAGAAGGAAATTTAAAGAAAAAAGGGATTTTTTTTTCCTGCTCTTTGCAGCATGTTGAGTCTGAAATAGGTTGCGAACGTGCTATGAGTTAGCAATTTAGGAATCGTTGGTTGTGGATCTGCAGTATGTCGCATCAACTTGAGCAATTTAGGGATTTTTTTCTTAGGTAACAACTATTGGTGTATATAAGATGCTTCCTTCGTGATGATGTAGGATGTGTATAGAACAATTGAGCAATCAAGATGATGTTGCTTAATGTTTGTATGTCCAATATGTCAACTAAATAGGATGGATCTGACTTGATTGTCTTAGAACAAGGGGGGTGTATATAAGTTGTGTCCTTCACGATGATGTAGGATGTGCACAGAACAATTGAGCAATCAAGATGATGTTACTTGATGTTCAATATGTCAACTAAATAGGATGGATCTGACTTGGTTGTCTTAGAATAAGAGGGGGTGTATGCTGTTGCCTTTTGTTCTGCAAATTACTATCTGTTCATGTGTTTTTAACTCGAAAAGGTGACACTAACCCTTTGTATACAGAGTTCAACCTTCACCATTGTGTGGTTGATTTGGTTGTTTTAGTTGAATCTTTTCTTGAATTGGTATTTCTGTTACTGAGCCTCAAAAAAGGTTTGATGATGGTTCTTTCACCATTTCAGAAGAAACTGCACAAAGCCTAATAAAGCAATTGCATATATTTAACTCCTTTAGCATGTAACGCTGGTTCACAGAATCTGTGGACTTCAATTGTTCCAGGTTGGTTGCATGGCCCCCCTGCTGCCTTCAAATATGCCTCATGACATAGTAAACTCATATTTGTATGTCACAGTCTGCCCCTGTTTATGATAACAATGCCTGGATGCTTTAATTTTGTTGCTAGTCATATGCTACGTGTAACTGTTCTGATTTAATTTGTTCCTGCCACTGTTGTTAATATGATTTGGTCATCCCTTCCAAGCATTGAGAATTGTGATCAACGTTTTTTTTTTAACCATCTTGGGTACTACTTGTGTGCTGTACAAATGTCGTATGGAATTCTGCTCTTAACGTCGACTTGTATTGCATGGTTCTGGAATTTGACTCCAGCTCTCGAAGCCAGCAAATCGTTTTCGGCAATCCCCTTCGATAGTCCCAGTGTTCATGTCTGATCTCAACGTCCAGATCCCAACCGCTTTTGGTGTGTCAAAAAAATCTCATTCTATGCAATTTTCTACGTTATTAGGTGTTTTGCGATGGCCTAACTTTAGACAAATAACCATATTGTCTCTTCTACCGTAGATCCCTTTGCTGATGCTAATGCTGAGGACTCTGGTGCTGGCACAAAGGATTATGTGCACATCCGCATACAACAGCGGAACGGCAGGAAGAGTCTGACTACTGTGCAAGGATTAAAGAAAGAATTCAGCTACAATAAGATCTTGAAGGATCTGAAAAAGGAATTCTGCTGTAATGGTACTGTGGTCCAAGACCCAGAGTTGGGGCAGGTATTGTTTTACCGTCTTTTTTAGATATGTCGAAAGAGGAGGGAAAGACCGATCTTTTAACTTGATATAGTGTTGCTAGTGGTCGTATTGACTACTAATGAAATGATTCCTTTTTCAAGGTCATTCAACTTCAAGGTGATCAGAGGAAGAATGTTTCCAGCTTCTTAGTTCAGGTACTGCATTTATGTCTTGGCACTTCCTAATTTACTTTTGTGGTGATTAGGAGAGAGATCTGGTGGTGAAAGGTGATAAAACTTTCTTGATTTGTATGGTGCAGGCTGGAATTGTGAAGAAGGAGCATATTAAGATTCATGGTTTTTGAGTAGTGCGTAGCACATTGGGCTCTCTCAGCCTTCCATCAAGGATATGTTACCATTGCCCAACTAGCTTTCTTCTTGTTGCATGTTTCTTGTGGTCCATCCAGTGACACTCTTAAGTAGAACCCATCTTTGATGGCTTATCTCTATAAACTTTCTTGTATTAAGAACATGTGCTGTTTGAATGAGATTGCTGGAGGAATGATGTTAGTTTCTTGGATTGTATTAATCCAAACATGAATGTTACGTTCTTAGTACCATCATGTATCTTGTCTCGGTGGTCTACGAATCTGGCTAAATGATGTTTGGATGCCAAAGCTACTGCTCAAGCCAAAGGAAATGTTAGGCCATGTTTGGATTAATCTGTCACAGTGGAGAATACCATCTGCTGGAGGAATGTTTTGTGGTGCTCAAAGATATTTTGATTTGTCTTTGAGAATCGATGATATTTTCTCCTCTTCAAAAAGTACTCTTTTTTAGCTTCCAAGAGATGATGTATAATGAAAGAATTGAACTCATGATTCAAAAGTCACTATGCTGAAGCTTTTCTACGCATTATCAACTGCCACAAAGAAAACAAGGCTAATCTAATTTCCTGATGCAAATGGCGAGGACCCAAATCTGAGTGTGTTGTATCATTCCATTGATGCCATGGCGCACCCTAATTCAAGCTTCCAAGAACTCAGCTTTCTAGTGATTACAGCAAGTCGATTACAACTGGGTTTTCAATATGTAGCTTCCAGCACCATATGAGCCCTGTGGCAACAACACGAGAAAAATGAGAACTACACATCCATTGTGTTGGGTACTGTCAGTAATAATGACTTTTAGTGCTAGGATAAACTAAACCATAAACACTAGCTTCATTGAATTGCAGCTACAAATCAAAATTTCAAGGGTCAGTTCAGCTTAGCTGGTAATTGTAGCTACAATAAAATTTTTTTGAGTCAGCTAAGCTTGGTTGCTAAAGAAAACATGATCATTTCTGAACAAACTACTATCCAGTGAGTGCTTGAGGACCCCTTGTCGATGATTCATCGATCTCAGGGTTGATCAATATACACACAAGCATAAAGGTTGTTCCTGTGACTCAAACCGTAATATCAGTTCCAATCATAGGTTTTCCTCTATGCTTTAGGCTCATCACATCTAGTAAATCCTTTGTACTGTCGTCAACTTTTGAGCAGCCAAGCAAGGAAGTATCCCCATCAATTGCCAACTAGGAAAATAATAGCTAATTAGCAAAAGTGAAACATTACCTGTTTTAGCTAAAGTCAGCTCTCATCATCTGAGCTGGAACTGTCAACTCGCCGATCCCTTATCGCTGGAAAGAGCAGCTGCTGTGGATCTGGTACTGTTGATGATGACGATATTTCTCTGTTTTTGCGTGTTTGCGTCACTTTTCTTGGTGCCTCTCTCACTTCTTTGCAGGCCTTATCTAACATCACAAGGAAGTCCCGCACAATCACGAACAATCTCAACCCCTCATCCTTCCCTGCATTTCCATGGAAAAAGTTGGTGGTTTTCTTTACCAATGACCTTATTCTCTTTTCTTCCTCCAATAGGAAAGTTATTTGAGTTTCAGCTTGTTCCACGAAATGTTTAAGCGAGTGACGAAACCCACTTTCCTCGTGACTTTTCATGCTTGTATTTAAGAATTCCTTTGTTTTCACCAACCTCTGTCCAAGATTTGCCACCAAAGTTGTCAACGCATCGGCATCCAGACATGCTGCTTTCTTGACGTTTAGAAGTTCGTCTCCAAGACCTGAAACAACTTTGAGACCAAGCTTACGGAAGTAGTCTTCAGATTCATGGAGTGAATCATCAGTAAGATCATCAGAATTCACACTAGAGATGCTCCCACTTTGTTCCCTGGCCATACGTACAGCTCGCACACCTTCGGATCGAATTATCTCTTGGACAACAAAATGCAACAATGTTGTCTTCCCATCTGTTCCTTTGACATCAGCCAACTTCAAGAGCGTATCAAGCTTGAATGCTTGTGCCCCCCCACGGAAGGTACCATCATTCATGCGATTGCCAGTTTTAAGAACTGCTTCTAATAGCTTCAAGAATAGCCGGCTATTTTTTAGCTCTCCACAGGCCACCTGATAAGAATAATGTCGAAAAAGAACATGTAAATCACAAACATCCATGTCTATAACTAGTTTTGTAAAAGCTGTACTTCCTATGGTATAAGAAATAAAGGATATCCATTATGAAGATAGCAATCATCATAAAATACAGTGCCTTGAGAAAAATATTTTCAAGTTTGTGACGACCATGAACCTCGCTGATGAAAAGATAACATAAAGCATTGTACTAGTAAAATGGTAAAATTCAATCTCCTGTCAAATTATCATGGTTGGAATCTTTCTTTGCTGACAAGGACAACCATGAAAAACTGACAGGGATGTTAGAATGGTTTGCTGTGAAACATGGGCATGGCATAAAAGGACAATATCACATTGACATGTCAATATGGCAAATTTTGGAAAAATATGAAAATGCATGTTGTTGGCATGGCAAGTACCAGCTACAATGTTACCTCATTGCTATAAATATATAAGAGAATACAAGAATGAAAAATGGTACATGTTAGACAACATATGATTACCACGATATATAACTCAAGACAAAACAACTTTCCCATCAGAATTACTACAGAAATTATAAATAACATTAAGGATGCCATTCACATCCATAGTAAATGAAAGAACTTAAATACATATGTTTTGTCAGTATCCAGCATATGCTTGGAGGACTTCTCAAAATTGGTCTACTTGTGCCTGACATGTATTCTATATGTTAATAAGTTTATAGATGAGTAGATGATGTAGTTTTATGGTTCAAAACATGAAATGTTGGTCCATGAATTATCCATTGAGTTTTAAGTGGTATTTTCCTTCTATAATACCAGATAAGGGTCATCTGCATGCCCTAACATATATTGAAGTATCCTACAAGTTTTGGGAATCATCAAAATATTCATGACAAGGTACAAGAATAAATACATCTACTTCTACATTTCAGTTGAAGTGAAGATGTTTTAATGCAGCCTTCAACTAGTTTAATGACTAAAGATAACAAAAGAAGCCAAGATTAAAAAAATGAATGCTAGATCAGATCTTACCTCTAGTGTTGAGAATGACTCCTTGGCACTTGTTGCTTCTTCTGGCAGAGAAGCCATGAAAAGAAGCACATCTAGGCGTTGAAAAGCAAAAGGAATATCCAATAATGCCTTCAAGAACTGTTCTGCTGAGCCAAGTTCAGAAATATCACCAGTATACAACCGAAGCCTCATCTCTTCATCAGATGTAGGAGCCATCTTAAGCAACGTTTGGAGTAACTCCACTGGAAGCTCATTTCCTTGTTCAGAAAATTAATATAAACTATCATAATGCACAAATTAAAAAATAGCACTGAATTTAAAGGATTCGTACCAAGTCTTGTTTAGTTTAGAAAATAATACAAAAAGTATCAGACATAATAAGTTGGCATGAAATGAAAGAAACAAAGTTTGCACACTGTCATATGAATAATAATCTCCATGCAAGTGAGCTATCTCACCAGAAAGGTAAAAGAGAAGATACAACAAAATCCAAGATTTGGAAAATCATTATAACAAGAGACATGTATGCATTATGTACAAGAGTATCTTAAAACACCCTTTTTTAACATTTTCTTTTTCATGGACTTTATCCAATATTTCCTAGCGAGTAATACTGTTCCACAAGGTGCAATACAACTTAACAGAATCACAAAAGAAAGGGTGATTCGATATAGAAAGATGTCACCAAAGCATGGTCTGGGAAGGGTTGGCATAAGCAGCCTTCTCCCCAAAAGCAGGGTGGTTTATCTGCAGCTCGAACCCTGATGACCGAGTAACAAAAGCATATACTTCTGTCAAATGGTTCATTGAGATAATATTGTGATTCGGGGTGCTTAATTGTCTCATAGAAATCCAATTACAACCGCTAACAACAAATAGGTTAGGAATCAATCACAAAAGGAAATGAAATTAAGTTTGAGACATCATGAAAAATTCGCTGACATGATTCTTTTTCTGATACCAATACTAATAGAATTTGTTTCATAAAGCAAGTCCCTGAATATACAAGGGAAAAACTAACCTTCCATAAGAGCATCACAAACTTCTTCTATTTTCACATTCAGTGCCTTCAATGAAATTGCCAAATTATGGGACTTCTTGGCATCAAGAATATGAACATGTTGAGCAGGACTCTTTGATGAAGACTCCTTTCCATCATTTTTGGGTTTATTAGCAGAAGTGTAACCAAACAAACTTTCAATCATCTCCTCATCAAATCTAAAAACAAAAGTTATTATTTACAGTATAAGACTATGAAAATGATCCAAAAGATCAGATACAAAGGAGCTTACTGGAATGAGCCTGACTTAATCTGATTCCACACCATAGACCGGTCAGGGTCTGCAAGGACTTTATCCCAAAAAAATGGTTTGAGCTTGGTTTTTGGTGCATCATCACTAGATACAGGGTGTTTTGGCCCAAGGAAAGAAGGCTGAGGTACACTTGATGAACTTGGGTTTGATTGTGGTGGACGAGGAGGGAAAGTAGCTTTCAGTGCAGGTGGAGGGGGTGCACCAGGTATTTTTTTGGGTCTGGGAGGGGGTGGAGCAGGAGCAGAAGGAGCAGCCTTTGGAACCGCAGGAGTCATTACAGGTGGTGGTGGAGGTAGCGGAGGTTGTGGAGGTAGTGAAGGTGGTGGAGGTCGTGGAGGTAGTGAAGGCTGTGGAGGAGGAGGTGGCGGAGGTTGTGGAGGTAGTGAAGGTGGTGGAGGTGGCGGAGGTCGTGGAGGTAGTGAAGGCTGTGGAGGAGGAGGTGGAGAAGTAGGTTCCTCTGCTGATCCAATGGTAGGTGCACTAGAAAGCTCTATTGATGAATTGGAAAGTCCTGAGTGTAATTTGGATGGTGGAATTTCAGCTGAGCCAACATTCATAGATGAAGCATTACCAGCATGAATTGGTTGAGCTTTAAGAGAAAAAGCCCCCAACTGTTTCTTCTCACTTAAATTTGCCATGCCAAAAGGGTTTTGTGAAGACCCTGGAAACACATTACAAAGTCAGCATCTAGAATTTAAGCTCATACTATAGGGAACAAACAAATAAAACTTTCATACCAGAGAAGTCACTCGAACTCAAATTTAGAAGTGGCCTATCATCCCTTATGCTGTTACCTGAATAAACTTTGTCTCTACAACATTTATTATATAGAATAAAGAGAATTGCTGCAATAAAACATGTGCCTACTGTGCTTAAAACAACTGCAACAATAATTGTTTTGTTCCTGTCCTCTTTATTCTTTGGTGGTGAAGTTGGAGTTGTGTCTGGGCTCATATAGTCATATAGTGGTGGAAAGAATCTGCTGGGAGGAGCATGAATTGGAGGAGGATCTGGGATAGAGGAAGGTGCTGGACCATATGCTGGAGAGCCAGACGAAAGATTTGGAGATGGAGATGAAGCGTGGGCAGAGGAAATAACTGGTGCTGGTGCAGGTGCATGGGCTGGTTGATCAGCCAGATACCTCCTTGAATGAGGATACCATCCAAGTAACTGCTCAAGATAATGGTACCAATTTCTCAGATTATTCACCTCTCCTGGATCATGAGCTGGGTGGTTCTGTTTACTCAAACATTCAAGAAACAAGTGCTCAAGCTGTGGAGACAGGGAAGCAGCAACTTTGTCTCCATTGTCTTCCGTATGTGATCCTTTTTTTACATAGATTTGTCTGGAATCCTTGACCATGCTGTCCAACACGGAGAAGTCTAAATTTTTCTTAATTTCTATTATATCTTTCAGATGTAGATCACAATCAAGCAACATCTTTTGCACCTGAAATTGCTGCATCTATCAACATCAATGTTTACTATGGAGCTATACCAAGTATGATCTGAGTACTAATGTATTGATGAATCATAGAACAGGGAAGAATTATAGGACAAGTATGACAAAGACAGATTATGCAATTTTAGAATGTATAATTGCCTCCGTTAGGTTCGAGCACAAACTGACTTTTCATTTGAATTTTGATGTTCTAAAAAGAAACTGTTGCCACATATAGAAAGAATATGTAGGGGAACAATATCGAAACCTTTCTGTATTATACCACCAAAGCTCATAATTTGTACATACACCACACACCCCTTAACAGTATTTGTGTTTATATTCATGTAAACTATGCCCACATGATGACCTTTTGTTGTGCATCTACATGCCTCATAAGGACATACATGTCAAAACTATAGAGATTTTGTTAAGATTCAAGATAACTCCGGGTGTGAAAAATAGACTAATGCCATAGTCAACATCACCCATTAATCTTAATAGTGAATCATGATTGATGACATTAAAAAGGATTGCCATGAAAAAGCTTAGTTAATGATAATAGACAGCCTTGAGAAAGAAAAGACAAGAAATTAGGGAATCCAACATAACTGCTAATTGCTAGTGCCAGGTGAAATGTGGCCAAAGTGCAAAAGAAGATATAGCATGAAGATTCAGCATGGTTTTCATGTATACCCATAATTGGAAAAACAATGCTTGGTTTAAGTAATAAAATTGAGAACAGGATAATCACAAATAGAGATAAAGAAAGCCCCTACCAACAAGGCATAATTATCTGTTTGTTCATATTCCTGCTCTCTTCTTTTTGTTCAGTTCTGATGTAAAGTTTTTTCAACTTTTCCAGAAAGCATGATAAAATGACGCTTATAGCAACCAAGGAAGTTGTAACACAGAGGAAAGCACAAAGATCCATGACTGCACTTCACTATTTCGAGCAACATGATTGCAGTAACTTAAATGAATTGTTAGGCATTGCAGTAACTTAAACGAATTGGTAGGCACCGTATACTAACACTTAAAAAACTAAAACAAATCTGCACCAGAAATTTAGACTTTGAAAAACTGTTTGGTACAAGTCCAATCTATGTCACAGCAACCTGCGAAGACGAGCAGTCAGGGAATCAACTAGGATAATCTTTACAACCTAGGATGGCAGAACAGAAAGGAAGGAGAAAAATGGTGTGAGACAGAGGTAGAAATCAGGAGGGTCAATGAAAATTCAAAACAATGTATAGTCCCCTCTTCGATCCAGACAAACATGGAGAAACCGCATACTTAAAAGAGGAATGACAAAAATTTCCACCCTAAGTCACCTTTATCATAACAATATAGACAGCTTATGTTTGAAAAAAGAAGCTTCTTGAATCCTCCACCAAGAAAAAATGTGGCAAATGTCAAGGCAGATATCGAAAATCTAAACTCGTGTATTAACATATCAAGTCTACTAACCATATGAACATTTGATCTAGTTCAAAGGCCAGCTGCAGGAAAATAGTTCATATCATCTGGCTAATTCATATTCTATTTGCATAGTTTCCTTCAAACTAATTACCATTTTGTTCAACAGAATCATAATGCATTGAATTTGAAAGACAGAATGAAACAAGAAATTAACTTGATGGAAACTGTACACACCTCCAGATGAATTCTAGAAGATGAATAAGTATTCACAAACAACTAAACCTACAACACCGTCAATGGAGGTTTTTCAAGTCTAGTTACCAAAAAATAGGCTATTTTTTATTAGGTTATAAATTTTAATTTCATTAACAATCTTAAAGAAAGAAAGGTGGAAGCTATATCAGAGCATCCTTCTCACCTGATTGGGAAAACGAGAATCAGTCAAACTGAAGAACTGGTGCTGTCTCCCCATTGATCTTTTTGGCACAAGAACCAGAAACAAGACCATATATGCAGGGATCAAAAAAATCCTCATTAAAGCCATAATCTCTCTGATTGATCTTAGAAAGTGAGACTAATCTTCGCATGCGATAAATTTGTATCTTCCAGTGTCCTCCCAGAACATCACAGTAATTAACCGAAAAGGTGGCTCCTTTTCTTTGAAATAAGAAAACAGTGCTCCTAACCAATCTCCAGAACCAAGAGCCGGAATGAAGTTGCTAGAGATTGCCAGAAAGAGAAAGCTTAGCTTTGGCGACACGATCAGCGCAAGAAAAAAAGGGGAAAGAACCCTTCAATTTTCTGCGGCCTTTGATCCTTGAGCGGATGAACTCCAGCAAGCTAAAACCGGAAAGTAGCCGCCTTAAATAATATACAAACAAGATCCGCACCGACGGACTGCACACGACTCAATGCCTCAGTAAGAACCCAGAAGTCGATCAAAGATCGCTCCTTTCCCTCGCACGAAATCAGAAAAAACCACGTCAAACAGCAGGCACGAATCCCACTAGTAACGTCCGAAGGCGGCTCCTTTTCTACCTGAGAAACCAAGAAATGGATCAAATCACACCCGAGATCACCACTGTCAAGTCGACAAACAGGAGGAAAGCCTCGAAGCCTCAATAAGAATCCAGAGGACGCACAAAGTACGCGCCAAGAGATGGACCGAATCACGCCAGAGAGCAACGTTCTGGTGTAACCAAAGAGAAGAGCCCCAAATTGGCAAGCAGATTCACAGATCGCCCAAGGTTTCTTCCCCTTTTGACCGGACCAACTTCAAGTGCCCTCCAAGAAAGAAACTCGTATCTAAATGGCACTTAAACGAAGGAGAAAGGAAGCTCCTCCCTTCGGATCGGAGCAGCCGAAAGGATGCTCCCGAATGACAATTTCTTCATTTCTTCCACCAAAATGTCGCACTTCGACTTCGGAGCAGAACGGCGGACGCGCTGAAGACGCGTGAGAGAGAGAGAGAGAGACGAGCTTTTGCCTTCTTGGCTTTTCGTCGCACGGAAGCTTCCGAGAGACTCTGACGTAACATTGTTAATATATGACGACTTAATTCAGATTGTATAGGTTGAAATTGAGATGAATAGGAAATATTAGTGGGTAATGAGATGATGGATTTAATAGAGTCTTCTTCGATCGAAGTCCATCAATAGATTGATGATGACATTTGATACTAATTCCAATCATCAGATGATCAAATCCTTAATTATGTGAAAGATTATTACTATATATATATATATAAAATTATGAGCCTTTTAATTAAAATACATATGTATGTATTTATGTAGAATGTCTAAGGAAGACTCATATGACCAGTGTTTATAATAAATAAAGATTATTATTAAACGAAATCATAAACTAAATTTGTATTAAATAATATGATGGCATTAAATGTATTAATCTATGCTAGTCAAACAAATCATTAGTTAATCAGTTATTTATATAGTAATTATGAAACCTCAAACAATGATGGAAGGTTTAGCTGTTCCATCTGTGCCCTGTATTATACATCATAGAAGAATCTTGAGGGTATAAAAAACCTGTTATTTTCTTGTTTTGAAACAATAACTAGTAATACTAAGAAAGATTGTTCTGTTCAACAGGAAAAATAATTGAAAAGACAGCTGAAGTAGCATAAAAACACTAATCACCTAAAGCCTCAAACTACTCAAATATTTGAGAAAAAGATGACCAAATCCTGGTGAAAACATAGACTACACTCATCATTGAAAAGTCATAAATCATGGAATTCCACACATCTGTTGATCATAAAGTTACTGCTTTTAATGTTGCAAATAGAACACAGTGGGATGAAGGAATGAATTAAGTACCTTGCAACTGAAGCTATACAAATTGAAGAAGAAGAAGAAGAAGAAGAAGAAGAAGAAGAAGAAGAAGCCTTCAAGGGAGAAAGGAACCCACATGTATCCTAGGCCTACTACTCTGTCAAAGGTTTGATCGATCAATACACAACCTTTAACATCGTCCGCTAGCATTCTTAGAATGCGTAAACCGACTTAGCTAATCCAATTCATGTTCTCCAATGGCATGCATTAATTGAATGACCTCTCATTAATGGAAAACAGGATTGCTGACCATAAAATGACAAAGCAAACCAATATCCAGTGCAACATGATCCAACATAATTGCCTTAGCAGAAAATGAAACCGTACAGAACTCCAGATCATCTTTGGATGTCCAACAAACCTCATCATTGTTGGGGTTATGCAGATGGGATCGTATGGAATCAAGTAATCCTGCATGGAATTCAAAGAAACGTCTTAATAGAAGCACACAAGCTTTTTATCGCAAGACATGCATCAAGCTACACAGGTCCTGCATGGAATCCAAAGAAATATCTCACTAAAAACACAAGCTTTTTTATCGCAAGACGTGTAAAGATATTCAGATAGGCAAACGCAAGAATATGACTGTTGCACAGTAAAACAGGAACAATTTAAAGGTAAACATCGACAACTTGAGTGGGTTGATACAAACTACTGCATGATAGTCTTATTAACAGAAAAAATGGAGTCCGATATGATCAAACAGTAAGGATCCGTGGAACAAAATAAGTACTTGTTTAAGAATGAACTGTTATGACCAAGCATCCTGCTTATATAAATAGTCTAGCTATTGAAGATCGATAAACTAGAGGCAGACACTGCAGTTAAATGTTAAAATAAGCTAACCATATATAAAATAGACATATTTTAATAAAACCATGCGCTTGTATATCTGTACCATGAGCTGCACCATCAGAAAATGGACTAATCTTGTTCTACCGCACACTTTCAGCAACCACAGTGTCAACTGGATTTTGTAGTCGATCACATGATGCAGAAATCACAGCAGGCATCTCAAGCGAGCTTGTATGTAAAACTTGCTCTAACTGATTACTCAGCGCCTCTGAATGACTCTCAAGAAATGTGTATGATTCAATAGTTTTTGCTGCATGTGCTGCAGCTATACTGAAAATGCGGCATAGATAACTATAACGATCTGCTAGTGATAATTGAAGATCACCATCAAATGGGAAAGCAAAATCTTCATTTAGATTTCTGGTCTTAGCATCCTTCCTCCACCTCTTCAATATGTACTGTGGTGGAAGTTCTTTAATGTTTTGAGTATCTAGCACTTTTAACACATGACAACATTGTATCCCAAGAAACTCAAACTTTTTGCAACTGCAAGACATAGAACTATCTAAAGAATCACATTTCACAACATGATCTTTAGGTTTCTCCTCAACCATGACCTTGTATTCAGATAATGTCCCAAATTCATTGCAACTGAGCAAAATACAATCCATGTACAATTCAAATTCCCTCTCAAACATTCTATATGCAGCTGGAGTGTAAGCATTTGCAGCTTGCCTCAGCATTCGCATAGAAGGTGGCTTTTGAGTACTCTGATTAGCATCAAAATCATCTTGTAGTTCAGCATGCCGTCTCTCGGATAATATTCTCTCGTAATGTTCAAAAAAGCTCGGAAGTTCTTTTCCATTGCCTAAATATTTCTTTAGCTCAGTGCTTATGCTCTCCTTCTGTTGGACACTTTTCATATCTACATAAAATGTTTCACGTCCATATACCAATGCCCATTTCTCTCTTTCCTCAAATAGCTTAGCCACCCATTTATTGTCTTTGAGATCATACTTCTCACACATTGTTTCCCATTCTTTTAAGAACTCTTCCTCATCTTCACAATCAAATAGGCATCTGCTGAAATCACATGCCAAAGTTCTTGATCCATGGAATATTTGACTAAGTTGCACAATAGCATCTGTGTAGATATGCCAAACGCAGAAGCGATGGTTTGTACCTGGAAAAACTGCAGTTATTGCCTCACTAATCACTGGAGAACGATCTGTCAAAATTGTCTTGGGCTGTTTTCCGCTCATTGCTGTTTTGAAACTCTCAAACAACCACTTTAAAGATTCTGTGCTTTCATCATAAAGCAAAGCAGCACCAAATATAACGGTCTGTTTATGGTGATTAACACCAGTAAATAATGCAAATGGCCTACCATAACCAAGCACCTTGTAGGTTGTGTCAAAGCATATGACATCACCAAAGTAACAGAAGTCCATCATGGACTTCGCATCCGCCCAGAAGAAGTTGGTTAAATTATCAAACTTGTCAACTTGTATTGCATAGAAGAATGATGGGTTATCTTCTTGCATCTTTTGTAGATATTCCAATGTAGCCCCTGCATCACCTACTTGAATAGCCTTCATCCGCCTGGAATGTAGGTAACTTCTATTATCTAGAGGAAGCAAGGTGCCATGTTGATGATTTATGACTTGACTGGGAACATCATCATCTGCAGATTCATTGGCCATGTCCGAAACATGATCTGAACCATTTTCTGCAGTCTCAGTTGTCAAGATATCAGTAGATAAAGAAGATTCTAGCTGATGGTTATGAAATGTAACAAACTCACTCACTCGATACTTGCCTGTAGATGTTCTTCTAATAACCATACATGCAGGACAACCAGTTCTAAATTCTTTTCGTGGTTTCCTAACTCTCTTTTCTCCTTTTTTCTGCTCACGGAATCCTTCTCTTGAGCAAACAAACATCCTTCTAGTCATTACATTTTCAGTGGTGACTGTCGCACTTGTTTTTCGAACACGAAATCCCATCCTTCCAGCATATGCACTGTAGAATTCATAGGCCTCATCTTCAGTTTCAAACTCAGGTATTCTCACTGTATCATCGACCAAGCCGGCTCTTGCTACTCGAGCATTGCGTCTCAACTTCTTGGCCCTCAATTTATCAAAGGTGGCCACTGTTGCGAGTTGATGGTTGTGGTTTGGTACGAATTCTGTCACACGATATTTCCCAGTAGGTGTGAGCCTGATGGTCATGCATGCTGGGCAACCAATTCTGGTTACTGCTCGTGGGCACTTAACCTCTCTCTCTCCTTTTTTCTTTTCTCGAAAGCCTTCTCTTGAGCACACGAATGTCCTCTTAGTGATAATATTCTTCGCTGATACTGTTGACGATGATCTTCGGACAATAAAACCTTCATTCTCAGCATATGTATTATAGAACTCATATGCATCACTTTCACTGTCAAACAACATATCAACCCTAGGTAACCATTTCATGCTACCTCCCAATGTTGTAGCATCAGCACTTGCCATGTCACTCATTGTTCCCTGTTGATTCATATAATTAATTGTCTTTGGATCAACAGAGTAAAAAAAGAGTATACTGAAAGAAAATTCATATAATTAATTAAGTAGCAAAAAAGAGTATACTGAAAGAAAATCCAACTAAAGTAGACAAAAAAAATTGCATTGCCAGACAATTACATTTCACTGACAACTAGAAGTCATCCAAAGTTATATGTTTCCCTCACAAGAGTTTAAAAAAAGACCACCCTATGAATGTTTAACAAAAAGCACATTTAGAAATCACAAAAGTTGAAGTTTTAAAAAGAAAACAGTTTAATGCATTAGTCAATCCCCCTCTATTTCAAAGTTCACATAACATACTACGGGATTAGGACTATTCAATTTAAACAAATACATCTGCAAATCGAAACTTTTTTAATTAGCGAGAAGAATCGCCTCTTATTACATTAATAAAAAACAACTTCACAATTTGGAAGATAAAAATTTTCCATAAGAGAAATTCGCAATAAGCTTTGATTTCAATATATATTTTCCTTGTTTTTCAGTTCTAAAAGATTATTCAACTGGATATATTTAGTTCTTGATTAAAGCTTCTTTTTGGTAAAGATATTGCTCACCAACATGCTATTCTGGTCAAATATTCGTATCAGATATGTTTTTGGTCAGAAGTTCCAAAAGCTGATTTTCAGAGAAGTACCTAAATCATTTGGCACATACAGAAACATAACTCCAGGAGCTTCATAAGGAAACGCATGATAATCAAACAAGAAAAATGGAAGGACAAGCACCTTTTGACTAACAATATGCACAGAAGGAAGTTCTGATATAGATGAATTAGGTGGTTGTGCAGCCCATGGAGTAGCCTGAGACAATATGACCAGTGGACTTGGCCACATATGCAGTAATGGTTGTACTGCTGGTGGATGGGCACCAACATTTACGGTTGTCACAGGCTGCAAAGGAGTAAAAACTACAGTGGGGGCAACAAAAATGTTCTTTTTCCTCTTTGTGCTGCAACCACCAAACACGTACATCTTCCCTATCTGCCTTATGTTGAAAACAATAATTCCAACTAGATCAATATTTCTGCACACAATTCAAATCTTTTCAATTATCGACTGCACTGAAAAATGATTACGAGTTGCTAAGAATAATTATAAATTTCATACTGTGAAGTTACACAAGACATGAGCAGTCAAAAAGACAAGATTAAGGTACCTTGAATCATCTGAACCACAATGGATAGCATGCCTACCTCCGAGAGGTTGATCCTTCAAGAATGCACTAAAGAACCAACAAAATTTAACCTTATTAGAGGATTCAGATTGTCAGATCTTACTTGCAGCCATCTCATGTCATTTAGGGCTTTTTCCAGATTCTCATATTAAAGAATACCACAGTTGGGCTAGGGCTATGCAAAAGCAAGACACCACAATATGATCTGTGGTTTCTGGCTAAACAAAGTCAAGATTTGCAAGTAATTAAACATTGATATAAGGTAATTTGGAAAAAATCAATATGTGAAAACATTGCAGCAAAGCAAAATTTCCATTCCATCATGATGTGCAAATTAAGGGAAAAATTTGGATTCATTAGGATTGACTTTGATTCCAGTGGCAGTATATTTAGTTCATGACATAGGGGAATTGATGTTGCTAAACTACCTCACTTTTACAATGCTTATGTATTTTCCTATTTTACTTCAAAATCATTACATTAAATGTTTTAGTTATTGACTTTTGATGTTGCTCTTGTCTGCATTTAGAGATTACACAGGTTCATCACTAAATCACTTAGGAAAAGCTAAAAGGTCATATAGTTTATAATCATTAATACTTAAAACAGTAAATAATTTGAACGCATTCTAAAAATATACCCCTTCACAATGATCTTATTGAATTTGATTTCAGATAAACAAAATTGGACATCTTACAATATGTAATGAAAATCTACATGGCTTCATCAAGTAGTTCATAAGAACGAAAGCCAGATTGATTCAACAATAACAAGTCATAAAGTCCTAACTAGTTGTCGTTGGCTACATGGTTCTTTTCCCGTGATTCAATTTCAGTAATACATCTTGTTAGATAACGAGCATTTCAAATATCTTCTCATTGTTTCAATGGAGTCCTCTTAGGTCTTCCTTTACATTTCACACCACTGAAATCAACTTCATTTTATCCTCTATCAAGGTGACTTATTTGTTAAAAAAAAAATATTTCTTTTTCAATCCTTCCTCGTCATTCACCATAATATCTTCACATCAATTACACAAACTTTTTGTACATGAAACCACCCAACAATTGGACACATAAAGCACGTCTAGCATAATAAGTATCCTATTTTTTGTTTTAATCTAAGGAGTACCTGATGATTATACAAAACCTCCAACATCTTTGCCCACTTTAATCACCCAGCTTTTGTACTATGAACAATATCCTCATTAATCTCTCAATCCTATTGAATTATAAACCCAAGATATCCAAAACTACTAAAATTACATTTCATATATCTATTTCCATCCTAGTGAATCTACAATCTTTAATTTTCAAGGTTTATCCTCATACCTTACATTTCATATATCTTGTATATGACTACCAAGTTTGTTCATTACCAATGTATAATGAATGTAGTAGGATAAAGACATAAACTTGAAGCAACTCTAGTTGTAGAGAACTCACTAGATATAATCTCTACAATCCTAACACGGTGACCGCGCTATCATACATATCTTTTATGCCACCAATGAAACTAACCGATACATGCTTCTTTTCTAAAGCTCATCATCATGAAAATCCATTATAGTCTGATGTCGACAAAGAGAAGAATCATCAGACAAAAGGCAAAGCCACCGGAGCTAAAGTGCTATGCCAGCATTAGTTTTTATTTTCCTTTCTTTTTGTTTGTTTAATATCGTTTTCTCTCTTTCCTTTTTTCTAAATTCACTCCCTCTGTTTCTCGATCTCTTCTTTTCATTCAGTCTCGTCACTATATCTGTTCAGCATGCTGAGCGCCAACTCGAAATATTTTGATCAGAACTGGTACGAACCTACTAAGGTAGAACATCAAATGGTGATGAGCTCGATTCCGGTTTCCAAACTACCTCAATGGAATCACTAACAAAGTAAAATTCGTTGTGTTAGACAATCTTCTTCATTAAATCAGCACCTCAAGTATTCATCTTTGCCCTAGCACATCGTTCCGGAATAGAATAAACCCCCAAAATCCCAAAAAGGAACTCCAGATCCAAGAACAGAAATACATCGAAACATATGTTCTGGGAGAGAGGCAGCTGCATGGCCCATAAACGCGGCTACGGCAAAAAGATCCACAAATTTCCCAACAAGGACAAGAGCCCTGGCATCCAGAAAGGAGGAGAAGGGGAGAACGGAAGAAAGGAAGCCAGGAACTAGCGGCCGGAATCGCGATCGAAGGGCACGAAGGTACCTCGGATCGTCGCCGGCGAGAGGGTGGCTGGAGGCGGCGTTTGGGGATCGGCGGCTGCGAGAGAACCGGCTCCGGTCTTGTTCCGGATTCGCGGATTTCCTGTGCGTTCCGAGGACAGGGTCCAGAGTTTCTCAGTCGCAGGGTCAGTGGGTCCCACCGAGACGAAAAACTACAGAACGCGTTGGCAAGTGGACCGTGAATGATGAATAAATAAATAAATATATATATATATATATATTTCTTTGGGCGTTTGAGAGTATTATCTTCTAATAAAAAATTAAAATGAAAGGACAAAAAAGGTACGGATTGTGATGATTTCAAATTCAAATGCTTGATTGAAAGATAGAGATTATCAACAAAACTAACTCGATGTGATGATTAAGATTTAATTATTGACCTCTCTTTGGAGGCAGTGATGAGATCTCAAACAAGAAAAATCAACATTTATGTTCTTACGGTTCTTTGGCTTTTGGGAAACAATTCCGCATTGATGATTAATCTTCTAATTAGGACTGCACAAGCAAGCATTCATCAGCCATAGCCAAAAGAACACGCACCGCAATCAATCGCAAGATAGTAGTATGCACCTAAATTTGACACCAATCTTCATTAACTTCAGATAAGAATTAAAATGATTTACAGCTAAGTAAATCACATAGAACAAAGGACATAAAAAAGATCTGTTAGAATGAAAGAACCAAAATTTGCCCAACAACTTTTGTTGATGGATGTCACAAAAAAATATTTGTTAGAATGAAAGAACCAAAATTCGCCCTACAACTTTTGTTGATGGATGTCGCGACCCCTTGTGTAAGAAGAGAAGAAAAAATAAAAAAAATCAAGTTATTTACAACAACAACAATAACAACACAGGTGATTATATATATGTTGCTACACACCGTAGTCCGTGTATACGAAGCTCTCGTATTCTGTTCCCTTGAGGGCAGCATGAACGGCATCCCAGTTCTCGATCTGATCAGACAATGGCTTATTGTGGATCTTGACATGGCGGCTGAAAAGTTTCTGTCGGGGTAGTTTCAGAAACTCTAGAACATCCATCAGCTTCTGCGGAAACCAAACCCATCTACAGTTATGAGGGCTTGAACTACAGCATGTTACTGATACTTTGAAAGGCACAAGAGTCGAGAACTCACAGTCGTGTTGTTGACGAGATCCTCGTAGTAGAGAAGAATATGGCAGGAGCTCTTGAAGTAGCCTAGGGCTTCAGAAGCCCATTTATCTGTATGCTTTAGCTCAGGGATCAACAATGTCGTATTGATTGTGGGCTTGTATTGAGCAAGTACATCAGCCTGCATGCCACAAAAATAACAAATTTCAAGATCTTGCATGTATGCTTATCCACTATGGCAGGTTTGTGTCTGTCTCAATGGTCTCACAAGTTTTATGCAAGAACGTTTTTCGAGTGGAAGTAATACACAACAAGAACATAACCTCATCCTTGGAATGTACATGAGCTTTATGGGTCCCATTTAGCTGCTTGGCATCCCGATCATGAGTATTTGCGAGTACTGAAACCAGACGACGAAGTAGATTTCTTCTGAAGAGAAGTATTACAGAAACCCCTCTCTTCTTGAAGTATTCAATAATCTCTTCATGGTGTTGCATGAGACCCTAGACAACAGAAAAGCACAAGAATTAGTCTAATCAAAAGTTCAAACTGAATACATATTAATTATATGCAAAAGCGCAATTAAAATAGTGTGCCATTTTTATCACTATTTACTTCGATAGAAGACATTTACAAACAAGAAAATTAGGTAAGTAAATTGGAAGATGCATCACATGGAACTCTAGAAATCCGGAAAAAGTATCATTTCCATCAACTTTTTATTTTTTCAATAAGATGTGATAGTTAAACTATAGCCAGAATGTTAATAGAACAACTATTTTGCAGAATGCAGCGTAGAAAAAGGACTAATTACACTATTCTTTTAGAGCAGGAATAAAATTCAATTCTCAGATCAGAACTAAAACAGACAAAAACATTAAATAATCTAAAGAGGGAGTTTGAAATAAGAATCCAAAGGGGTGAAAATCATTGACACAAGTGTATTCCCTCAGCCTCATGCTGGTGCTTATCGAGGAATCATCCAAGATACAATCTGGAGTTCGATTTTCCTGCACACACATTCGTAGAAAATCGAATGGACAGTCCACACTAATGACTAGAAAATCAAAAGAATATCGAAAGGAATCGAAAATCCAAAAAGTGAAGTTCGGTGAAGAAAAGAAATTGTGTCATCAAATGTGTAAAATGGCCAAGTAAAGAAGGGCTTAATTACATTTTCAGGCAAATCAAGGACTACCACATGGCAACATGCAATTGTGCCACATGGAACACTGCATGCTTACTAGGCAGCAACGATGGGAAGAAGGCAAAACTTGCCTCATTATTGCACAGTGCAAAGCATTGTGTCCTATGCGCGATGAGTCGGGTCACACATGGAAACCAACCAAGAAAAAGTTACAAGAGAAAAGGCAAGGATAAAATTGTAATTTTAGTAGCTTTCTTTTGAACAAAACATATTGATAAGGCTCTAAAGGAAAAAACACTAAAATTATAATTTTGCTCTTGCCTTTTCTCCCTTGTGCGTGACTTTTTCTTAGCTAATTTCCACGCATGACATGGCCCATTGTGTGTGGTGCATGACACTATCCAATGAGGCAAGTTGTGCTGTGTGATGAGGCAAGTTTTGCCTTTTCTTCCCCATGCAATGTGCCACATGACAAACTCACATGACATCCCTGATTGGACCAAAAATCTATTTAAACCCCCTTTTCTAAGCTATTTTACACAATTGATGACAACTTTTTTTCTTCTCGTCCAATCTTCACTTTCCAACTTTTCTATTCCTTCAAACATTCTTTCCATTTTCAGGATACTAATCCATCAGTCCAATTCTCCACGTATGTGCATGCAGGAGTCAATCCCGGTTATATCTTGGATGATTCCCCGAAGGGAGCCAATACAAGGCCGATAGAATACGCTTAGGACAATAATTTTGATTCTTATTTCTAAATTCTAACTACCTCTTCAGATTATTTCACCTCTTTACCTACTTTAGATCTAATTGGATGATTAAATTTTATTCCTGCTCTAACATATTTTGCAAATAGGAGCAATCATTAAAACAATAAATCCTTTCTGACATCTTGGTTAGAAGTTTCTAAAGAAGTGCAACTTGCGGCCTTCATTTTCTAACAAGTCTGGAAGTAAAAACTAAACGGCAACAGCAAGAATTATTGCATCATTTTAGGGAACATACCAAAGTTAAACTTTAAGGTCGACCACCTAGCTTTCATGAGTATACAATAGAACAGAAAAAGGAGTATGATTCTTCATATCATATATCAATGTTATAGATGTAAAGTGATTACTCCGAAATAAAATATAGCAATTTGGTAGACGATATCCAAGAGCATTACAATTACGTAAAATGTTGAGCTATGACAAGATCACTAACTGCACTAGAATTTTGGATTCCATTACTGTCAATCCTAGGTTATAGCTATTATCTAAGAAATTTAATAAAATGCATGAGCAGCTTAGATATACATTGGTTCACCAAGGAACATAACTCAAATCCAATAAAGGACCTAAAGGATCCAAATCTAAATATGATTAAAGGAATTGCTTCAAACAGACCTATCACCGCCTACTATTCTTTCCTCTTCCACTTCCTCCCTCTCTGCCTTGCACGAGGATCAAACAATAGAACCTTAAAACCTTATATATATATATATAATGCTGAACATAGTACGTAATGAATAAATCACCATATTGCTCATTTCTCTCCAATCATGAAGCAGAATTCTCATATGTAATTAGTTGGACATTTCCTTTAAGAACAACAACAACACTGATAAGCCATAATGTCCCAACTATTTAACGTCAGTGACATGGATATTTATTCATAATTTTTGGTTAAGATCTTCTTAGATCCCCTTACCACTTTTCGTACAACTACAATTGATTATCTTACCGTCTTCTAACTATAGCACATATCCATATCTTTTAAAGGATTCTTCCTCAGTTTTCTTTCTATCAAAGTATTCACTAACAAAACTATTTTCTATTTTTCCTAATAACTCAATATTTCATCTCCACATCACAATATCACAAACCTTTTGTACATGGTGCTTTTTAGTTGTCCAGTTCTCAAAATCTAGCACCAAACTCAAAGGTAGCATACTTTAAACTGCTATACTTCATTAGAAAAGCCTCTCTGAATTTAATCCAACTATTTGGTCAATTATAGTGGAACCATCATGACATATGTGCTGGACAGCTACATAGCAACCAAGGGTGTTCAAGGCACTTGATTAAAAACAGGGGTCATGCCTGATGCTAAAATCCCTCGAATGGACTTCAAAACGAAGCATTTTAAGTTACAGAATACGCTTCAGTCCCTTCTCTTACTCTTTAGAGAACCCACCAAAATAGAGCATAGGCATGGTGTTCAGGTGGGTACGGAAGAAAGGCAAGGAAGCCATGAGAAGATGAAAATGAGGGATTTTCCATGTGTTTGGTGAGTCCGGGGAAGATAAAAGTGGAAAGGCAAGAAAAGAACAAGTTTCACCACAACTCCTACATGGGTACCTCCTCCTTATGTTATGTTACTTATTTATTTAATAATTTTTCCCTTCATTTCTAGAATAAACAAGAAAAAATAAAGGGCTTACAACTCATAATACAGATGAAAAACAGTTGGGCACAATCCGAGATCAAATGAAAACCGAGTTATATTGCAGCCCAGATTCCGTATGGCCTACTATATCACTAGCCATGATTCCCATAGAACCTGCTATGTCAATTACCATAAGCAACAGCTGCCACCATAACATTTTTCTTAAATCAAGCTCTACCATGGGAATGGTAAAAATATAATACATAACTATAAACCCACATCTCCAAATTTGTATGATTGCACCACATATAATATATTCCTTCATAAGAACCACAAGGTATGATGGTAGGAGAAACACTAAAATGTAAGGGCAATCGGGGTAACAATAAAAAACATGTCTAATCAATCTCTACAATATATATTTTGCTGATCTAAAAAAAAGAACTAATTACGTATAAAAAAAGGCCCAAAAAGTTATTTTGGAAATGTTATATTGATACAATAAGTAGCCAGAATAAATAAGCCTGAGTTGTAGGCAGCGATCTAGATCCACATCAAACATTATCGAAAGAAAGGTTCTAATTTAAGATAGAGAGTTTACCTGATTAAGCATCCACTTGAGGCCAACAGCTGCGGTACATTCATTTTTAGAAGCACTACTATACCAATCCAAATTGTAGATTTTATCTAGTGTCTTTGTGATAGTCGAAATGTTACTTCTCCTTTCTTTCACAGAGAAAATTTCACCATTAGAGCTGACATTAACATGACTGTTTAACAATGTTTCAAACCACCCACTTCCAGACCTCTGCATCGATAGAATAGCAAAGAACCTAACCGGCATGCAAGCACATTCTTCCCTGCAATATAAATAGAATGTTCACTATATATGCACCTGATTTGAAAGCTTTTCACAGCCAATCTAACTCCATACCTACTGTAACTAATGGGCTCTGGATAATGCATATAACGAAGCTCGGACTTTGGGATGCTAGGATCACGGCAAGTTTGCCTTGTTGATTTTACCTTCATTTGATTAGGTGTGACTAGGAGCACTCTCTGCTTTAGACATAGGGAGCATATATACATGCCGCTGATCATGATCAACCCCAATACAGCCATCCACAACCCAAGAGGATATTTCTTTTGAGGCTTAATGACTAGGGAGTCCTGCACGCCCACAGGAAAACCATTTCAATAAGGTTGCACGCATTCTCCATGAATCCTGAAGCTAATCTGGAAACTTGATCTACCTTCCATGTGATCTTTTCTTGAAACAAGAGCTTAAATCCAGAAAGTAATCATATACGACATGAGACAGTCCAACAAGAATAAATCAAAAGGTGGACCGGACAAATCGAATAATCCTCAAATAACAAATAGAAAAACAACCATAGGCATTGAAACAAACAATGTTATATTTCTTCGTTTGATGTATCCAAAGAGAAGCTGAAAACCAGAAAAATATAATATTTGTATCAAGAAACATAGACTTACCTACTTTGGCAAAGCATACGGTAAAACCATCAAAGATCCGAGTTTCATCTCAAAATAGAACGTCTTCTTCTTTTACCTTCTAAGCTACCACCATCAGCAAACGGGCGAAGAGGAATGGAAAGGAGAAAAAGAAAGGAACGAAGCACCAATGTTCAGAGACGGGAAGAATCACCTTGTGGAAAAAGCAGCAGTCGTCCACCACCATCTTTTTCCCTTTGCCTCCGCCCCCTCCTCTGTCCCCAAATCTATTTCAAGAAAAGGCCTCCTCCTCCACGCCCATCACCTCCTCCCGTCCTCCGCTCCCCTTTCTTCCACCGTCAAGAACCAAATCCCGCTCCTAGGGTTAGCTTTTACTTCCTATTCCTGCCCCTCATTTTCTTGCTCCAGATCAAAAGCTAGTTTCCTTTGTCGTCCTTTTCATTCTTTTTTTGGTACCCCTTTCCCTCTCTCCTCCCTCCTCTGGATTCCAAATGCTGCGCCTCCACCGAAAGAGACCATGAGACGGGAACCTCTTAATTATAGTAAACATTCATTCAAAATCAGAACTTTATGCTCACACACTCTCCATACCACGCTGCTTTCTCGGTCAAATGGGGAACTCGAGGAAGGGGAATGACAAGATTTCTTATTCTATCGATTTCCAGCAATTCCTACCTAATACTCCAATGCTAAATCCCCCCCGTAGCGGATGAACGGATGCGATCGCACCCATCTTGAGGTCGATCGCATCACAACGGTGCCGTACGCAGTCGGAAGTAGATAGAATTGTGTTGCCCGTTTCGGTGGTAGTTGACACATCAGGAAACGATCTTAATCGCATGTCCTCATCCGGATTTCTAAATAGATATTTCATAAAATATTATGGATTTATAAGCTAAATTTATGAGGTAAGTATGTCATCATCATTATTATGTACGAAATCTATGGGAGGTGAGATTTCAAATATGAGACAGATGGGCCCAAATCGGTCGCTGCTGCAGCAGAACCAAACAAAAGCGGTCAGAATCCGTACTGTGAGGTAATTAATTGGAGAGCCAATCACACTGTAAAGTGTGCGGTCAACGGTGCGTCGCTGCAAATGTTACAGTTTGACTTTGTTCTTCTCGATGCACTCTGTACTATGATTCTTCTCGTGTAATAAATAATTAATCGAAATCAAGATGAAAGATAAGATTCATGGAATTCAAATGTTTGGTACGATGAAATCGATGAAGTGAGAACGACGAAGGTTATCTGCGACTTCACGACCTCAGGTTCCTGGACGCAAAGCGGAGGATGAGGTAGAAGAACATCCGATAGAGCACCGCCCAGCCGACGAGGTAGAGAACCATCTTCCACTTGTATGACTCTGAGGTGCTGATGGATAGCTGACGCAGGACGTCGGCGCCGGTCACGTAGCGGTTCTCGAAGGGGTCGAGAAAGAAGACGCGGTCCCTCACGAACTCGTTCGTCAGCAGGCCTTCGTATGTGTACTTGAGGGTGGAGATGGTGTTCATCCATTTCCACCCGTTTGGGATGCTGGTGCGGCTGATGAAGTAGCCGCAGAAGAGGAAGAAGAGGGCCGTGAACGCGATGACCACCGCGTAGCCCAGGATGAAGCTGGGGACGACGGAGCTGACGAAGACCACGAAGGAGTTGGTGGCGAGCAGGGAGGCGTAGAGCATGATGAGGAAGTAGTGGAAGTCGCCGTGGAGGCGGAGGGCGAACCAGACGATCCCGGCGTAGGTGGCGGCCTGCAGCAGGAGGAAAGGGAGGTAGGTGACGAGACCGGCGATGGTGTAGGAGGAGGCGCGGTAGGCGTTGTGGGACGTCTCGCGCACGAAGATGAAACGCTCCTGGATGAAGGCCGGGACGGCGTCGTTGGAGGAGAAGAAGAAGAGGCAGACGGTGAAGATGAAGAAGCTGAGGCGGTTGGAGACGCCCTGGAGGTCGTCCTTGGGCCTCAGGAACATGGTGGCCATCATAAAGCCCATGACGGTGAGCACCATCTGACGGGAAAGGAACAGCTCGGGGGTACGCCGGATGTTGATGAAGTTGCGCCGCATCAGCGTCCACGCCTCTGCCGAGTAGGAATTGGCGAACTTGGGAAGGCCTCGCAGGCCATGGGCGGTGTGCCGGCCGCACTCATCCAAGTTCGGGGACAGGTAGTCCTCCTCGTTCACCGTGTACTCGCTGTGCGGGGTCGACGACCTCGACCGGATCTCATTGGAGTAGCAGCACTCCGGCGACAAACTGCAGCAGCAGCAGCATCGATGAGCCATATTGCATGTATGTAATGTAGGAAAGGAGAGAGACGACTCGCCTCCGCTGATGCTGTGGCTTCCGATGCCGTAGCCTGTCCATGATCACGCTGCCGCTATGGCTGCCGCCCCACGGGGATCTGGATGAGGACCAGGGGCTCCGAAGGCTGTGGTCGAACTCATCTGGCCCTCGACGTTGTCCGTCGCCTGCGGCGGACCACTCCCCTGCTGCTTGGTGAACTGTCGAGATGGAATGGTGGTCGCCGTCGTTGGAGACGCGAGGCGGCTTCAGCCCGGTGAGGCAGAAGTCGGCCAGCGCCTCCACGCCGAGCCCCGACTGATCGTATTCCTGGATCACGTCAAGGAGGTACTCGACGGCGTTCTCGCCGCTGGGGACCTTGCGGCCCATGCGGCTGAGATGGCCGCCCACGTCCTGAGGGGCTCCCATGAACATGAGCTGTCCGCGGGCGAGGACGATGAGGTGGTCGAGCAGCATCAGGATGCGGTGGGACGGCTGGTGAATGGTGAGGATGACGGTGCTCCCGGACCGCGCGATGTGGAACACCCGCTCGATCACGCTGTGGGCGCTGGTGGAGTCGAGCCCCGACGTGGGCTCGTCCAGGAACAGCAGCGCCGGCCCGTGGATGATGTCCACGCCGATCGATACCCGCCGCCGCTCGCCTCCCGACACTCCGCGCGTGCCTTCGTCGCCGATGTACGTGTTCCTCGACGACTGCAAGCAGAACAAGTTACACGTAGAGACAGAGAGGGGCAAAGGTGTTCGACCAATCCACATATGTATACCGTCAAACCGAGTTGCTCTATGAGCTGCTCCACCCGTTGCTTCTTCTGCGAGCGAGGGATTGAGCCGAGGCGGAAGTCGGCGGCGAACATAAACGTCTCGTAGACGGTGAGCATGGGGAACAGGCGGTCGTCCTGCATGACGTAGGCCGAGACGCGCTTGATGAGGCCGGGGCTCATCTCCTCGCCGTCGAGGGACACCCTCCCCTTAAGGCTGCCGCTCGCGATCCGGCCGGCCAGGCCGTCGAGGAAGGTGGACTTGCCGGCGCCGCTCGGGCCCATGACGGCCGTGATGCGCCCCTTGGGCGCGTACCCGGTGATCCGGCGGAGCAGGTCCACCTCCTGCGTCTCCCACCCCCCGCCCACCTTCTGCTTCTTGCTCACGGTGTACGTCAGCTCGGAGAACTCCAGGCCCCCGGTGAAGACCGCCGGCGGGGCGATGTCGATCGCGGTCTCGTGGTGGTGAATGGCCATCCCCTCTTCGTTCCTCACTGCGGAAGAGGACTGGGCTCCTCCCTCCCTGCGCATGCCAATGGGACTTATAGATCGGAGGAAGGAGACGAGGAATTCAGCACTCTCCGAACGATGCTGTCGTCACCCATCGTGGAGGTCGTTCGCGAATTCGTTTGTTTCGATACTGCACACGGAGTTTGTATCGGAGAAACCCATTCGATTCCATCGTCTTCGTCGTCGTCGTCTTCTTCCTGACGTTGTTATTTTCGGTCATGGCATGTTATCGTCTTCTCTCCGTCCTGTGACAGCGTTAAGCCAAGTCCCAAGATGGTGTGGCGTCTGTTGGTGGCTACAAGCCGGAGCAAGAAACAGCCATTGCATAAGCCACATCGAACTTAGCATCAGATGCGGTCGTCCAAAGGAAGACTGCTTAGATTTCGGATGGCAGCATGTGTCTACCAGAAGAAAGCAACAGGGGAGGGGAGATTTTTATTATGGAAGGTGATACATCCGACAACTACGAGTTCTGAGATGTGATGTTCAATTAAAAGAAGACCAAAACTTGAGATGGTGATGATAGTGCACGCAGGATATATGAGGGCCGCCTCCTTCCTTATTCGACTCCTCCTCCTGAGGGAGCAACAAACTAGGATAGAGAAGCGGCTCGTGTGAGGCGGCCGAAGGAAGCGGAGCGGGTGGCATGGGAGAGGAAGGCCGAGACGGAGTGAAGTAGCCCCACTGCGATGGCCATCTTTACCTGACCTCGCTTGGGGATGGGGCGGGCCGAGCGAAGGCGCTTGCCACGCCTCGTCCCCTGGCCGACGTAACTGCTACTCATTCTCGGATGCTAAACTTTCTTTTCACTCTTTAACTGAGTTGGATAGGAGGAAGAAGAGGAGAGGCCACCTTATATACAGAGATGAGGAGGAAGACGAGCAACTAATGAAGAAAATGTGTGCATCGACAGAGCACAAAGCCGTCCAACTGTTAGCAAGGTTTAGTTAGTGAGGTGTGGCGACTTTGGATGCACAGCCGCACGTCGCGTGACACGGATCTTACGATAACGTTGTGAGGGCATCAGACGCAGTATAGTATTAATGGTCACCGGCACACGGAGCTTTGTGCTGTGGGAATCTTGATAGGAAGTGCACATCAACAATGGAAAAGATTAAAAATGTGCATTCTGTAGCATTCAACAATAGATGATATATTTCTCCCGAGTAAGAAACAACTGAAAATAAAATGTAACTTGAATTCTGTATCAGAAACTGTGATTATATGCTTCCTACGGTTTAAAAGTATAGCTAAAAGGAAGGAACACACAAAGAAGGAAGATCCGAAAAAAGAAGCTATGCAATACATCATCTCCTTTTTTTAACTACAGAGAAACTACAACCCATCTGTTCTGTCCATGATCTACACCAGATGTGCGATGACTGAGAAGAAATAAGACAAGCAGAGTGATGCGATGTGCCAGATCGAGAAGTTTGCTCACCCTATGTGGCTCTGGAGAACCATGATGTCAAGTCCTTCGATCAGATTGCTGCTCTCATAGCACCGCGTGCTGCCTCACGCTTCAGCTCTGCAGCTTTCCCACTCCCTCGGAAGTACATGTATACTTGCTGCAAGAATAGTGAGCAAGTTATGCGTTGTTAACGAGAAGGTGAATAGTATAAGCGTCTCCCTGAATTCTTATTTATCACAGAAAAAAAAAATCATTTCATAACATGAGAATTGACAAATGACAGGTCCTGTTATCACATAAGCAGGATTGCAGCAGCATTATATTATATGAGCAAGATAATGTTCAACTTGATCTCTTAAATCTATGTAGCCATGTTTTAGCACATTCACAAGAAATTAATTCGTAATTGATGTTAAAACAGAGGACAAAACTTTTGAGTACCAACAACTTCAATATAGGTTAAGGAAGATGACCTGAATGACCCAGACGCTGAGCAGTGATTCAAGGCAGAACATTCCAAATCCAATAAAATAGAAGATCTACACACAAAAAAAGAGAATCCTGAGTTAAACAAAGCTACAAAGGAACCAAGAGAAACTGAGCTAGCAAAAAAGAAAAAAAAAAAGTTTCTCAGATTTGAACAGAAATATTTTCACAACTTCTTATTGGCTACCACATGATAAAACAAAAATACAGCTACAAAACCAGTGGTTCATGTTGATCAATAGATTAAAAGATATTAGCATATATTGTTTACAAACACCTTGGTTATTAATTGATTATGACACCTGGATTTTCTAATGCCTCATCACACCAGGCATACAGCATACTGTGTCAGTGGTTTTTAGCAGGCAAACAATTGACAGGGATAAAGTAGAATCTGTGTCCAGAATGCCATAGCTGGCAACAGTTTGTAAACCAAGTCCTGGTCAGTTGCATTCTGTAGCAAGACTACATAGTACTAATGAAGTACTGAGTGTTTGGTTCTATGTGGTCCATGTTTATATGCCCAAAAATATGCTTTCAGGCACCTAAATATACAATTAAGTAATTGCATCTTTCATATAATGTAGAACCTACCCCAACCAAAAGATGATCACCGATGATATCCACTGCTGGCAAAATACCTCTGTAACAGGAACACAAAAAAAAAAGCGTTAGCAGACAATTATAATCTTACAATTTAGGAACAGTAATTAATTACAACTGATAACCATCCATTTTTTTTTAACCTTTCATTCATTCGTCCTATTTCATTTCGACTTCATTCTTAACCTTGTTTGTAAGAAAACACTGGTTCTCAGAGGGTGACATTCAACTCTGCAAGTTATAACTATTTATATATTGAGAGAGAGAGGAGTTTACATTCCATCAGAAGAAGTGGCACATCAGTCATACAAACCCTGTTCATTAACAGGAGCCTCAAAGCGGAACATCAGCTCTATTGGGTGTCATACACATTAAAGTATGGTCTAGATTTTTTCAATAAAGCATCCAACATTATCTTATGCATACATAGCAAAATTCATCATGTTTTAATGTTTTTCCAAAGTATGTTATTCATTGTTGAAACCAAAATTCATAATTTCATGTACTGGTCAGTGCTCTGACCATACCAGTGTACCAATTGTCGGTATGCTGGTACATACCAAGTTTTAAAAAAAAATAAAAAAGACCGAAAAACATTAAAATAAATAAATTTCCCACTACAAAACCTGTACTGCCCTGTATATTACAGTACTGGCCAAGTATCAGGCAATACAGTTTATCCTGGTCCATATCAGTAGGTATTGTGAACCTTAATTGAAACATGTTTTTGTAGGTTTGGCAAATTAAAAAAGATATCTGTTGGACATAATATATGATACTCAAATTATATGAAAACTTAGTGTGACGTGGACTCTTACATCCACACCATAACTGTGTGTCCAACAATCAGACATTTATCGGTCTCTTCAATTATACTGTTCCAGTATTAGATAATATGTAACAGTACAAGTAGATCTTTTCATGATTGTAACATTTCTTACAAAACCAAAGATATGAGATGTAATTTTTGTAATATCAAGAAGAGTTGAAAATGTAGGTAAAACTGGTATTCAGTTTTATGAACTGAATGAATTGGCACATGCTCTGTATGCCGCATACCCTCGGTATGGCACCAAGAGCCATGCCAGCCTACTTCATAAATTTTCTGATACAGCTGCTATTCAGTTGAAATTCACTGTTTCCAAAACATTTTTATTGAAGTCAATAAGCTAAGTACAAAAACACCTCATAAAGTTGGCATTCCAAGACTAATAAGGATAAAATGGACAAGCTCATTTAGTTTCGCTCGAGTAAAATCATATAAGAAGTCATGACAGTTTGCTATACGTGCTATATATAAACAACAAAACAAAATAGTGAAAGAAAAGGCATGAACAGATCTACTTACGTCAATGATTTTCCCTTAAAGAAAATTGGAGGAGCCACTGCTGAAAAGATCACAAAACCTATATGAAGCTGCAATAACGATAATTGTGAGTAGATAAAGGCACAAGGAATACTTCTCTCCCAGAAGATGATACCTCAGGAAGCTAAAAGTACACAAATTAAAAAATAACTTACCACGTAAAACAAGAAAAACCATCCAAACTTTAAAGCACTTTCAGTCCTATAAGACATAGACAAACGCCATGTAAGTTTGTAAACTCTTAACAATGTTTATGATGCTGTTATAGTGCAGTACATAACTAGCATCATGCCTGAACTGAATCTGGAAAAAGCATAATACAAGTCAACATGGGCAGGTATGAAAAGTGAGCCGGTCTACAATCTACAAACAGTAAAAATAGCTAGGAGCACGAGCATGGCATGCCATATTTCTATTTGTGTTATGTGATACACAGATGTATGATCAAAGTTCAATTCATAAGACTTTAGAAGCAAATACACAAAAGTATAGTACCTCATGGCACGATAAAGAGGTCTATACCACAAGACATAAGCTCCTGGGACACCTGCAATAAAGTAGATGATGGCAAGTAACCAGATCTTTACCCCTGGCCAAAAAGCAAGCAAAATTAGCTTCATTGTGGTAATGAGGAAATTCACTATGCAGGGCAAAATAGTGTTAAATACAGGACAAGGTCAAACTTTATGATTACCTTCCCCCTTAATCCAAGCTGCTGTAACGGCTATTATATTCCAAAAGAGGCATGCAAATAACCCTGAAAAAAGTCTAAATTGTGAAGTTTCATGCTTTAAACATCAACAAATTAAATCAGTGTTATTTTGAGTTATATAAACCTATACCATATACGTAATTTTGATTCTTGTTTCAGGAATCACATTCACCAACACATACTAGGTAAACAATTAGGTATAACCCTAATTAAAATGCATGATCCAAGAGATATCTTGTGAGTACACTTTGACTATACATCCAGAATGCCTAGCTAACGGATTCCCACTTTGTAACTATAGATTTATAAGTTCAACCGAAGCAAGAGAATGCTTCCAAAACAGTAAAGCAATTGATAGAACATTTTAAAAAAGTGTAGAAGTTGAAACATACCTAGCAATGATGCAAATGCAAAGTACTGCAATCTCTGTACGTGGATAGGAATCTCATTTGCAATATCATGATGAATAATGGGAAAAAAAGGCGGCCAATTTTTTTCTTCTATTACAATACCAGCTGAAAAAGCAGGAAAAAAAAATCACATTAACAAGGATGAAGTTATCTGCTAAATGAGAAAAATAAGAAATCAGTGTCTACAAATAAGAAGCCGAGATGTTACCCCGGGCTGCAGCCTCTTCTCTACGTTTAAGTTCCTACAAGACGGAAATAATGAATGAGCAATAAAGATATAGCAAACTAAAATAGAAACAAGAATCACTGGGAGAGAAACCAGCAGTTGTCAAAGACTGGGTATGGATGGAGCCTGTTTCTATCATGGTCAAGAAACTAACATATAGCATGAATGTTCTGTAGAAACATAAACTAAATAGTTTCCACATAATACAGTTTCATAGTTCATGAAAAACCCCAATCAGTTTCTATGTAATGGGATGCTCATTACCAAAATATATAACTAAAGAACTTAAAGTCATATGCCTAGAGCATTTAAACAATATATCAGCTTAGAAATTGTCCAAAATGGTATCCATTATCCATCAGGCCCTGCTACATTCTGCGCTTGAAGAACTCTTTCAGTAACCCACCAGTTACCTAGACTTCGATATGACATCTTCTAATTACTTTTTTTACTTTCAACTTTTATGGGGCACATTTATGTCCTAAGGTTATGTGTCCCACCCACAAATAGCCTTTCCTGCAGCCATTAGTATGGAGAAAGATTTGTGACACAGATTTTTAAAATTGGTTCTGATAATAATTGCCATGCCTCGCTACAAACCAGACCATAAACTAGATGACGCCAAGCACAACAACATTACATGAAATTTATCAACTTTGTAAATGAAAGCTGTCAAGAAAATCCTTATATCATAAATACCACGTTGAGAAGATCATGGATACCATATTCAAAAAGTTAGATTGGATATTAAGCACCAGCATTCTGGACTGTTAATGTAGCCAACTCCTTGATTTGTGTTTCTAAATTGTATTTCTAAATTATACATACTATATTTGTATCAAGGTTCGTCGTACCATGACATACCGCTCGGTACAGGCACTATGTACCAATCCAATAGAAAACCGGTATCGGCAGTACATCAGTATGGCCCCATGAACCATATGTCAGTATGTTCGGTATGGTTCGGTACGTGCCATACCGACAGCTACTCAGTACACCGATACGGACCGATAAGGTGAACCATGATTGTATAATATTAGAGTTAAAACAAATGGCATGGAAAATCCGGGGCAGGGAATTGCAGCATACATTTATTTCAATGCCTCTATTCATCAAGGATTCTCTTTGCTAATGGACTTGACAAATGCAACAGGATAAATACAATTATAACCCAGTTATTCTACTAAATTCATGTTAGGGCAAAAGATCATATTACATTTGTTCTCTAACATTATATTTGAATTCAAATGGACATCTTATCTAACTAATACCATGACGAGTTACTATTGCATATATTACTATCACTGGTATTAGTTAATGGACAACAATATCCGTCTTGTTTCTTAACATATATACTGCTAGTTAAAGGAACAAAGAATCAAGTGCGTATGCCAGGATGTATTTCTAGTGCCATTTCTACTTCGTACTTTAGTTTCTTAAATAGCAAGATCTCAGGATACTCATGAAAGCAAACGATCATAAATGTCAGGCACACCTCAGAAAAATATGAACCATAACAAATTGTATCCTGTCATACTGTATAACTTGCAAATCAGGTATGCATCATAAAGTTTCATAATATATTTGGGTTTGACATCTTATGATGCTCACAGACATACAAGGTCATAAAGAAAAAATGTGTCAATTTTTTTCTTTCTACTTAAATATGCCCGACATGTAATATAATTTCATTTGAAAATTAGAAAAATTATACTTGCAATTGTGAAATTCAAGCAACAACAATCATTAAGCTCCAAATGGCTCCATATCTAGCAAGCAAGATATGCTTGCTTTCCCTACTTTGCTCCAATTGTCAATATGATTCTTATACAACAAAGTCAACACAACACAGCACACCACATAATGAAGGCATGATGATAACCTTAAGCTGCACCAACATACTTATGCTTCAGAACACAGACACAAGTAAGAGACGAGATTAGGTAAAATTGAAGCTTCTAGACTATTTGCAAAAGTTGCATGCATCAGAATTCAATGATATACCTTTTCCTTCTTATTTAGTTCGGCCTCCTTGGCTTGTAGTTCCTTCTCCTTTTTCCTCAGGTCCTACATGAAAAGAGAAGGAGGAGAGCATAATCAAGACTACAACAAGAGAATCCAATACACACACACAATAAATCAACTGAGATTATGTCATCAATAAGGTTGCAACCATTAGAACAAAACTCCCTGCAACTCCACATACCAATACTAGATCAAATGATCCGGCCATGGTAAAGTATTTGTAGCATATTTGAAAGCAAAAAGAAGCCTACAGCTAGAAACAAGTTAACTTGTTGTCCTTGTTAATTAGACTCTGTGTAGCAATGGACTGGTCTGATCTCATTGTTAATATAGCTTACTGAAAATTTGCACAAACCTTTGCTGTATCAAGAGGAATATCAATAGTTGCACTGCGGTCATTGTAGAAATCAGCAGGTTCTGGAGGAAGTGGTGAAAGCCTGGAATTTGATGCAGGAGGAACAGTTGCTGGATTCTGCAGAGTTGGAATAAGATATTGGTGAAGTCAAACGACACAAAATGGAAAACAGCTAGCAAAACAACATTGCAACTGATTTAGTCGAGCAGGTAACTTCTGCATCTCTGGTTCAATCATAAAACCATATAGAATTACCACATGCATGACAATTAAAATAAACTCACTACCATGTAGAATGGGCCTCCTCCATAATTTAATCCAGTTGCCTTTCCACGAACTCCAGTGTCCTGCCACAGTAAATAAGAACACAAAATGAATGCTTAGACCAAGGATCATAATTTCGTACCGTACTGGAGTATCGAGTTCAACTCGGTACTGTATGGTACGGTACGGTGTGAGTATACCGAGCGATACACTCTAGCATACCGCTTGGTGTGTGTATGTGTGTGTATAATAAAGTTAAACAAATAAAAATTAAAAAATAAAAAAGGAGCGACATCGCGTCGTTTCTTCTCCCCACGTGGGGAGAAGAAAACCTCGAAGCCTCAGCGACGTCACTGAGGTTTCTTCGCGGGAAGTTTCTTCTCCCTACAAAGCCTCGACGACGTCGCCGAGGTTTCTTATCCCCGTGCGGATTAGGAGAAATTGCCGACGACGTCGAGGTCTCCCCGTGAAGCCTCCACAACGTCGTCAAGGTTTCTTCTCCCCACGCCGAGGCTTCTTCTCCCCGCGCGGATTAGGAGAAGTCACCGACAACGCCGAGGCCTCGTCGCCTTAGACGAGGAGGAGGCGACATCTCATCTGCGGCATCCGGCGAGGGAGGACGACAACGAATCGGGATCGTCAAGAGAGAGCGATGTCGGATCTCTAAGTTCTTCTCCCTCTTCTTCCTTCTCCCTCGGCTAATACCGTCCAATAGCGTGCGGCGACAGTCGAAATCGACCGTCACCGATCGATTTCGAGTGGTAACGGGACGGAAACAGCCCCAATCGACGGTACCGCCTAGTAGCATGCGGTCCGCATACCGGTTTACTGGCGGACTGGTACATACCGCCCGATACGGGAGGTATCATTCAAAATTAAAAACCCAGACTTAGACAATATAGTGGAAAAAACGAAAACAAACAGCAAATTATTTTCAGATATCAAGGCAAGATAAACTTAAAACGATCATGAGGTGAAACACAAAAAAGCTCCTTATGCTACATTCCTATTTTCTTACAAAATATGCCTTTGATTATTTTCTTTAATTTAAGCAGTTCCTTCAAGAGATCAACAGTATTAAATTTTCAGTAGAAAATATCAACCACGAAAGGAAAGACAATGCACCAACCAGAAACATCATCGGTTTTAGCTGCGATCGCTTCATAATATACATTAAGCAGCACATCCCTCAAGTGTAAACAGATATAAGAAACAATTGCCTTAGCGAACAGAAACTATGACAATATTGCTTGATATAGCAGGGCAAATCCTCGCTAGAAAAGCTTCTTTCCAGCTACCAATGCTGATAGTCCCATTAAGGTTCCTCCACAAGTGGGTCAATGTTATTTCCAAATAAGCTTGAATATCATAATGCACAAGGAAGTCGTTAACCATCAACAATTGCAAGCCCCTATTCCTCCGGAAACCCACCCAATCACAATACAGATTCAACTGCCTCGGCTGAAATTTTTCATAAAGATGGTGTCATCTGAATTTCTCTCTATTCTTTTTCTTAGTTGCTGATGCTTATCCTCATTCTAAAACATGAGAGATAACTCTGTATCAACCACGGATAGCAGCTCATCCACCGAATCGATCTAAACAAGAAGACTGGCATCTAATTGGAATCAAACATCTCGAATCAATCAAAACTTCCATTTCATTGCAGATCTAACACAAGCAATAATTTTAACCTAGTAGAAGGAGTAATTTCAGCTTAACCGACCCCACACCATCGGATCTAACAAAAACCATTAAGCAGAGACGCCAAGTGTTTCGCGAAAACCCATCAATCTCTAAAAGTAAAAGCACCAATCTGACAGCAAATAAAAAAAAGGAAAAAGAGATAGCAAGAACCTCAGATCTACAAATACCTCGACGAGGGAGAAGAACACGAACCTAATCGGGAACGATCAGATGGACGCCAGGGGGGATCAACACAAAGTCGAACGAGACATAAAGACTTAGAGAGCGAGATGCAAGGGGGGTAATCGAAAACTCGACTCACCGCGAAGGGATTGACTTCCTCCTCCTCCTCGTCGAAGGGGTTGCTGTCGTAACGCCTGGCCATGAGACGGGCGACCGAGGGATCGAGCTCTACGGGAGTAGTGGCAAAGAATTGCGGAGATCTCGAGCTTCACAAGGACGAATCGAAGAGGAGAAGCAGAAGAGGGGCTTGCGGCAAGAGTTGGTCTTTTTTCTACGTGGACTCCCGAAGTCTCCCTTTCTCGATGTCGGGTAGAAAGACCGATTTAGTTCCCCTTTTTTTCTTTTCTCCTTAATATTTGTTATTTTATTTTGGCCATATTTCACAGAAAAGCCTATTTTGCCAACCACTAATTCGGTATTTTACTTCCTTCTCTTCTTTTTAAGTGAAATCCAAATGAACCATTTAATCCGAAATTAATAATGTTAATATATTTTTATTCAGTAATCTTAAAATTAAGATTAAAGTATAATAAAATAAAATAAATTCATACTTAAAATAATTTATAAATGTCTAAATATGAATAATTCTAGAAATTCTAAAGTTCTCGGGAAATAATTTATAAATGTCTAAATAATATTTTTTATTAATTTTATGCCTTTAAATATATTTTTTTAATTTTGTCTTAGTTAAAAATCAATATAAAAGATTTTAGGAAGTTTTAATAATACAAAAAAAATAGAAACCTAAGTTATATTGTTTTTGAATGAGATTTACACTTTTTATATCTATCCAAAAACAATGTAATTCATTCGAAAATAATATAACTCATCTCACCTTTTTTTCAAAAATTCTTAAAATTTTAAGAGCGATTGAATATATTTTTGTAATCTTGGAAATTACGGGGTACTTATGGACATGAGAAAAAAAATAATAAAAACAGAGACTTACTTTTTTTAGGAAATTTGTCACTTTCTTTTTTTTTCATTTTGTTTCTTCTATTTTACTTTTTTTATTCAAAATTTAAAAGTCAATAGAATTTTTTTTTTGTTTACTTAAGTATTATTTTTAGAGGAACGGACAAAAGAACGGTCTCTCTCCTGCAGCACAGATTGCTTCGAGGAACAAAGGAAATCAAACAAGGAACTCATAATGTTTGTGGCGGCTATGAGGTCAAATGAGGCTAAAAGTCAGCGGTCACCCAGCAAAACCCTTCAGGTGAAGAAAGATTAATGTGCCCTGCTAATGTTAGATACACTAATTCTTCTGAATGGCGGATTAAAAATAACCCCCGTTTCTTTGTCCTATAGGAGTCAAACAAATATGAGGATTCGAAGCTTCTTCCGTGTCGAGGTTTTGTTTCGTGTCAACCAAGATTACTCCCTGGGGGGGTTTCATTCCTTGCTTTTGACTCTGGACATCCTCCTTTTCTTCCACAAGAAGCTGCTGCTGCAGCAAATTCAAGCTCATGGAACTTGCGTGTTGAGAAGAAGGACATGGATCGAATGCAATCCATCATAATATATGTTTTGATTGGGCGATTAATGATTGGAAAAAAAATATTTAATTATTAGAGAATGATTCGATATGTATTTATCTTTAACGTTCCCTCTCTCACGTGCAAATCGGATTAGATTTGGTAATGTGAAATTAAACCCAAATGCATGAATGGTACAAGCCAATTAAAGAAAGACATTAGACGGATACTCGTAATCTATGTTAACATCATGATAAATATTTTGATTGAATGATTAGTAATTTCAAAAGCTTAAGCAATTAGAAAATGATCTACCATACAAATGATCCATTTACAGACCACCGCTCGTATCATACATACATTAGCATAATCTGTCCCTTGTGAAAGCAATGTCAATAGTTGGATGACAAACGTAAGAAGCACTAGTATAAATTTGCAATCAACAATTTTTTCTCTTTTTTTTTCCTGAACAAACCAATCAAATTAAGAGCCAATCAGTACCCTCAAAAGAAACATGACAACATCTATGCAGGATACTATCAGAGGGATATAATTAATGAATGCCACCAAATTATTCAATATGCACAAAGCTATTACACAGATGAACAGGCAAGGCTATACATCTCCTCCAAAAAGCCAATAGTGAAGAGAGATTTTGTAAGAAAGTAACAGATGTAATAATTGTCATAACATCATTTCTAGAGTTTCCTGACCCAAGCAAAACATGCTGAGCCATTCCTAACAGTGTCACTCATATAAATAAAAAGATCTACGATATATGTACCTTCACAAGTATATTTAGTGTCACTAGTAGGCGTTACCTCATAAGATCCGTCCGGTATCTCTGTTCACTCTTGTTCATAGCGAAAAGGTTTACAACAGTACATATAGGTGCTCCTATTCATGGCATAAACATTTTGGAAGAGTTTCTGCTTCAAGCGGCAGATGCTGAAGAATGTCGGTCACACAACAGGGCAAACAAAAACATCAACAGTAATGATAACTATTATCGCAGAAGAGGGGCGAGCTGTGTGCTAAAGAGATCACCAAGAGCTCCACGAATGTCCATCTGAATTAAAAAGAAAATGATAAGCGTACAGCAATCTATTGAACCTCAAAATGTGGATCATACATAAGCCAAATAATGAAATAAAGAATGATTTCTATGTATAAGTAAATGGTTGAAGGATGATCTATTCCATGAGAAGAGATCGTACACCCACGTGTATGCATGAGCGCACGCACTCAAACACACACATTCGTGCATGTAGATGTGTGTGTGTGGATGTACATGCATTTTGACCAACTGAACCTTCCAGTATTTCTTCATAAAGCCACAACTGGAATCAACTGTTTCCAATGAAAACCAAGATGATGTCCTTAAAAATATAATATAAATATATTATATTTTGCAAGCAACAAGCTACAACAGATTAGGGAAGATTAGTGAAGAAGATCTTAGCATATAAAAGAAGAAATGGTTTAAGCTCGATGCTTCAGCTTACATAACATGATCTTTCGAATACTATAAGACTTACCTGATCACAGCAAACAAGTTTGGTTATTAGTGGATAGAACTCTCTAAGATGCTTTCTGAATATTAGACTATCCATACAGCACATTCGTTTGAGTACCTGAAAGATCAAATAGAAGTCTAAGAAATTACTGAAGGTAACAACTGCCAGTATTCCGGAAGGATCATAACTTTTTTTGAAGTATTCGAAAAAAAATTATCACTCAATAATAGTAGTTATATTATTGTATCCGAGTTATAAAGGGATACAAAGGGAGACCTAAAAATGTGATCTGAACAGCAAATTGGTTCTTCAGGCAAATTTTTGGCTGCAACAGAAAAATGAGGCTACTACAGCAGAAAATCCAGAGATCTGATATTACTTCAAAACACAGACAAACCTAAGAATTTTCACTGAATGCCAGACAAACACGGAGGATACAGATTTAGACATGAAAGTAAAGATGACAAATCCAAGAAAGAGGTTAACAGACTATTGAGAAGAAAATGTCCACTCAACATCCTTTTTCCTCTTTTGGCACTCATCTTTTCCCAAATTTAGCCTACAATTTAATTAGAAAAGTAGCTTACCAATCTATTTAAGTATTTACCAGAACTAGAAGGAAAAATTGCATATATATATCCCTCCAAACTTAGTGATTTTTGTATTTGTCCGTCTAAATTTAAGTTTAAGACACTATATATGCGTGTGTGTGTGTGTGTGTGTGTAAACTTTTAGATATCTTATTATATTTAATCTCTGACAGTTGACTATCAGCAGAAAAACTCCAATTAAACATTAATAATCTTCAAATTAGTTTCCTCAATTTTGTATTTGCCACATAAAATTTATGTTTAAAGAAAAGGGGTTCAAATTATCAATGAAAGTGATATGACATACGAGTCAATCTAGATGTTTAAAATTTTAATATCTTTTAAGATCATTGGTAACCATGGTTGGTAATGGTTGACTCGGGTTTATCGAACAGATGCTAATTGGCGTGGCATGCATGGAGGATTTAAATATTTGAAGGGATATATGTGTGATATCAAGATATTTGGATGGATATATATATATATATATATATATATATATATATATATATGCTAATTTGAAGGTGCAGACATGCTACTCCAAACTTTAATATAGAGAAAATTATAGATCCATATGAACATCAAGGGAAGTGAAAATACTGCAGAAAACAGCACTGTTTCTGATATTTCAGAAGCAATACAGAAAACCTATTCTGGTTGAGTAGGAGATAACAAGAGAACAAACAATTTAATGAAGAAGATTATTACAGGCAGCTTTGCAGAAACTTCCATTAGATCACAATTACCAATAAACCAATCCTAATGAAAACTTATTAAGTTCAAGCTCCAATATCCTGAGTTTTTGAATAGGGCTACTGACACCCAAAATCACCAAAGTTCAGGTGACCTGGCCAACCCAGGTCTATTTTCTGTTTATATGAGGAAAGACTCGTAAATTACTGCAATGTTCTCCAAAAACAAAAACATTCTACCAAAACAGAAAAAGGGGGCTTATAAAAGAGATACAAAAATTTGATCTTGACATGACAGTGAAGCAAAAGATGAGGATAAGAAAGTACAACAGTAGTGAGAGAAGGATAAACTATTGACATTTTCTTGATTTAATTTTTTTATTTTCATTTATTTTTGGCTGATATCCTGAAGCCTCAATCTCAACTGCCTAATCCTAATCCTGAACCACAAATTTTAACCTCGTTCTCTATAACTCCTCCAAATAAGAATCAGTTATAGCAAACAAGTTCTAAACATTTTCCACCTTGAGAGTTTCAAAATATTGTCAGAATGAAATTGTATATGAAATGTTATCAGCATGAAACTGCCAAGCACGTCCTTTGTGCTGACCAAAACTGGTAAAAGTTTGACCTAATTGGCACAAAATAGACATAATAACAAACAGACATAACAGCATGGCCAAGTACAACTCAGCATAAATCTTGCTGGCTGAAACCAGGACTAATACTTCAAATAAAAAAGAGCTCTAAAAACAACTTTCTTGAACTTCAATAGCAAATTACAAACATGATAGAATTTCAGAATTATTGAATTAATACCTTAAATATAAGATACTGAAACTAAACTTGTTACAACTTGAAGTCGACCATTATAAGGCTCATAGTTTCTTGTAGTTGAACTTTAACTTCATATATTGAGCTTGACTGATCAAATATATATTGTCTTATTCTATACCAAAAAATTGCAAAACAACTGCTTCTAGATTATTGAAACAACAGATCCAAGCCGATCAAAGTAGAATCATAATGAGAAATTACATGCCTAATATGAGATAGTTGATATACTGAAGCATTTCCTCTAGAATGGAATACTATATACTGATGTAAAAATTAAGAATTACCAAATCTTTCCAAGAAACAATCACAGCAATAACATATCTAACACAACACAAGCATAATAAATATAAACAAATAGAAAATACATGTTAGCAGCTCCTGATGTATGTATCTTACCTTAACAATAACTGGAGCTCTCAGGTCAAGTACACGATGTAGATGTGCATAACCCACTTCCACCACTGTACTTGATTTGAGCTCAGAAGTCTCCTTTAAGATCTGACCACAGAAAGAAACCAGCTTCTCTTCTGCTATGCCTTTGAGTTTCTCTTCTGAATCTAAAGTTGCAAGATAGCCTGAATCATTGATTGATGTCGGGACCACTGGACCATCAGAATTCACTTGTTCATGACTGCTGCTTTTCCATATTGCAGTTGACTTGTGTAAGATTTCTAAATAAATGGAAGTTCCGGTTATTTCTTGGCGAAGAAGATTTAGAGGTAGCCTGTGCAACATTAACCACCAAAAGTAAGACTTTGATTGACAAATTAACCAAGAAATCCGTAAGCCTCAGGCTTAGCTACCTTTCAGAGGGTATATATTGCATTCGCAATATAAGGTTTGATGAAGAATTATATGAAGCAGCAAATTCTATGAGAGACAACAAGATGTCCATTATTGCAATTTTATGGGGGACCTTTAACTTGCTCCAGTATTTTCTCTGCAATATTTCAATTATATCATCAGGAGACTAATCAATCTACAATAAGTTAAGCAAGATGATACAGGCTGTTTGAATTTTATATTACCTGTATGCTATCAATAACGCTTAACAACAGTAGTTGAGTAATACATTTTCCTTTAATAGTCTCCATCATCGAGTTCTCTTCATCATAATCATCAGGAACAGGTTCTGCAGCATCAAGGATCTGCATAGACATTCCGCATACAGAATCAAGCAAATAATATGCCAAAATGGAACAAAATATAGGTACAGATGACTCCACATTAAACATAAACTATGAGGGATTTTAAAGATACTTATATCTCGTACACCATCATATAATTCTGGTCAACATAAGTGACACAAATCATAAGTTCCCAACTATCTGCAGTTGGCTACATGGATCTTTTCCTATGATTGCCATCAAGCACGACTTAAGGAAATATCGATATTCAAAGTTTGTGGGAAAACTTTTTTGATTGTTTCAAACAAAATATTATTATCTCTCTCTCAATCACCTCTTCCACCAACCAATCCCAACAAACTTCCCTAAATAATTATTGCATCTAGAGATCTTCCTAGGATATATCTGTGCTATTTTAAATTATTTATCTCATTTGCTATCGATAATAATTGTACCTAATTGTTCACAGATGTAATATTCTTATTCTATTTTTTCATATGAGGATGAGCAATCATTGTAATCCATGGCATGGGTGACTCAGGTTCTAATTATGAAAACAATCTCCCAATGCTGTAGAGATAAAGATAACTACACTATCTCCATGTGCTATGTGTTAGTGAAAGTTTTGTGCATTGGTCTGCCCATTTCTAGTAGCTCTATACATTGATGATTGATCACAACATTCTCAATTCAAGAAAATTAGCTTTCTACTTTTATTGTTTGCTAACTAACCAATTTAATAATTAATAAATGATACTAGCTCACAACTGTCCTATACCTTTTCCTTTTCAATTTTAAGAGCACACAATAATTACATGATACTTTCAATACTCTATTTACTTCTACCATCACACTTGGAATCTAAAAGCAATATTTTCCTTGATATATAAATCCAAGAATTTTAAAACTTCTTAAATTTTTTTGTTTAACTATTCTATCTATATCCACAAAATTCTTATATTAATATTGCTAAAATGCACTTTATATATTTGGTATTGATCCTATGAAACCTAAAACCCATAGTTTCTAACATGTCTTCATAACTAAAAAAAGGCATACCTAGTGCACAAGGCTTCGGCCAATGTGGGGTCTAGAGAGGGTCAAGTTTAAAATTAATAAACTAAATAATATTATCAACATAAAATTTAGAAGTTCATCCAAAATATACCTAGCAAATTCATAAATGGTACAGAACATTTTAACGTGACCAAGGATTTAAATAACATCATAAATTGAACAACTAACCCCATTCTCAAAAGTTTCATGTTCAAAATTATTATTGACTTGTTCAAGAATACAAGAATGTAACTCACATGAAAATTTTAATTAATTCACTTTTATTTTCTTCGAAAATTTACCGTCACCCGATTTAGGATTTGCAAAAACATGATTAGGCTATTGGGTACAACTTTTTGTTCTTTACAAATAAGCTAAAACTAATTGCCTAAAACATCCAAGATTCCAAGTCCTGTCAAAAAGATGTAGTTTCACAAAAGAACACAACTTACAAACCAAATATACCTTATCGTAGTAAATTGAGAATATATTTCATATGATTTTTTTTTGTCTCCATCTAACTATTGCAATTAATCACCATCTTCAATCTAGTGAATAAACACATAAATGATTAAAAAAGAACATAATGAACAACCACCAACCTTTACAGGTGAAACCGCCCCAAGATCGTCTGTATCGTTCTTTGATTTGGATGTGAAACTTCTAAGAAGAAGGTTGTCCATCATATTACCCATAATCCTTTGACCAAATGTTTGGCTACGCTGGACGCTTACAGCTACGGCAGGCTTCTGCTTGTTACCTGATGGTGATGGAAGACCTACAGAAAAGGAAAATGACTACTCTAGAAGAATCCAAGGACAATATATATGCCCCAAACCAATTGACCACAATTTATAGCCCTTAAATAAGTATAACTGCACGAATTTAACAGGTGAATATGCATGTTGCAGGTACATCCAGTGGGAAAGTCACTACATGGAAACATACCATCAGACTCATCCAAGTTTGTTTGGAGATTGCTTTCACCATAATCATCCTTAAAGTCAGTTGTGCTGATTATTTTTCCAAAAGCTTCTCTACCAGCAGATAAGGATTCGTTAACCATAGTTCTTCCTCCTTCCTTCCTATTGTGATTGATACTAAATGGACTATCACCATCTTTGTCATCTAAATCTTTGGATAAAACTGCTTGGTTTTTTTCCTCAAATCCCAGAGAATTGAGCAGTTCGAGAGGTTGAGTTGCATATGATGCATCTCTGTAATTTAACAGTTATACAAGAAGAAAAAAGGATCAGAATGACAAAGCATACTGATACAAGAGATGAACTCATCAACAGCATACCTGATGCTTTTTAATAAAGTATCCCAGTCACTATCACCAAACTGATGGCCCCCAACCTCCACAAGATGCACTAGGGCTCCAAGAGAGATGCAAACGACACTCTGGTCTGTTTTCTTGGCACAATCAAGGAGAAAATCCAGGAGTGGTGGAAGCATGAAGCACACTTCCTGAAGAAAGCCAGAAAGTAAGAGCATGTAACCATATAATAACAACTTAGGACGAGGTTCTAGACAGTATGATACTATGATCCTTCAATAAAAAAATGTTAAATTGAAATCGTAGCTCAAAAGAACATTAAAGAGGAAGGATAATTGCTTTAGTTCATAACTGGAATATCATGTGATACAGATGGAATTATTTAACATGGCTCAATGAAGAAAAAAAGAATAGATACCTTATAGAAAGTATTGAAAAGATTGCAGAGCAACTGAAGTGAATGGACGCTAGTCTCCCGGAGCCACTCATCACCTGAAGAGACAGGACCATATCTTCCAGCATGTCGTACATGGTCGAATATAGGAAAAAGGACTCTGTGAAAGATGCTCTCCCAGAAAGCAGAAGAGAATTTCTGGCCTCTCTCATTCAGCAAATCAAATAGCACTTCCAGTGCACAGTTTCGAACTTCCAATCTAGGGTCCAGTGTTAAGTCAGATAAACCAGCCAACATAGGAAACCAGTAATGCTCTGTTATATCGAAGTTTGTCTCTAGCCCACCATCCAGGGGTTTCAGGGCTCCACCAGGTATAAATCCCTATAAAAACAAGAAGAATAAGAGAAGCAAACTCAAAACCAAAAGATTAAAGGGCTTGTAATATTGAAATATTAAGCCTGTGAAAGTAAAACATACAAAGAATCTATCAAGTATCAAGGAATATTTGTTTTCACTCAGTTTCCATCTTCCCATGGAGCCAGATAGAATTATGCAATCTTGGATACAGCTATAAGTACAAACTTGGAAGTTTAGCAATACTAACATGGTCACACAGATGGATAAATAAAACTGGGTAGTTGCTTATCAGAAGGCAAATGCATAACAATCCAAGTTCATGTAACCAACACAAACATTTCTACTAAAACAATTTGATAGAAAAATTAATGAGTCAAAACCTTTAAAATGATCCACTTTGTACCAAACTAGCTGTTTTGTACACGAATGGTCATCAAAGTAAGCTTTAACTGCCATTTTTATACTCAATGCTAGATGACCAAACTCATGAGCTAGATGAACAAATGAGGTCATTCTAGAAATATCCAATAATTTATCACCTTCTTTAGCTCAAGGAACCAAGAAACTATCACATATTATCAATAAGGTCCCTTAGAAAATTGTTTAACTTAATTGTTTAACTCCAGCAGTGCAGTTTATGGTGTGAGCATGACGACAACTTGAAAGTTGCAACATAACACTTGACTCATAAAAAACCCGGGGCTTCTTTGTTGACATATAAAAAAGTATTTGTTCAAACTTCTTTCCTCCACATTACCTTGCCTAACCATTTTTCTTTTTTGCGTATTGTTATGAAATGTAAATTCGTACTAATATTTGTTGAACTTCTAGATCTTTTTTTTTGTTTACTGTTACAAAATGTTGATTGAAGCTAATATTTAAATTGATGTTAATATTTGTTTAACTTCTAGATCTTTTTTTTTGTTTATTGTTACAAAATGTTGATTGAAGCAAATATTTACGAGGCTTATAGTCAAATTTTCTTTATTGCTTACTGTTATAAAATGCTGAATGAAGCTAATATTTGTTTGGCCTATATATGAAAAATCAAAACCAATGTCACGGTTTATAAGGAATCCATCCTCTGGATCATAAATTCCAAAAGATCAGTTTCTAAACTTCGTTATCATAGCTTCACGGACCAACACAAAATGATGATATTTTGTTATTACTTACTAAATTTATGATGATAGAGGAAATATATTTTAAAAGTGTGTTTTCGCTTGAGAACAGTGAAGAATATTGACATAGTAAATTTCTGTCTTCAATGACTATGATTACACATTGAACATCAATTCCTAGATATGTTATTTTATATAACTGTTCCAAGACTATGTTAGTACTTGGGATAAACTTCTTGATGACATACTCTTCTCTCAGTATGAAGTGCTTTCCCACAATGGCTAATTAATGAGTTCCCCATCACTGTTGATAGTGGCCTAATATTTTGGTCCGATGTGGACCAGCATACCAATACGTCTGGACCAAGAAAAAGCAGGAAAAAAGAGGGGAGAAAGAGAAGGGATTTGAGAGAGGAGGATTCGCGGAGGGGCAAGCAAGGGCAAAGGAGGAGCAGAGGACAAGGAGGATGTACCATCCAGAGAGCAAAGAGAGAGGAAAACGCAAAGGAGGAGGAGCAGAGGATGGAGGAAAGACAGATGAGGAGGAGGCTGAGAAAGAGGCGGGAAAGCAGATAAGGAGGACGAGGCATACTGAATGCAAAGAAGGAAGCAGCTACCAGCAACGCAGTGACTGAGAGCAGTGGAGAGACTATAGTGAGGTGGTAGGGAAAAGGAAAAGGCAAAGAAGAGAGAGGTCAAGGCACAAGGGAGTCAAGGTCACACTAGAGAGATTGAGAGATTGAGAGAGAGAGAGAGAGAGAGAGAGAGGTCATGTGGTTTAACCCTATAAAAAAAAGAACAGATTGGACCATCTAGAACGGGCTGGTCCATGTGCTGGTTTGCCATCAGACCAGTAAATAATGCCCAATACAGACTGGTGCTAGTGGAATCTAAAACCTCGAGTAAAACATGGTTCTCATTAGACTTATAACTCAGGATCACTCATCAATACTACAATCAAAAACTGTGAGAACCAAAAGAGAAAAAAGCTGAGTGCTTCAACAATTTTGTTATAGTACTCATTAAACTCTACAACTTAGGATGATCAGTAGGGGAATCAATAAACTTTGTGAGAACGAAAAGAGAAAAGTTGAGTGTTTCAACAATGTCATTGTGATTACAACTAGCATCACGCAAGCATAGTTCATCTTACCGGTCCGTACCGATATACTGACCAGCTATTGATACCGTATGTACTAAGTTGTACAGAGCCATACCAAGCATACCGACACACAATACATGGGGGTGTACTGATCGCTTGTTGGACCAGTATGTATCACCAATACAAAACGGTATGTTGAGGTGCGACGAACCTTGCACACAAGCAAATGATATCAAGAAAAATTCATTAAGCATCTCATTGCATGCATAAATTACTATATGTATTATGTAATACATGATTATATTCCACAAATTCGTCAAGAACAAGTTATTATGAAAATTTCTAGCCAAACAATGTTTTCTAGGTCTGTTAACAATATGAAATTATGTCTAAACATGAAGAAGTATGTTTTGATGCAAACCTCTGCAAGACGATCTTCACATATACGGAGGAGGGCAATAGCCTTCAAGCTAATGCGTGGTGAGACTTTGTTATTAGCAAAACGAATGAGGCTGTTGACACAATCCATAAAGCAGTCCCCAACAACCTGATCGAAATGTTCCAAGATAACTGCAAGACAAACTATTAGCTTCATTGGAAATCTAGGATAATTTAAACTCACAAGGTTAAAGTAACTGTTTTCTCACCTTGCTCAACATTTTCAAATGCACTTTCAACAATTGATTCAAAGTCATCATCAGCGGCTGCAGTAAAGATCATGAACACACTCCGCCAACCAGATTTAATGCTGCCAACCTTTGACTTAATCATCTGTTATGCCACCACCAGCAGTTAAGAACCATTTGTTTTGTCATGAAGAAGACAATGAAATAAGGAGCACATGATACATACTAAGTTTGTGTAAAATTAACAGACCAAAATTTACCTGAACAATGCAATCCACAATCAGGCTGCGTATTTTTTCATTGGGGCTATTCCGCATAAGAATGACAAAAGGTTTCAAAATGTCATTCTGGAAGGTGAAGTTGGTGAGCTCAGCACGCTCCAAATACTTCATACCAAGTTGTCTAAGTGAATCAATGGCGTACATAGCAACTTTTTCCTCATGGTGACTACCAGCAGCAATGAAATGCTGAGCCAAGACAGACCATATTCTAGCCCATACCTGAACAATGGAATATATCACAAGTTCAAATCAAGAATAATCACAAAAAAATCCATTGTAAAAGAATGCAACAAGACAACTTTATAATCAATACAAAGATATCTAGATTTTGGCATGCATCTGACAATGTAATGCACCAGAAAATAAGAACCAAAATATGCAGTGAACTATCTTTTGCTCACCTATATGATTATGCACTATTCCACCAAGTAATGATTATATCCTATTGCCACCGAGTAAAAAAGAAAAATCTATATATGTGCCATGTTAACCTATTACAAACATAAATTAAATACATGGTGTTGCAAAACTGTCATTTTAAAGTGATGTTGCCATATTTTCGAGTTTGACAGCCGACATTGGAGATTGAAATTCACTATTGTAATAGCATTAGGACTACTAAATTCCAATATATTAGTATATCAATGCAGGCATTGTAGAATCATAAATACCATAGAAACATTAAAGTACTGAAGGAACGTCAAGTACCAGCCGAATACGAGCCATATTATAGTAGCTTATCTCAACAAGTTTCTGTAAGCTGAAGACACGAGCAGGTGTTTGTTTCAGTTCTTCAGCAGATACACCACAAAGAGCAGTGAAGAATTCCACAACTGAATCACTAGGCAATTTTACACTATTTACAAAAGCTTGCTCTGCTGGTTTTCCAGCTAGCTCTCTAAGAGACTGCAGAATTGCATCCTTAGATATTTGATTTGAGCCCTGCATTACCGTTGCAGCAATAGACGGAGTTGAAGTGATATATTCTAGCCTTGAAACACATTCCAACACAGCATTCCAGGTGTCTTGTAGTGATTCTGTATCCGTATCACATAAAACAAGCAGGGTGCGTAATGCCTCCACATTTTTACCACGCATCTCCTTTGGAGCATGCAAAAAGGTAAATCTGCATGCAGATTTTTGTAAAACATTGCATCACACTTATTGGTATAATTTGTCATTGATACTCAGAAGAAGGAACAAAATGATATAAGATTTATGATGGTAACTTAAAACACACAATATTGCAATAGAACCTCATGCAGAAACATACCGTACTAAGGATGTTAGGAAAGCATAACGCAGTGTATCTATCCCAAGAACACATGTTAGATGTATGCCAGCTCTGAAACCCTCCATGCAAAGAATAACCCTTGGCTTGTTGTCTGTTTCTTCCATCGTGACAGAAAATGCTGCTAGCAAAGGCCAGCCTACAGCTTCAAGAATTGGTCTAACCAGTTCAACCCGTTGAGCTGTGTAGAAAACACCCCTTTTTTCACCTTTATTTTTAAAAAGAGCCTGTATTTGCTGTTTAATATTTTCACTCTCTGCCTTGGTATCAATCTCTGACTGTTTTTTAGGAAGAGCTAAATTAAGAATATTAACAAGATGACCTCTCTCTTCTGTTTCTGGCCTCAGTCTGCTGCTTTTAGATGCACTGGGTGCATCATTCTTCATCTTTATCTCTTCTTTAACAATTGAATCATATATCTCCTCTAAAATCTCCTTTGGAGCACACTCTTCTATATCACTTGCAGAATTCATGCGTATAAAATCGGATTTGGACATTTTTGGCCAAACCATTGGATTGTGTGCATCTGTATTTAACATTATAACTGCATAGGCAAGAACATAGGCAGTATCTGCATTCTTGAAAAGTCCTGGATTATCAGCACAGTAACTGCAAAACAAACATCAGCTAGCTAAATAATCAAAAGTGGCAACTGTAAGAGCATCTCAAATTAACAACTATACCGTTCAGCAAACTTTTCCATGATCCGATCAATTTTCTGTGCTTCTCCAGGAAGTCGAAATCCTTTCAGAAACTCACGAATTGCAATATCAAACTTTAACCCTGAGAACTTCATGGAATCAACATAAGCATGCATGACAGCAAGGGGAAGTTCCTCGTGCTGACCCAAATATTCACCAATCATAACCTGAAATATAAAGAAATTAAACACACTTTTATCATAAACAAAAAGAATTGACATAGAAGACAACCTTATCCAAACTTGGAGTGCATTTCAGGAACTGGGCTATTGCAGAAGCCTTATCCTCAACCAACTTGTTAGACAACAGTAATTCTATCCCTTTTGCCGGTTTACGATTGAACTAGAAACAAAGGAACTGGTTAATATTTAACCATAAAAAATAAAACTAAACCCTTACGAAACTAGAACAGAGGATATAATTCCATTTTTCTTGCATAAATTGCTTTTAAATATACATGACTGACAATATCCTAGTTACCTCTAAGATAACTGCTTCCATCGTGGATTTATGAGCTTTAGCCTTCTCAAATTGGTTCAGTCCATCATCCTGGTTCTTCAGCTCATTAACTGTAACAGATTCTCTAGCCAAAACATCGTCTTCAGGGGATCGAACGATGTTATAATGCTTAACGAATTCTCTTCTTAGCTTCTCCCAATCAACCAATGATTTCAGCAGACTAACCAAGCACTGCAATAAATAAATAAATTGATAGACGTTGAGAATAGAAATAAAGATTAAACGCTTGCATGAAAACATTAGACAAACAGTAAAAAAACAATGGTTTTTATTTAAAGAAAAAGAGGAAACCTGAAGGGATGAGCCTTTAGCAGATGCAACCTGCATCAAACCAACTGAGCTGGGATCTGTAGTTAGAGTCCCTTGTGCTATTCGTGACAGAGCATTCACCTGCTTAGATCAGCATAAATGAGAATGTATTACAAAGATGCCACTCTTTAACTCCAAGACATCAGTACAACTCGCTTGGATTTTACCATGAGTTCAAAAAGGTTTGGTGCCTGAAGATCACAATCATAGTTAACAAATATATCTGCAAGCATTTGTGAATCCTTGCATACTTTCTCGAGCATCCTAACAGAGAATCCATTATAAGTTTCCATCAGCAAGATAACAAAGCTTGCAGCATGAGCAAATGCTACATGGCCAACAATGGAATACAACATAATATTACGATAAACTGAAAATAAAACTATTACAATGTGAAAGATAAGGAAAACAACATTTTCTTAACATGAAAATAACATATCACCGGAGAACAGTTGTTCTTTGGCCGAGAGCACTCTCATTGCTTTCCAAGGGTTTTAATATTATCAAAGGAAAAAAAACACCAATTTCTCCCTGAAAAATAGTATATATAAGATCAACATGATAAATGAGGGGACAGTCACGATGACCATATCAAAGTAACATACCTTAAGACTTTCCCTAAAACGGAGCAAAAGAACTGCAAATATTCCAGTTGCATGCTGCATAACAAGATTTAGCATAAAAAAGAGTAACTACTTGAACAAATAAAAAACCATGTAACTTCAGCTTCTATGCAAACCTAGTTATCAGCAATTCCCAACGATCAGTAAATAAGCAAGCATTAGATAATGAACAGGACAAGCAGCAACAAGTAATAGTGCATAAATAACCTGAAATATGGCTGGTGAAGAAGAAACAGAAGCCCGTAGTAGCGCGTAAGAAAGATATGCCTTAACAGAGTCAATAAAATGGAAATTTTTGGTGAAGGATTGGCTCACTCCTTCCAGTAAACCCTGCAAAGAAAGTCATGGGTATGTCAAACAGTCAAAGTACAAACTATGAAAACATGTTTAAAACTTAAAAGAACAAAGAAAAAATGAATTGAGTAAAGCAATTGGAGAAAAAAAAAATGGCAGATGAAACTTTCTTGCCTTTACAAAGTCCACAATAAACTAACCTGCAAAAGCTCAAGAGACAAAAGCCTTGTCTTTGTAGTAACCTCGTCGCTCTCTTCTTTCATCCCCATCTGCATATATAGACTTCAACATGTGAAGATAGACTGCCAATAGACTGTGACATCAGAACATTTTCACAAATTTAGACCTTGCAAAGTGTGCGAAACAGCAACAGAGCATCACGTTGCACCACACTCATGCTGTCAAGATCAATCCCTCTGAAATAAGATAAGAGTGATGAATTTGTTACATTCAACAGAAATAAACCACAACTGAAGGCTAGAACTATTTACACAGTTGAGAATTTCTTTTATACCGTGAGATTTTCTTTCCATCTCCAAGTTGAACGGCTTGATCGAGAACGGCCTCTAGACCCTGCAGATTGTATCTTATAATAAGATATAATAATCAAGAAACCCCAATGTAGATAATTCCAACTAATCAGTAAAACAATCTCAATTTTTTAACAGATCTTGGATATTAATTTTAAACAAATGGACCACCTCGATGTCTGCACCACCAGCCAAATTCTGAAGTTCCTCAAAAGATGGAGATGTTTCATTTGTGTGACTCATGGATAATGCATCTGCTGTTGAAGTTTTCTTCTCATCTTCGTCTCTAGACATTTCTACATTATCAGAGGTTGTGTAGCTAGCTGAAGGAATATCAGCATGCTCGTAACTACTGGATGACACAGAAACCTAAACACCCATAGAAAATAGTTGATATTCTAAATCATTTTTTCCTGTACGAAGCCCTCTACTTTCTTAAACAACTCAGTAAGATCAAATAAGATTAAAAGAATCCAACCTGATCAATTTCCATTCGCCTAAAGACAATATTGATCATTTGGGTCAACATTGCTTTTGAAGTTCCCTGATTTATTGGACTCTTGCTACAGAAAAAGTTTAGAGATTGGTATGCATTAGATAATATTTAATGAATTGACAGTTTCTAAGGAAGAATTTGATTGGCATACCTGTTAAGAGCAATGTTATAGCATACTCTAATCACTCCCAGCAAAGGTTCTCCATGCACTGTGTTTAAAGAAAGTAGACTAATTTATCAAAATTGATAACTAGAGGCACAGTCATGACAGTGTAGTACAGATTAAACATCTAAAGACAAACCATGCCTGCGTATAACCTACCAGTTCAGCAACTAATAGGAAATTATCCAGTTTGAGGTACACTTATGATGCATTGAAACATTTAAAACACAAAAAAAAAATGTACCTAGACTTCTGCCTATGCAGGGTCTGGGAGGGTCGATATATGCAACCTTACATCGAGAGGTTGTCTGACTCAAACCTTATTCTCCCATATCACAAAACAACAACCTTAATGTTCTACCAAAGGCTGCCCTCTAAGATAATTTTTTAAATTTTAACCTCAAAAAACTTCCAGAGATCTAACCTCCAAAAGACCAGCCAAAACCTCTGAGAAGGTTATCATAAAAGGTTAAGGAAAGAGTCATAATCTAGACAACAAAGACACATGCATGAACATAGAATACAAACCATGATCGGAAAATGACTAACCCAAACTCAATTGCTTAGTTACAGCTTCTTATACAAATGCAAGAAATGAATCACCAGATAAAAATGCAGCTACAAATTCCAACTATCCATGGCATGTGGAATGTTTCATTTAGATCAAGCAGTCCATACGTCTGTATGTATTTATGCATAAATGTATGTAAAAATCCACTAGTAGTGTTTTAAAAAGTGCTAGGCGTTAAAAAGTGCCAAGGCCCCAAAATACCCGAAGTGCTAGGCGCTCGCCTAGGCACCCACCCGACGAAGCAAAACATTACACAATATTAAATTTTAAAAAATATATATTGTGATTTATAAATATAATCATAAAAACAAAATGATAAATCAAATTGAAAGCATACAAAGTACCAAATTGCATTGTCCATCTTCAAATAACAAAAATATTAAAAAAGAAAAGTTTAACATCAAATTCAATGAAATATGTTAAAGGGTTCTATTGATGGAGACCTATGCTAAATGGGGTTTCCAGTATCGTGCTAAACAGTTCTAACTTCTAACTCCTAACGGAGTAATAGTGCACCACCTCAACATGGTGCACTAGAGGGGGTGGGAGGAGGGGGTGGCGGATGAAGGCAACAGTGGACGAAGCTGTGGATAAAGGCAGCAGTGGCAGACGTAGGGCAACAGTAGGTGAACGTGGCGACGACAAACGTAGGGTTTTGCTTTCAGGTTTGTGTTAGGGTACAGTAGTTGGTTCAATAGGCTAATTACATATTACCCCCAGTAATTAGCTACCTTTAGCATTTCGGTCCCTATACTTTCAAAAATTATATTTAGATTCTTATACTTACAAAAGTAAAACATTTAACCCCGTTGCTCCAGCAAAACCCTTTTCTCTTTCTTGATTTTCAGCCCTATAAAATTATCTTTTTAACTATGTATAGAAATACCAATGTAACTTTTGAAATTGTAAAGACCAGAATGCTAAAGGGGCCTAATTATAGGGGGTAATCTGTAATTAGCCCTGGTTCAATTGAACCAACTTGCTCGTTCAATCGAACCCTGCTCAAACCCTGACCCAACTTGGCTTAGGCGCTTGCACGAGGCACCTGACGCCAATGATTTAAAAAGCGTTAGGCGCTAAAAGGCGCCAAGGTCCAAAAACACCCGAGGTGCTAGGCGCTCCCCCGAGCGAAGCAAGACGCTAAAATATAAAAATATATAATATAATTAATATAATTATTTAAATAAAAAATATGCTATTAAATTAAGAAAATCGAGTACAAAATCACAATGTCATATTAATAAAAAGTCTCAAAAATCAAAACAATAAAATTTTACATCAAATCTATTGAGTTGCTCTGTACACTTGCCATTTATTCTGAAACCTAGCAATAATTTTAAATAAAAAAATTAATAATATTAAAATCAAAATAATATATTATTAATCTAATAAATAAAAATACTATTATTAGTATATAGTTAGCAGTATACTGTTAATATACCGTTAACAATATAGTGAGAAGAGTGTGAGAAGACCGAGGCTGCTTAGGCAACAACAACGGTAGCGAGAGCGGGAGAGAGAGCGGCAAGCGATAGCGGGAGTGGGCGCGGGAGCAGGAGCTGCGAGCGGGAGTGGGAGTGGGAGTGGGAGTGGGAGCGGGAGCTGCGAGCGGCGAGCGACGACAACAGCGATGAGCGACGATTGTGGCAACGGCGAGAAGTCGACGAGCAGCGATTGTGGCAGCAGCGAGTAGAGACAGTGGCAGCGACAGCAGATAAGAAATCTCGACGGCAAAATCGCGAGTGTTAGGATTGGGGAAGTCGGAGAAATCGTGAGAGGGAGCCTATCGGTGATTTAGTTGGTTCGATTGAACCAACTAAAGCATCGGAGAGCGAACCAAATGTAAAACACTGGTTCGGTCGCCTGGTTTAAACCCGGGCGCTCGCCCGAAGCTCGCGGCGCTTGGGCTCGGGCGAGCTCCTAGGCGGCGCCTCGTTGAAGCGAGGCGCTTGGACATGAAGCGAGGCGCTCAAGCCTCGCCTCGCCCGAGCGCCTATTGAAATCACTGCCTGACACCTAGGCTCAGGCGAGTGCTCGAGCGACGCTTCATTGAAATGCCTTGCATTGATGTTTTGCAAGGCGGTTAAATGAGGCGAGGACCTCGCCTCACCCGACCGTCTAAGCAAGTGCTTGAGCACCTTTTGAAAACATTGTCCACTACATCGAATTAAACAATCATATCATACCACAAAAATTGTTGGATTACCGACTTACCAGCATAAGCAAGGATTGAATGTTGTTTTTCAGCATTTTAGGTGCCCTGTGGTTGACCTAAAAAGTTGAGAACTTGCATGTTTTTTATGTCTGGTTCAGGAAATTTGGTATCTCAGATAAGATAAGACTCTAATATTAGGTGCTCTACATGGAATTCAGATTTAGATTAATAAGCTCTCAACTCTTCTGATATTCTAGGATTTTAGCTTAAATTTCCACACTTTCTACCACTTATGTTAGCAGTAATCTCAAAAATAGTGACCATGAAAAATATTGGACTGCCTTTCACCTGCCTCTTCAAGAAGAATGTAACTGAATTTTCACCCATCATGAAAGTCTAATTACTCCTCAAATGTTATCTTCTGGGAGAACAATGTTTTCCAGCCATATTGATGCAGTACAATTTTAAGAAACTGAGTATGATTGATTAATGATGTGCAATTTTTAAAATTTTGGAAAAATAAGAAGAAAGATATGGTACATACATCCTGACAAAAGTGAGAATTTCAGTCAAGCACCAACATGCTTGAAAAATATGTAAGTTCACTACATAACCTACATATACAGAATTTGAACCCAAGAGAAGGATACAAACAAGCTTATACAACAAAGTTTTCAGCAAAGAATTAGATTTTATATCTTGCACAACTCAGGCATGTTTTTGAAATGGTCATGAAAGTAATTCACATCCCTCTTTGAAAAACAAAAGCAGAAAATACAATCTTATACCTCTGAACCTTGTGGATGATACCGCAGTGAGAAGCACCTTTAAAACTTGTAATATGGTACTGCAAAATTATATGAGTGTCAAAACACAAGTTAAAAGATTTCATTTTGAAGATATATCTAGATAATAGAAACAAATTCGAAAAATAATATGTACCTGTCGGACGAAGAGTTATCAACACAACCACAGACCATATTGAGAACATCGGTAAATTGTGAAGCATTTTTACCACCCTCGAGTCCAGGATCACCCTCTAAATGATCATAAGCTATAAGTTTCTGCCACCATGAGAATTTAATTAGAAACACTATAAGAACTATAAGCATCAGGTGCATAATAGTCCAAGTTCATGGCAACAAGAGAAAAATAGAATAGTCGAAGAGGGAAAATGGACTATAAAGAAAAAACCGCACTGCATATGCAAAGGTTTCATGTGAGGATTAAAGATTCATCACATGCCACCAGAACGTAGAGCACATGCATGTACGTTATGTGCACTAAATATAAAAGATAAAAATGGCAAAGAACCAAGGTTCATGTGATGTAGGCCCCAGTAAATATTCCTGTGGTTCCAAAAGAGGACGCTCTGTTACCTTAATGTTTGTCATCATTGTTACTTAGATTGCCTGCTCTTAGGAATGGTAGCAATCTTGGACAGGAGGTTTTCAATTCTTTATGCTTGCATTTAAGTTTGGAAAATCTTTTGTAAGTTCTAAGGGTGTTACTTGCTAACCTCAGCTTTGTAGATCATGATACATTAGTGCACATTGCAAATGTCTGACTAGGATAAAAAGTAAAAATAAAAAAGACAGATCTAGTTACGAGGCTCCCAATAATGCAAGGTCTAGAAAGGGTAAACGTATGTATTCTTGCCTCCAAATATTATTTACAGATGTTGTTTCAGAGACTCGAGCATTTCCTTGGTCACAAACAGGCAACCTTGCCATTGTACCAAGCTCTGGCCTCTTCAAACATATAGTGGCTACAGATAACAAAGAAGAAGAAGAGAATGATTGTCACATTCTTGCTAGTCAAAGAAGAAGAGAAAACAAATTCCTAAGGAACAAAAGGAATGGATAAAGTACAGAGAAGGGCACAATAAGACAATAAGATAAAAGAAAGGAAAGATAAGGATAGGAACAAGGGGAAGTTATGGTATAGGGATTTAGTCACATGCTAGAATTGTATTGATATAGTGGTTTTGCCAAGAAAACATTTTGATTATTTCATCAAGCAGATCAAGGTTCTAAATTTTGAAGATGAAGGGTTTGACCTGCTGCCAAATGTTACATGTAGGAACAAGGGATGTGGGACTAATACAATGCATATCCATTGCCTGTTCTCATCCTTTTTCCTCACAAGACCACAATTTTCAAGCAAAGGAAACTTAAGTCACAAAATAGGCAAAGAAAAAGGAGAAAAGCCAACTTACTATGAATAAGAAGAAACTATAATTGTGACACATCTATAGTTGTGCAATAGAAGCAACTGTATGGAAAAGATATGACCTATCAGCTGTAAGGCAATGACTAAAGGTAACGAGAACAACTAGTCGTCGGACCTGCATCTTTAAACAGCATAAGCTATAATAGTAAAGAATGTGTATGTAGGCATGTTCATCAGTAACATAATAAATGCTATTTCAAACCACACCATAGTTGTTAAAGAAGTCAGAATCTAGTGCATGAGACAAGCTGTTCTTCATCTCATCCTAAATAGACAAACCATTAGCAGGCAAAAAATTTCAAAAATAAAAAATCATCCAACATAAAGGATCAAGATAAGGAACATGTTTTAGACAAACCATTAGCAGACAAAAAGAATTCAAAATGAAAGATCATTTTCTAATCCAGGATTTAAATAATTACAGGAAGAATAAAACAAACTTATATGCAATAAACAAACATGAGTATATGTGCATCAATAAGCCTGCTATGGATGTTGGACCAAAATTCACACTTGTTTTTGCAAAACTGTAACACAACTTCTAGGAAAGAAAAGGCACAGAATTTTTTGAGTAAACAGGGGCAACATACATGAAGACAGTCAAGTGCAGGCTCCAAAAGTTTTATATTCTTCATCTCAAATGCAAGCCTCAGTGGCTTTAAGACAAGCTCAGCTTGGGTCCTGTCTAAGGTGTGGCCAGCACTTGCTAAAGCTGCTATAATAGGTTCACTCCTCTCTTGGGACATATTCATGGTTACATCCTTTTCAGTACCTGCAACTGGAGCTTCCCCTTCTTTCACTGCTACAGCACCTTCAGCTCCAATGCTATGCGACAATAATAACTGATTAATGTCTGTAGAACTTGGTGAAAGCGCATTGCAAAAAAAAAAAAGCATAGTTGAACACTTAATGAAGTAACCAACTAAGTGCCTACAAAATATGTCAAATCGAGGCTCACATCAACCTTGAAGGTATCATGACTGATATCAGGAATGTGTGAAATCCACTAGTATCTAAAAGATAATTATTTATAGCAGAAACAGAAAGCCATCTTGATCCCAATAGAAACATTGCATAAGTTAATGTAAAACTTAAGCACATAATAAGAAATTTAGCAACCTCTCAGCCCCTGCCAAAGTTGTTGCATGGTTATGATCATCAGAAGTCAACTCTGGCTTGGTCTCTTTCATGTTGTCTGAAAGTGGAAGATAAAAACAATCAATTACAAATATTCTCAGCTTGAATTATAGTTTAAATGTTAAGATAAAACAACCAAGTAAAATTCTCAGTTTGAATAAGAGAAACAATTTGAACTGACAAAAAGATTTTTAGGTAATTGCTGCCCATTTCCATAATCTCCTTCTTCTTTACATTTTCCCCAACTTCTCACCTGGTGTGCTATTCACTACAACCATGCCAACGTCTCTTCTCTAATTAGATCCATTTTTCATGTTTCCTAGCCATATATGTTCATGCCATCCCTATGCACAAGAACGAAAACACAACTTAGGGCAAGTCAGGTTTAGCCCACCAATATGTTGCATTCTCTCACCACCGTTTAATGATATATATATATATATATATATATATATATATATATATATATATATATATATATATATATATATATATATATATATATATAAGTGGACTTGTCCTCTCCACGACAGACAAATTCAAATTCAACTTTAAAAGATCTAAGTGGACTTTATTTAACAAAAACAGGTCTTAATATGACTTTAGTACCTACCATATATTTCCTAAAAATTCAAGTATTCAATACATAATCTGAGTCTCCATAAGGGCAGAGCTGGTATGATATATCCTAGAAAACATGAATAAACAAAACTTAGTCAAAACCATGCCTAAAGTACACCCAAATTTGACTGTAATTCTAATTTACCATACTTGGATTGTATTACGTTCCCCCATGCAGCTGGCATACCTCTAGTTACAGGGTTCTATTGAATGAGTATGCCAAATTATTCATTTATCTTTTAAGCATTTTCATAGCACAACCAGCTTTTTCCTGCGGTATTTCTAATGTTAACATGACTTTTTTCAGTATTAATACAGGTCCTACTCCTACCATACTCTCTGACTATGAAAGTGTCATCTAGATTGTTATATAAAATAACTCCTCAAATTGGCCCAGTATTCCTTTTAATGGCAGCAACTTCGATCAAACATCTACAGTCTTCATCCTCTATGTACTTAACATTACCTAAATCCCCACTCTTTCTTTTATCCTTTTTGAAGTCCTGAGATGATCTCTCCATCTTCAGTACCTAAATTATTGTAAAATTACCAAAAGCATTAAATTTCATCCAACATTCCAACTATGAGTTTTTATTCTTCTATTCCAGTTAGTTTCTATATCCAAAAGCCCTATGTTTTCCCACACCTTTGCCATACTTCATAGAATATCTTTCCTTCCCTTTGACTAGCTCCTAACGTACTACATTCAACTGCAAATTCCCACTAGACATCCGAAAGTACTTTTATTTTTTTTCATTTCATTAATCTTTTCCTCGATTTTTGCTTACTCTTCGTTTTCCTTAATCATGTGGATTCCATCTTGCTCGATCGTCTTATTATGAAATCACAAGCCTTGCTTGATATTCTATATCTCCAGAAACATTTTATCCGATTATACTTCAGTCAATTTTCTATGGGTTCTTTTTCAATGCGAACTCAAAATATTGCAGGTAATGTAGACAGATAGATCAGGTCTACAGGCAACGACTTCGGAATACTAAAGGAAGACAAAATAAAGTAAGGATTGAATACGAAAAAATGTAAAAACTGACTTGGGGATGTACCGACCTAGACAAGTCTGCACGGCGCTCTGCAGGGCGGGGTACTTCTTTCCCATGCACTCCTTGAGCATGGCCTCCAAGGAGCGGATGATAAACCCCGAAGCGGCGGAGGCGGCCGCCATGACGAAGAGTCCTGTGGAGATCCGCCTCGACTACCCCTTCACGACTCGATCTCAGACCGTCAGGGCAAGAAATCCGTCGTGATCCACGAATCAGAAGATAAATCGAGCGGAAAGAACAGAAGAATCGGATGACCGCGGGCAAGAATTCGCCGACTGGAAAGAGCGCCGAGAGGAGAGGAGAGGAGAAGAGCGAGCAGATCTGACTTCCGAGAGGAAAATGTCGTCCGCGATGGAAGCTTTCGCGCGACGGACATGCGATCGCAAGTAGAAGGTCCCCGAGTCGAGCCGTATCACATGCGACCAAAACCACTAAACTGCAAGTGGCGATCCTGATCCGATTTAAAGAACGAGATTGGACTAGAACGATCTTGATCTGGTCAAACATACGCTGTATATGAGGTGAATTTAAAGTTAAAGAGGCTCAGATCGAAACATGTAGGTAAACACAGATTACATTCGAGTCCAAATTCGAATCTGACTCGTTACTTGCATACTGCATTTTAACTCGTACTTTACTACTCAAACCTATGTGAAAGGTATTTAAAGGATAATTAAATCAAACATACCGAATATTAAAAAGGTGAAAATATAATTAAATCAATGTAACTCATTTGGGATGAGTTTGATTGGAGTTTGATGCATGCATAAGTGTGTCAATTATGCCTAATATTTTATTACTCGAACGATTATAAAATAAATACAGGGAGAGTACTCTCCACTCACATCAATTATAGTTATGTTTATGTTATTTATATTATATAATATATTTTTATTAATAATATAAATAAATAAAATGTATATTTGAGAGTTGAACTCAAATGTTATAATTGAAACATTTCAACATTAACCACTAAACCAATATATATATTTTTAATTTTTAAATATATTTGAATATTTTATAAGCAAAAAATAAATAAAAATATTTATCAAAAATTCAAAACTCAATTTGAGATTTACCTCTTTTGTGTCATTTTATAATTTCGATCTCCAACCACTACAATCTTACTATCTCGGTACCTCACAATTATATTCCTTCACCTATACTATAGAACATCATATGTTGGAGGTATTATTTATCATGACTAACCTAACGTTATAGGCATTGTGAGCGATTAAGATACATCCATTGGCACAAAGGGTAACGATTTGTTACTAGGAAGTCTATGTAGTTATAAGTTGAGCCAATTATGAGATAAATGATATGGTTATGATATGAGTTGGTGTCCATAATGGCAGAGGTAAACTAGGATTATTTAATAATTATTAATATTTAAAATGAGTATGAGTGGAGCAAGATGTACTAACAGAGAAGAAGAATTGCAGTTGCCCAACATGAGTGAAAGTGTTATCAGGGAGTATAGCATCTTCATTGAGTCGCTTGTTTGATATTAATGGTAAACATAGAGTGTTAACCAACCTAACATAGTTTGGATCTAACTTGTCTTAGGAGACTTTTGACTTGCCACATGTGCTTCTTCATGTCTAACGTAATGTCAACCTGTATTAAGATTGATGTTAGACAAGTTTTGTAATGAGGTCCTTCCAATATTCAAGTCACTTCGATACTGGTAAGAGAGAAAATACATACATAATTGCACCTTGATTTGTAGCCATTTTTTCCTAACTGCTTAAGACTAGGACAAATATTTTGAGTAACAAAAAAATATTTAAATATTTTTTATATTCAAAAATTACCATATATATGTGTGATAAATTAAAAAAAAATATTTTTTCTTGGCTATAGTCTTATTTTTCATTTATTCTTATTGAACGCTTATTATTTATTATAAAATAAAATTGTTCGTAGTCTTTGTCCCTTGTCGTCACCTCTGTCCCATGCTTTCTTCGTGCTCTCTCATTATCTTTTGTTTCATTCTCAACCTGGCCACCCCCACTATCAATTGAAGTGCCATCATCTGCAACATCATTGTCGACCTTGGCTCTCTCGTTGCCTTTACCCTCTTCATATGTATGGTCTCCCTCTCTCTCTCTCTTATGTTTTAATGTTCTTACTTTCTCCTTCGTCATTCGTGTCGTCTTCTATTCTTTACTCTCTCCGCCTATCAACGAAGATGGTGATGAGGGCAAGGGTACATGGGTAAGGATGAAGATGGGGGACATGTGAGTGAGGACGACTCGAATGAGTATGAATAAAGATGACAACAAAAAAGCGTGAACGAAAATATCAACAATGAGAGTACGGAGTAAGGTCATTAACAATAAAGCAAAAAGATCGATGAAACAAAAGTTAAAGACAATTTCATCTTTTTAAAATATAGATATTTCATGAAAATAAATAAAAAAATTTTAATCAAGATGAAAAAGAATCAGGAGGTTTTTTTTTTGAAAAATTTCCCTCTCTCTCTCTCTCTCTCTCTATATATATATATATATATATATATATATATATATATATATATATATATATATATAACTGACACGTGGCTTATTCGCTTCGAGGAACCAATTCGGATGCCATCCACTAAATCGATTGCCACAACTCTCGTTCGGTAACAAGCAGGCATTTGCGTCACGAAGCCACGTTGCATCACATGATATCAGCGACTAAAATAAATCTTAATCGAACAACATGTCAATTTGAATTCTGTATTCAATTTTATTTTATTCTATTAATAAAAAGAAGAAAAAAACAAATAGACCAAAAGCCAAAAAAGCAAAAAGGAAGTAAATCAGAAAGCAGGTGGGAAGTATTTATGTTGCAATAACAATAGTGCATTGAAACCATCTCCCTCCTCTAGTCGCGTCCATCTCCTGTCTCCCTCGCTCCTTCTTGGGAGTTGGGACCATAAGCAGCGCCTTCTTCCCCCCAACGACCATTGTAGTGAATGTACCATTCAACCATTACTCCCCCAACCACTGATCAGGGAAAGCTGATAGAAAAGGAAGGGGGAAGAAAACAGCGAACACCATCGAGAATTTGGGTTGGCTCCCGGTGGTAAACGAGGCTCTTCGCTTTCAGGTGAGGGGGAATGCCACTCTAGCTGGAGGATGGGCGGCTGCTTCAGCAGTAGTACCAAAACGCAGGAGGCGAAGGCGGCGGCACGCACCACCACCCCTCGCTACCCCGAGGGGGCGAGCTTACCACCTCTGCCAGAGGCCGATGTCGAGGAGACGGTGAAAGAGGTCCTCTCCGAGACTCCCAGACCGCCGAGGCAAACCCCATTGCCAATTAGGGCAGATCAGGTGGCCACTCCGAAGGAGGTGGAGATCAACGACGAGGCTGTTCCTCTCGCAGACCGCAGCAGCAACGGCTGCGACACCAGATGCGAGGACGCCTCCGAGGTCTGCAGCATCAGCGCGAAGAGCGAGACTCTATCGGGCCCCACCACTCCGGCTGAGAAGCGACGAGCAGCTGCGACGGAGACCGGAAGGAGGGCGGCGAGGGATGACCGCTCGCCCGTCAAGTACCAGAAAAAGCGCTCCGTTTCCGGCGAGTTCGCCTGCAGACGGGACCGGAGCGTGGCTGTTGGCTGCGGCAGCGGGAGATCCTCCCCGTCGCCGGCAAGGCGGAGGTCCGAACACGCGGCCATCGGTAGGACGAACTCCGCCAGAGAGGCCAGCGCTCGGGCCACGCGAGATCCAGGCGAGAGATCCAACAGGCGCTCGGTGTCCCCGGCGGCGGAACGAGCGGCGGAGTTGCGGCAGAGAGGGGGACAATGCAGGGCGCCGGAGGCAGCGACGGCTAGGGTAAAAGGATCGATGAAGCAGATCTCGGCGGACGAGGGAGAAAGGAGATTCTGCGGGCAGCGTGAGGGCACGGTAGATGGCGGCGTGGTGGTATCCGAAGGAGAGCAGCCGGAGTCGCTGGAGAACCCCCTCGTCTCCCTGGAGTGCTTCATCTTCCTCTAATCTAGAGAAGAATTAAAAGACATAGGAAGCTTCTCTTCTTCATCACATCCGCAGATCATCATCATCATCATCATCATCATCATCGTGCTCGAAGGTATCACCAAGCCTAACTGGAACTGTTTGTCTTTTCTTTCTCCATGAGACAAGCTCAGCTTTCTCCTTGTCATTAAAAGCTCTTTAACTGAAACAATGTTTATTTCGTTAAGAATTACATACGCATATTAAGTACAAGTGTTGATGTGGTACAACTGAATAAAGTTGTGTACTGCAAAGGCATTGAAGTTTGAAGCCGCGTGCATATATAAATCGCATTCATGCACCGACTGGCGCCAATACATGGCTGTGTCCTTCAAACAAAGTCCTGTTTGAGCATGCATCACTGTCAGATAGGCGACAGTAACATGGCAGGCATGTGATGCTGTTGTGCTCTGCCATATCATTATCACATCACATGAGACACAGTAGCAAAAGAGTGATCATTTTACCGCACCATTGAAACCTGCGTTGCATGTGAACATCATCATATTACATCTGCAATTCTTTCTAAATTAGCATTTCCTCATAAATCGAGTGCAGAAATTAGTTTTATTACTCATAAAACAGACGGAAAAGACTTGTCCAGATCAATTGATACGTGTGAGCTCAGACTATTGGATACCTGTGGGCTGACTCCAGACCACATACTCGGCTCATTTCCCACATGTGGCGCACCCAACGATCCACCTCTTCTCGTAATGGGTGACCATAATTTTCTTCTCTGAATCCGCTGCGTGTGGGTCCCTCTCGATTTGGTGGGTAATAGGGGAACCACAAAAAATATGAAATTTGCTGAATGGTTGAGCGGGAGGTTACGTTACATGAGTTTGACTCGGATAAAATGTATGGCCGAGACAAAATTAGGCCTTCCACCACATAAAAATGGGGAATAATAGATGTGGAACAGGTATTTTGCAGGAACCTGTGATATAGACTCCATCGAGAAGGTGGACAATGAAGACTCCACAGTGAGAGTTATCCAGCCGCACAGACGAATGGCCAGGAAGTGGCCGTTCAAGATTCTCTCGCGGCCACGAATGGCCATGTTTGTTTCCTGTGTAATAAATATGGAGAAATCATCTTAATGGTGGTTGGGGGAGATCGGATGGACGGATAGGCCACATTGAATCTGATATGGAGTTTGTATTTATACGGTCCTCAAAATAATATATATAATAAAAAAAATAAATATGCTACTGTTTTTTTCCTTATTTTTTTTGGGATAATCATATGCACAATAATTATTAATCTTAATAAATAAAGATCGGGTGGTCGTCGCCTTCGAGCTAACGGAGACGATATAAGCTCGCCCCCCTTTTCCTTGGCGATCCCTCTCGGATCGATCCTCCGATCTCTCAGCCCTTTCTTCCGAGAGCGAATCCCTTCATCCATCTTATCCATCGATGGCTGCCGTCAACAGCATCGGCTCCCAGATGCTGTTCCCACCCCGTTCCTCGTCGTCGAGGCCCAACAACCACAGCCAGAACTACAGATCTGGGTGGCAGCTCTTCCACTCTCTGCCCTTGTACACCGTATCTTCCACCGGAAAATTGAAAAGGGATCGAGCCTCCTCCGTGATCGTGTCGGTGGCGACCGAGGACCTGGACGTCATCCCTGTGCAGAGTAGCGACTCCACGGACCAGCAGGATGGACTGATCCCCATGGTGGGCAGAGAGCAGCAAGAGGAGGAGAATTCTCTTCAAGGGCCTAGTAGTCCTGTTGGTGGATTTGCCCTGGAGAGCGGTGGTGGGGTCATGGGTGGCGGCAGCAGTGGTGGCGTAGGGTTCTCGTCCTCTTCGGCTACTGTTATAGGAGAGGAAGACATGAATAAGCTGGTCGATCGGGCGATCAACGCCGCAATCGTGCTTGCAGCGGGGACCTTCGCCATCACCAAGCTGCTCACTATCGATAGCGAGTATTGGCATGTGGGTGAAGTACCTCTTCTCAATTTATCTGGAATTTTGTTTTCTTTCTTTGTTCTCGATGGAAGTTTGTTTTAATCTGTCAAAAAAACCAGTTCTAAGTAATTTCTTCTTTTTGGCTTTGTGTAATTTCCTTATAGAAATATACCTCGTGCAGGTTCGGAGGACATATCGAGTACCCTTGCAAATTGTTTAGGATTATAACACGTAGTCAGTTTCAATGATGGAGATAACGTTCTACTTATATGCTTGCCTAAGGAAACCAACATAGCAAAATTGGGAAGGGTTGCAATGGATCTACCGCAATGATTTGATTGGGAGTAGTAAAAAGGCTTGAGAATTTTTTTGTATATTTAGCAATTAGGATTCCAATTAAAATCAATGAAATACTTCTTGATTTTTGCTACTATACAATTTTGATTTTTTGGTTATTTGTGACTTTTCACTGATTTAGAATTTTTTTATAGTTAGTAATTGAATCAACAATATATGGGTGACAAGTGAATTTTTACTTGCTATTGCTTCTCATTCTGAAGAAGACTATGATTTTTAAAATTTAAGTGCTCTGAAAAATTGTTTGTTCCTCAAAATAGACAACCACAAGAAATTTTGGGGAACACATTGCATCAGTAGCTTTATAGCATGCACCAAGCACTACTTTGGTACATTCTAGATTGGTGCCTTCTTTTTGACCGTTGCTTTGTCCCTTGTTTGACACTCAAGAAACAATCACCTGATGCAGCTAGTTTTTTGCTTACTTATTTAGCAAAACAAATGTTCTTCAAGTAAAAGAGAAGCTTGCTCTTGTAACTTTTTGGGAGTCAGACAGGATGCTGTAGGTAGTAGATGCTGTGAAGAATTTGTCATTGTTCAAACTTGGATCTTAATATTTTGCTTTCTTGGCAGTTATTCCAAATGCTATTTTTTAAGCAAGAACTCCATGGTATAGGTGCTTGTGGAGTCATCGACATTAATCATCATGTGCTCAATAAGTATTTTTTCCATCAATCAAAGAACTATTCAGTAAATGCAATATGCTGGTAGCTCGGTGGCACTTAACACCAGCGACTACAGTTTTCATTATAATATTCTGCATGCTGGTACCTATATGACAAAAAGTATATATGTTCATTAAACAGTAGACAATATGCTACTTAAGATACAAATTATTAAATAAAACAAAACAGAAAGTTGATTTATTATCAGATAGAAATGCCAAATATCCCGCTTTGTTTGGAGAGAATATGTAGCTATGCTATTATACTTGTTGATTGTTCTTGATGTCGTCTTCGTTTGCTTTGTTGTTGAAGTTATTATTTTGATATTTGGAGTTATTTTGAGACATTTAGTAGATAGTCTTGACATTTTAAGTTATCTTGAGATGTTTATTAGATATTCTTGTTAGTGTTACCAGGAATCTTTCTTTAATGCAATACTTAACAAAACATAATTATATAGTATAATCTACTACCCTCAGTAGTTTGCATTGTATTAATGGTAGCTAATCCCTAGTTGTAAAGCTCATGGTCTCATCTTATTTTGTTGATCCATCTCAGGGTTGGACGCTATATGAGATTCTTAGGTATGCACCTCAGCATAACTGGACTGCTTATGAGGAAGCTTTGAAAACAAATCCTGTTCTGGCCAAGATGATGATAAGTGGTATTGTTTATTCTCTGGGGGATTGGATTGCCCAGGTGAATGTCATCCCGAATTCCCAATTAATGAATAGATATTTTGAGTTGTATGGGCCCTTATTTACATTAGCTTGCTTTTTGATCCAGTGCTATGAAGGAAAGCCATTATTTGATTTTGACCGTGCCCGTATGTTCAGATCTGGACTTGTAGGATTTTCTCTGCATGGGTCACTTTCTCACTATTATTACCACTTCTGTGAGGTTGTTAGCTTCTAATGTTCTCTGGCACTTGTCGCTGCATTTTCATTTCTGCTTGTTTTCAAGAGTCTGTTAACCTGAATTGGTGCTGCTATGTTTCAGGCTCTTTTCCCTTTCCAGGACTGGTGGACTGTACCTGCTAAGGTTGTGTTTGATCAGACTGCATGGTCCGCTATATGGAATAGCATCTATTACGTAGTATTGGGCATCTTGCGTCTCGAATCACCAGCAAATATATTCACTGAATTGAGGGCTACGTTTTGGCCAATGCTAACCGTAAGGACTTCTCTCTTCAGTAGTAAACGTAATAATTACTATTTTTGAAACCTTTAGAAAACAGAGGTTTTTTCTTTGAGATGAGGAACTCAATTGGTTTCTCCATTAGTAAAATTTTCAACTTAGGTCAACACTTGGACTGAATGGTTTGTGCAACAGCTGTTGAGTTTTGTGTGACCAATCACTGATGGTAATCTTTAAATCCTTAGTTGCTTGGCACCCTTAAGCTTGGGCCGACAGACTTAGGATCAAGTAACTGCTTTTTTGGAACTAGTGTAAAATATTCTTGTCACCCTCAATTCACCTCACTGATTTGGTACTGGTAAATGTTTTGAGAATGTCTTGAACTTTGTCATCGTCAAACGGTTCGTTCAAAATTGTGGGAGAAACAAGTCGTAACATCATCTTTGTGCAGTATATTTCGTGTTTGTTATGACAATTTAGTTCATGTTATTTAGATCCAATGGAGATGAAAATCTTTGGTTAACTTCTTCAATTGTCTTGGCTTAACAGGCAGGGTGGAAGCTATGGCCTTTTGCCCACTTGATTACCTATGGTGTTATCCCAGTTGAACAGAGACTTCTATGGGTCGATTGCGTGGAGTTGATATGGGTGACAATACTTTCAACGTAAGCATCACTGTTCTTACTGTTCTGCTTAACATGTTTAATACCATGTTTCTTCTTCTTGTTAATGGTCATGTCTTAGCATATATTTTTCTTGATATTCTAGTTATTCAAATGAGAAGTCTGAAGCAAGAAATTCTGATGCCACATTAGATTCAAATGTCAAATCAGTGTCTGCCGCCAGTGAGGTATTGCAATCTATAGTTTCTTCGAAGCTTGTTGAAGTCATCATACAGATGGTCAGGGGATACTTCTGAATGTTGTTAATCTTTCCCATATAATATTTGCAGGAATCAACCAAATAATTCATACAAGCTAGCTGTTGGACTGGCATGAAATATCGCTAATCGGAAATGTAACCGAAGCTGCATCAGGATCGTAAAACGCATGTACAAATTGTGTATGTGGTAGGTAAATCGATAATACAGCCAAATGGTGGGAAGAAAGTGTTTGCTTTCCATGCTTGTAACCGGTGACACTAGTGCCGATTCGTGCATATGTTGCACAAGTTTTGCAATGGGTTCGATTTTTTTTCCAATTATTCTCTATCATTTATTATTTATTCACTTGCATGAAAAACCACCTTATTTATTGGCGATATAATCGCATATCTTCATATTTCTGTTTAAAAATCAGAGTGAACTGGTTGATTTATTCACTCCTGTTTTTCGTATAACATCATAAATCAAATAAAATCATTTGGTTTACATGATATTCTTAAACTTGCTCAAATGTCATATAATTCAATCTTTCTATTATTTTTTTTCTAAAAGATAGTCATGCTTGTTTAAAATTAGGATCGGAGAGAGAGAAAACATTCGTTTCCTTCGATTTTCTTATTCGGTTTTCTCCCTCCTCTTTTTCGCTTGTTGCTCCTCTCCCTTCAACCCTTCTTCATTCTTATTCTGATGGGATCTTCTCCCATTCGGTTCTTCTTTTTCCTATCAAGTTTATTGAAGTACAAGTAAGGTTCTCTTTTTAAGCAGAACAAGAAAGTTTCTATCAAAGTCATTCTTCTCCTTCTGACAAGATCTTCCTCCTACAATGTTACTCTTTTTCCTCTTATACTTCTTTTATCTGTCAGTAAGACTCTGTTGTTCACAATAAGAAAGAGAGTGTCAATATATTGATACAAATACAAGTATAGGAGAGATCAAGATATAAAAAATCATAATTCAATTAAGCTTATCATTCTAAATATAGTTATCATGATTGAATTGAAGAACGATTCGATCGAGCCTAAGATTATTAGATCTGACTGGATAAGTGGATTAATTGGTTGAACCGTATGCTTAATATAATATATATAATTTAGAATTATATATTAAATATAAAACTAAAAAACAATTATTTTTAAACATAAATGGCCACAAAATATCAATCATACAAAATAAGTTAAAAAGAATATTTTGAAAAATAAATTATATTCGTCCGATATAATAGTTAGGAGAAGACCATATTTATATCTATAAACGAGATCTTACTTGACTAACCTTATCAAATAGACATACACCGTAGAGATAAGAAGGGCAGAGACTCGAGTAATAAACGCCGTGTTGGGATCCGAGCCCTCGGTAATCCCCTTCTTTGCCTCCCCCCGGCTGGTCCGTCGCCGTTAACATCTTACTTCTGTAACCGTCCATTCCCGTTTCCCACGCGGACCCACCCCACGTCACTCTCCATCCCGTTCCGCGTCACGTGGCTCTTCTCGTGCCGTCGGTCACCCTGCTCTTCTCGTGCTTGGAGGAAGAAGGCCCCGATGTCCTCCCTGCTTCCCATCTCGTAACTCCTTCCCTCGCCTACCTTCCTCTCTCTCTCTCTCTCTCTCTCTCTCTCTCTAGACTTCTGATTGATGGCAGCTGCGCCGCCGACTCTCCGGCTGCGGCCAACGCTTTTCTCTTTCCGTTTATCTCCTCCATATGTTTGCCCCCCCTTGATTCCGCCCCCTCCTTCGTCTCAACTTGTAAGAGCCCAAACTTTTGCTCTCGTGCCTCTCCGTAGTTGCCGTATAACACTAAATCAATTCTTCTCCGACCCGCCCCACCGACGATCGCCGCTCTCCGCCTCCTCGTCCGATACCGTACATCCCGTCGACAAGGTAATGGAACATTTCCTTCTATTCTATGCAAAATATAGGAAAATATGAGAAATCTTGGTCGTTACTTGAAGAAAAAAAGGAACTTTCCCCTTCAGGGATCCAAATTTCATGAATGGGACTCCATTAGCGCCAAGTTTGCCGGAGCTGCCAACGTCCCGTTCCTCCTCCTTCAGCTCCCCCAGATCGTCCTCAACGCCCGCAATCTTCTTTCCGGCAACAATGCGGCCCTCTTCGCCGTTCCTTGGCTGGTGAGCTTTGCGTCTCTTTCGTGAAAGCCTCTGTTTTTTGCCTGAATCCTTGAAATAACTGTTGAAGGGGATGCTTACGGGATTGCTGGGGAACCTGTCACTACTGTCCTACTTTGCGAAGAAGAAGGAGACTGAAGCCGTCGTCGTCCAGACTTTGGGGGTCGTTTCGACCTACGCGGTGATAGCACAGCTAGCCATGGCTGAAGCTATGCCGCTGCCCCAGTTTCTGGCGACTTCAATTGTCGTGGCTTCAGGGCTGATTTTGAACTGTTTGAATTACTTTGGTTGGCTTCACGAGGCAATCTGGAGCCCATGGGAGGATTTCATTACCATTGGTGGCCTCGCTGTTCTCCCTCAGGTGAGCCTCCAGCCTTTTGTTCCCCATGTTGGCACTCAAAATTTGGTGGTTTGATGACAATGGATGGAGCTGTAGGTCATGTGGTCAACGTTTGTCCCGTTGGTTCCTAACAGCATCTTGCCTGGGGCAGTCTCCTTCACTCTGGCTACTGCGATTGTCGCCATGGTGAGCTATGCACCTTAATTCTTTCTGTGCACTAGTCTTGAAGTTTTCTGAATCACATTTGGGTATTCAGTCTTAAAATCGTGTAGATATACTGCTGGATGATACCATATGAGAATAAATACCATAAAAATAAATTGGTTACCAAAATCATTCTCAATGTACTACAATGACTGCGACGAAAAAGAACTGCTCATGTACTATATGACAAAATAGTATATGAATAATATGGCGACACTTTTGGCGAATACTATGTGACTTCGCCTGTTGCTGTGGTAAAGTAAAAAAGGCTTGTTCATTGTTATCCGTGTGAATTGTTTTAATCTTAATACTAAAACATTGTTTACCTTGAATAAATATATTAAGCATTGCTTTTATTTGCAATTTTGTTCTTCAGAATTTTGCATAAGATCATTATTTGTTGTTATATACACAATTAACGAGTTCTTGATGGTTGTGAACATGTTATATATACAACATAAAAAAATTGATGAATAATGCATAATAGTTTAATACTTCATGGGGCTTTGAAGGAAGTGTATCTGTTTTATGAACTTATATATTTTATATAACTCCAAGTTGCGCATTAGTATCAATGTTACTTTTGGAAATGTATAGCTTTCTTGTTTTTGTTGTTAGGATTTGTCTATTCTTCTTCCTTTCTATTAAGTACTCATCACTATAGAAAAGATCTCACCTACAGGTTTAGGGAAAGTCAATTTGTGTCTCTGCCTCAGGCATTCATATATGTACCTTTGCCGATTGTTAGCATTGGCTTAAGGATGATTATGATACTGAACTGTTTGATCATAAAAGTAGCATTTGTAATAGCATCATATACATATATATACATATATATATACATATATATATATTTATATATATTGTTATTTACTGATTACTCCATTTTCTCGATATTTGGTTATGCTGTATTGGGTAATTGGGTTCTGCAATTAGAATCCAGTACAGACATACTTCTCGATGTTGCATTATACAAGCAACTTTAAAAATTTTCTTTCTTTAGAATCTGTCTTTCCTCACTTTATTAGGGACATTAATTTGTCCATCTTGGTTTTATGGTCAATAATGCATACAGGCACGAAGTGGCAAGCTTTCTGAGAAAGGGACAAAATTTGTAAGTTCAATGTCTGGATGGACTGCCACCCTGCTTTTTATGTGGATGCCCATCGCACAAATGGTATCTAATATAATTACTTTATCTTAGTCATTTATGTGTATCTATGGTTATATGGGATATTGAACTTATGATTGGTCTGATTTGCAGTGGACAAATTATCTCAATCCTGATAACATCAGAGGGTTATCGGCTTTCACAATGTTGCTTGCAATGATGGGAAATGGTCTGATGATTCCACGTGCTTTATTCATTCGTGATTTTATGTGGTAGGTTTATTTCTGATTCTGCTACCTGGCAAGCTTTTATGTTATGTACCATCTGAATAACAGGTTTATGATTTTTTGTAATATGGTTATCCCTCGGTCCTGTCACCCTGTAAGACTTTTATAGTTGGTAATTATTTGAATTACAGGTTTACTGGCTCAGCTTGGGCATCCTTTCTTCAGGGCTGGGGAAATCTATTCTGCATGTATTGGTAAGTTCCCATTGTTCTATATCTGATGAGTGATTTGAGACATTCTTTTGTCTGACAATTGAATCTTAACCTTTGGACCGTACTAGTTTCAATACGATCAGCAGGGAGTTTTTCTTTGGGACAACTATTGGATTGCTTCTTTGGATAGGTACTTTACTCATTTTTCATTATTCTTTAACACCAGCTTGAATCTTCTATCATATGTATTTAAATTGTTTTCCTTTGTTTCTTTGTTTTCAATTTAACAATTTTATGTGCTTCTTGTCATGGAGATACTCTAGATGAATGTCCCTTGTGACTGCTGCACAAAATGTTTCCTGCAGAATCTGCTAGTAGATAAAGTCATAGTAGTTTTTTTAAAAATCCTTTTTGTTCTTTCTTTGTATGTAAATATTATAAATATTGATGCCAATGAGGTGGGAAGGGGAGTGCTTCCTCCATCCCCGTCCCTGTCTCGTCCTCATCTCGACCCCATTCTCCATTTAAATGACGTAGGGGCAGAGGCAAGGGCAAGGATAGGGAATCCTCATTTGGGGTGGAACCCGTAGGTTCTCTATATTTTCTTAATTAATCTGTTTTATTTTTTAAAAATAAAATTATTATCAAGATTAATTAATATTACCAAAATTTACAAATAATAAAAATAATATTTGTAAAGTTTATACGTCATAATAATATTCAAATACAAATGATAATTTTTGTTGATACTATGTTATGTGGTTCAATCGAACCAAATGGCTTGCAATTGACTTGCAATCGATTCAATCAAGGCTTAACCCGGTCTAATTTGAATCAGGTGGGGAGCTAGCCTGCTCAGCGCTTGGGTATGGATATCTTGACCCACGTATTGACAGAGTGGGTATGGGGACAAGGTGGGGGGTGCTCTACCCATTCGCGCTCCATAATAGCGTGGATAATAAAAAATGTCTATTATCTCTGCCCCATTAAGGACAGGTCCTCGTGAGTACCCATATCTATGATTATAATTGACACTTGTAATAATTACAAAATGTAGGATCAAACCCTTGGATAGCAAACAACTATTAGGTTGGTGGTAACTAAAATTGTAATATATAATCATATTATCCATTTGGATAAAACAACATGTTCAATATGATTTAAAAGCTAAACATAGCCAGAGTCATGGTTGATCCGCCATAAAATAGTCTGCTGATCAGGTTTTCAGTTGTGACAGGGAGCTAGAACACCGTTTTTCTGGATGACTGAGGAAGTAATGAAATATTCTAATTTAATAATTCTTTTCTCTTAGCAAATTAGTCATGACTCGTGTGTTTCTCTTTGATCAGGCATGGTCCTCTGGAGAGATGCTGTAGCCTATGGATACAGTTCACCTCTAAAATCCATAAAGGAGCTAATTTTTGCACACTGACGTTGTCACGGTGGTGGCAAGTTATGTTGTTACTATGTGGTTATTTGTAATCACCGTTTTCACCATGGATAAACTTAATGCTGTTTTGGTCGCTTCAAAACGATAGGCAGAACATTCTATAAGATTATGAGTTATATATTGTTATCAATATACAGCTGCATTTGGCAAATATTGTCTAATCTATTATGGTTCAACCAATGATTTTATGAACTGTAGCTCGACCGAGGTTGATGATCAAATCGGTTAATCCGATGATTCTCTTTTATCAAAAACATCATGGAGGGAGCCCATCCCGTAAGGATTTTGCTTCCTTGTACTAAATCTCTATAATGAAAACTATGATCCTTGTTAGCATTTGACGACATTCATGGGGGAGGAGTCGCTCATGTGCCCGACTTTCTCAACCATTCTTCGAGGATTAAAATTAGTATGCTCATAAGTTAAAATTAGTATGCAAGGAAAAGTAGAAGAGACTTTGATAAAATTTTGCTTAATAACAGTAATAAATATTTGATAACTCTTAATTAGGATGCGATTTTCTTAAAAGTTGTTTAAGAAATGGAATGTAATATGCTCGGAAGGGATCATTTATTTTCGTTTGTATAGATTTTTATGCCATATCTATGGATACAAAAGTTATAAAGTATCCGTCCAAAATTTTATTTTATTTAAATTAATATTATGTATATTTTAAAAAATAAACAAATTATTGAGATGAAATATATGAAAGGATGATTATATTTAAGGAATCCTTTTTAAATTACCCAAATAGTCCTGTTAGAGAAAAATGTTGATGTCTTGGTTAATTCGACATAATCCAGGCTCGTGTACGTAAGAATGTCCAAAGTGTCTTTAAGGTAAAAATATCATATTTTCGAGATGATATGTTGATGTGAAAATATCATGCTCCCAAGATGTTATCTACGTAAAAAATCGAGGTCAAGAGAGATTTTTCGACCTGATCCCTTTGATACTCAAGTTAGCGATTCAAGATCCCTAAATATGAATTCAAGAATTAGTATTTAAAATATGTTGTTATACCTTAAAGGATATAAAAGAAATTTATGATTACCTTTTGTCATAAACAAAGAGAAGAGAGTTTATGATTATCTCTTTTCCTTATGCTTTGAATATTTATATCAAGATAGATTCTTTATTAAATACCTCTGGTAAGATCTGCATTCATTGAAACCAATTCCAAAGAAATAAAATAAAATAAAATTCATGTCACGTTGATTAAATCCATCATACGATTCCATGTCACATAATAAAACACACTCAATCACAAAGTATTATTTTCAAAGCCAACCATCTCAGTCTCTCTTTCCATTTCCAAATATTTACCCATTCCGTTCACATTAATTAATTCTGTGATGCACGTTTTCTTATCGTTGACCGACATAAATAAATGATAGAGTGAGATGAACAATTTTGGAAGAAACCATGATTATTCTCTCTCCACCAAAAATCTATCATAATTGCTAATTCGAGCATAATTTGCTTTTGAAACCGCCCAAGACTTGACAGCCTCGCTAATGTTGGCATCGTAAATGCACATGAATACTATCTTTGTGGGTCGAATGTGACCGCATGACTTCATGTCTCATTCATCATCCTTTGACATGGTAATTATGATACAATTATGAGCACAAAATAGACACCTTAAAGGTAGCGTCATTATTTCGAGAGCCATAGTAGCTTATACACTTAATTGTTGGTATTGAAGGCACAAAATGAAGAGAGATATCATTCGAGACAGGAGCTGTCGGTATGACAATTGATCGTATGAAGGAAGAAATTGAATACCCATTTGAATCATACTTTAAAGTTTTGAAGTTCTTTTTATTTTTATTTTCTATGTGAGAGATACTTTTGTTTTACGCTTCAATTCAGAATGCATTATGTGAGAATTCATATTTCATGAATATGAAACATAATGTATATAAAATAGTACTAGTATATTAGAATGTGAATGATAGACCCCAAATATCTCATTTTTTTTACACTTTACTCCATAAGCTCAGTGTGGGAAGTATTTACATTATATTCATTGTATCCATTATACGCGAAACAATTAATATTTATCATAATCTCACGCGTAAATTTTATTGCTAAAACATCGTCTGATAAATTTTGAAAATGTTAGGTTTCTGATTGAATATCATCTTTGTTTATTGAAAATAAAACTACATTATTTCAAAAACTTTGAAAGAGAAGCAGAAAGTTGGGGGCTAGTTTTTCATGTATATTATGCTATACTATAATACTATATTATATTTGCTAAAATATAACTATATTCTTTCAAGAAATTTAAAGAAGAAGCATAAAGTTAGGGCTTAGTTTTTCTTTATACTATACTATACTGTCATGAAAAAACCAAAAAGTTTTAAAAGGCACCTTAGAGGTGACTCCTCCTTATGCAAAACTTTCATAAGTATCTTCGATTCAATTGCAATAAATATGATACCTTTCACGCCAAAATTCTTATTAGTTCATTGTATCTATAATTTCCATTTTTTGCTATCATAAATTTCGTGAGTCATGAACTTAACTCATCCAAGAATTTTCTCTTCAAAAAGGTCAACTATACTATAATATATACTTGACTACTTTTAGAATATTTCTTTTAGGTAGATAGCTGATGTGCACACTTATTATCTTAAAGTGAATACGATATTTCTGTGCCCAGAAAATTATCTACTCATAAAAAAATAAGTTTCAAAAATTAATGACAAGCTAGCTATGCAAAACTTCCATTAGTGTCTGTGATTCATTTATAATAAATATGATACTTTTTTAGACTAACATCATGCCTAAATTCTTATTAGTTCATTGTATCTATAACTTTCATTTACAGTCCCCCTTCTCATTTTGTTCGATCATAAATTTTGTGAATCACTAAGGAGAGAGTTTTTTTTTCTTTTCTTTTTCTTTAAAACAAATCAAAATATTTTATTTTCTTGTTTTTAATTTAGAAAATATAAAGATATGATAAAGTATTAAAATAATGATTTATGCATACACATATTTCTGTTAAAAGCCAATCTCATGCGTTTCTTCTTCCTGAGAAGAAAGGAGGGATCAAACGGCGGCACGAATTTTGATGCGTTTCCGGTGGACGCCACCGAGTCAGATAAGGATACGCATATCCTCGGTGTTATGGAAAGAGACTGGCCTTCCCGTTCCGACCCATGCAGCGATCGCTCCCCCCACCCCCTGCCCCCGCTTTCCACCGTGAAACGGCAGGTGATCTGTCCCTCCGGATTCTTTCCCCAGTTCAGTTTCGCACAGCTGGTGCTTCATTATCTCCGACGATTCCCTTTCCCCTCCCTATAAATACCCCCACGCCATCTCGGTTCGCTGCATTCTTCCTCCTCTTCGCTTCTTCTTCTACTACTTCACCATGAAGCCCATTGCCTTGGCCCTCTTTCTTGCTGCTGTCGCCGCTGTGGCGGCCGCCGATGGCTTCCGTGTCGACCTCATCCATCGTGACTCGCCCCGGTCCCCTCTGTATGATCCTTCATCGACCGCCTACGACCGCGTGAGAGCAGCGGCCAAGCGCTCCGCCCTCCGCCCATCGCGCGTTGCACGTGCTGGTGCTGGCCTCACCGCTTCCGGTGGATCCTCCATCGAGGCCCCTGTCGTTCCCGACTCCGCTGAGTACCTCATGGAGGTCGAGCTCGGTACCCCCAAGTTTAAGGTCATCGCCATCGTCGACACCGGCAGCGACCTCATCTGGGCCAACTGCAAGCCTTGCACTGAATGCTACGAGCAGACACCGCCGCTCTTCGACCCCAAGGATTCTTCCACCTACCTCGACCTCGCATGCGATTCGCAGCAGTGCGACGAGCTTCCCGTGTCGGGCTGCAGCAGCGACTCCAAGTGCCAGTACCAGTACTCCTACGGAGACCAATCGCAGGTCGTCGGCAATCTGGCGAGCGAGACCTTCACCTTCGCCACCACCGGCTCGGAAACGATCTCCATCCGCAAGATCACCTTCGGGTGCTCTCATCAGAGCAGCGGCACCTTCAGCAACAGGACCGGTGGGCTCGTGGGACTTGGTGCCGGGCAGCTCTCCCTCGTCTCCCAGCTCGGTTCCTCCATCTACGCCAAGTTCTCCTACTGCTTGGTTCCCTTTTCGCAGACGTCCGCCACCAGCAAGCTAGTTTTCGGCGATGGTCCCGCCCTCTCCGGAAGGAACGTCTCGACCACGCCCCTCACCATAGAAGAATCTTTCTACTATCTAACCCTCAACGGGATTAGCGTCGGCAACACAAATATCTCGGTGACGTCTCCTGCTGCTTCCGGATCACCAAACATCATCATCGACTCCGGCACGACACTGAACATTCTTTCCCCCGACGTGGTAGACGGACTGGCTAAAGCAGTGAAAGACGTAGTGGATCTCCCGGTCGCCAACGACCCCGACCTTTCCTCCTTCGCAGCGTGCTTCGACGTCAGTGGTTCTCGCGACTACACGTTTCCGGACATCACCTACAACTTCGAAGGGGCACCATTGAAGCTGAGCCCGATGAACACCTTCATAGAGGTTGCGCCGGACGTGGTGTGCCTGGCGGTGTATAGCTCCGCTGATGTCCAGATCTTCGGTAACGTTGCGCAGCAGAACCTTCATGTTGAGTACAATCTGGGGACGAGCCAGCTCTCCTTCGCTCATGTCGACTGCACCGACTTCTAAGCCCACCTCTACGTTCATCTGTGTCTTTCTGTGTGTATGTAAACTGTTCTTGTTGTCATTCCTTATGTCGGATATCGTTCTGTTCTTGTTTGTGCTTTGATTTTGTGAATAAGATCGCTGGACTCCGTCCAGACTCGATTCGATTCAATCTAATGATATATAAATCTTGAATTGTCCATGAAGATCTATGGGTTTGATGATATGCAGGAAGTTCTTTTTGTGCTTTACTTCTTACATGCACTTTCCATCTCAAAATAGGAGGATTACTTAGAAAACCGAGCTCTTGCGAAGATGAGAAGGTTAAGGCTTGCATGAAAAGCTCTGTAGCTTTTCCTTGTGGCAAATAGAATAGATGACCTAAACAGCTGATCTCTTCAATGGAAAATGATGTCGATAGATACTTATCATCATCTCTTCAATGGAAAATGTAAACGTAATATTATTACTTATCATCACCCATTATAAAATATCTTAACTAAGAGGGCTCATATTCATGAACCTCTCTTTGCTTAAATGCAAGTCCTTCGTGCATTGTTCGCCATCGATAGCATCGTTAGTCACTCACATGATTCAAATTTGACTAAGTTGAGTCGATTACAAATCAAATCATAAACCAATTGGTTCTATCAAACCAAATGATACAGTATCAATAAATATTAATATTTTTTTTATATTTATATTAAATATTTTTATGATACATACACTTTATAAATATTATCCTTATTACTTATACATTTAGGAATTATTAATTAACTTTGATAATAGTTTTTTCTAAGAAATAATCAATTAATTAAAAAATTATGAATAACTCATCGATCTTAAATAGGGATTCTCAATCCATATCCTATCTTGTCTAAATGGGGAATGAAATATGGAAGAGAGCCGTGATGAGGATGAGGATAACGAAGCACTCCTCATCCGGCCTTAACATTGCCATCAATGCATATCAATCTCATTAGATCATCGATATTTATCACAAATAATAATTTTATATAAAATGTTAGGTTTTTTTATTGAATATCACCTCATTAAGAAAAATTTGAAAGAAGAGTAGAAAGTTAGGGGCTCTTATTTTCTCCTTCAAAGTATAAAAACATATACTAAATAGGAAAATAGGAGACTCATTCCTCTTCAACTATTTAAACTCATATTTAGGAACCTCGGATTACTAACTTGAGCGTCAGAGGGGTCGAAGCAGAAGATCCCTCATTGTTGACCACTTGTGTAGGTCCTCGACACGTTTAAGAAGTACCTCGTAAGGTTGAATGCTCCTAGATATGGATAAGTCATATCTTAAGATGACCCCAAGCTCTCTTCAACAGATAAGCCACATCTCAAGACGACCGTAAGACCTTCACCATGAGCTAGCAACACATTAGGAGTCTACTTGCCATCTCAACCCTTTGTTTGGGTTGCACCCTCGCCCCTGAGCGAGCCCTTTGGGTGGATATTCGCTTCGGGATCGAATTAGGCCATGTTGGCTCTCCAGCCAATGGCACCAACATAATAATATTAGGCTACACCCGAGAAGGAACTCATCACCTTGAGATTATAGAATATATAGCTCTAACTTAGAGCGTAATACATCAACGAAAAGGATTATGTCCTTAAAGTATCACCTCAACTAAAAAGCTCACAATATAATAGCACATGGAGAAAGAAAATTTTATTAAAAGTAGAAGGCTTGCATTAGTGTGACGCTTACCATTAAGGCTCACATCCGAAAGATGCAAATTGAAACCCTTCAAAAAGGATTAAAAAAAAAAAAGATGAGTCAAGGCTATCATCGAAAGAGACATATGCTTCAAGGACGTCGAGATCTTCGGTCTGCAGAGTGAATGGTTCCTCCTCAACACACATTCCTATGTACTTGGTCTTAAGGCACCCTAAAGTAATAAGTTACTTATATCGATACGAAGTCCTTCTCAATCTCAGCAAGCCCCACCCATAGTCGAGGAGCTCTCCCACATCTTCATATCCTTAGTCATCCCCTCACAATAAGTCATAAGAAGGGCCATAGGAGACTAGTTGACCATATTAAAAGCCATGAATAACCCTGGATGATAAGAGCATAGCCTATAAAGAGATTGGAGCCCAAGAGGCCCCAACCGACATGAATGGTCAGTACACATATATTCACAAGACAGCCCCTCAACAACACGTCCCCCACCTTGCATAGTCCCGTTAAGAGAAACTTTGATAGGGGGAGAATAGTCCTCATAGTCTCTCGTCTCAAGGTAGAGCACTTGTGGCAAAGAAACAGTCTTCACGACACACTTGCGCCTCTGCAATTCCTATACCAAGTCCCCACAACCCTGGTAGGATGAGCTATCACCCCCTAAAGGCATTAGAGCCCACGATTATGTAGACCACTCTAGCCTAACCTAAGACTCTCACTCAACCTTCCATGAGCTCGAAAGCTCAATAGGAGATACTCGAAGACTATGACTATCGGGATCCATACTTGTAAAAAAAAAGAAGCTCAAGTAGCACAAACCATAGTAAATAACAAAAACTAAAACATGAGACACATGGGAGCACTATGGTCAGGGTACTAAATAAAGTACCTCCCGATAGCCGAAGGGGTACAATAAGATTCAAACTCCATAGCCCTATAATCAAAAGCTAACTAAATCATGTCACATTAAAAATAACTCAATGTGCTAAGACAGAAGATGAAGTCAGAGGATCCACTCATTAACCCCCGAGACCTCGATAAGGCCCCTCCCCTCTCGATGGAATAACTAATCAAGGTATTTCAAAAATGACCTAACCCATTACTATAGTCAAACTCCCTACAGCGATCGAACCAAGCCACTACAATAGATCCACACTCCCGCTATGATAGGGCCCCAAACCAATGCTCGCTCTCGAAGGCAAAGAAGAAGAGGTCATGCATGCTCTCTTGAAGGCGAAGGAGGAGAGCTCGTGTGCCCTATTTCAAAGGTAAAGGAGGAGAGCCCATGCACCCTCTCCCAAAGGTGAAGGAGGAGAGTTCATGCACTCTCTCCCATAGGCGAAGGAGGAAATCTCATGTGCCCTCTCCCAAAGGCGATGAAGGAGATCTTATGTGCCATCTCTTAAAGGTGAAGGAGGAGAGTCTATGTGCCATATCCTGAAGGCGAAGAAAGAGAGCTCATGAGCCATCTCCTGAAGGCAAAGGAGGAAAGCCCATCTCTCGAAGATAAAGGAGACGGAGGCAAAATCCACAATGGCAGACCCCTACCCTCGCAACAATGGTTGAGGCAAAATATGCAATGGTAGACTCCTACTCCAATGGTGGTCGAGGTAAAATCTGCAACGACGGACCCCTACTCCCACAATGACAATCGAGGTAAAATCTACAACGGTGGACTCCTACTCTTGCAATGGTAATCAAGGCAAACTTCACAACAACGAGCTAGACAAAATCTGCAATAGAAAACTCCCACTCTCACAAACGGTGGTCAATGCAAAATCTACAATGACAGACTCCTATTCTCACAACAATGGTCAAGGTAAAATCTGGAATGATGGGCCCCTACTCTCGCAATGGCTGTCGAGGCAAAATCCACAATGACAGACTCCAACTCCTGCAATGACGACCGAGACAAAATATGCAATAGTAGACTTCTACTCTTTTAAAGATGGTCGAGGCAAAATCCACAACGGTAGACTCTTACTCTCGTAATGACGATCGAGGCAAAATCCGTAATAGCTCCAACAATGGCGGTTAAGGCAAAATCCGTAATGACGGACTCCCACTCCCACAACGATGGTCAATAGCAAAACCTACTATGGTGAACGAATAGAACCGTTGTGACAGTGGACAAATAGGCTCGCTAAGATAGATAAATAGACCTGCTATGGTGGATGAATATATTCGCTATGACGAATAAATAAAAATTATTATACAATCGCGAAACTTGATATCGACAAAACCAAATGATCAAACGATGTGCCTCGAACACCCTATCGAAGCCATGAAGTATGCCTTCCGGAATGGATAAATGATAAGAAATTTATCAATAATTGTCACACAATCATCAGCGTGACATATAAGTCACGTGGCGAAAAAGATAATCATAAGCTTTCTTATTTATTATAAGGAAATACAAACTTTCATTATAGCAAGAAAGATAATCACAAATTATTTATTATAAGGAAAGTAATTTCCTTTATGACAATGAATGACATCATAAACTAAATTTCTTATTAGTTTATTGTATCTATATTTTTATTTATAGTCTCCCTTTTCATTTTGCTCCTCGTAAATTTGAACCTAACCCATCCATAACAAGAGAGTTCTTTTTTCTAAATAGTCAAAATATTTTCTTGCTTCTAATTTAAAAATTATAAAGATACGATCAAGTATTAAAATAATGATTTATCCAAACACATACAAAATTTCTATTTCTATTAAAAGCCAATCGACCTGGAAATTAACATAATCTCATGTGTTTCAATTTGAAACACATGAGACCATGTGTTTCAATTTCTATTTCTATTTCTTCCCCGTAACAAAGGGACCAACCGGTTCAATTTGAAGGTTCAAACGGCAGCACGAATTTTGATGTGTTTCCGGTGGACGCCACCGGGTCAGATAAGGATATGCATATCCTCGGTGTCATGGAAAGATACTGGCCTTCCCGTTCCGACCCTTCCGTTCCATTCAGCGACCGCCGCGCGCCGCCCACCGGGAAACAGTAGGTGATCTGTCCCTCCGGATTCTTTCCCCAAATCAGTTTCGGACAGCTCTTGCTTCATTATCTCCGACGATTCCCTTTCCCCTCCCTAAAAATACCCCACACCATCTCAGTTCGCTGCATTCTTCCTCTTCTCTTCTTCTTCTTCACCATGAAGCCCATTGCCTTTGCCATCTTTCTTGCTGCTGTCGCCGCGGGGGCTGCCGCAGATGGCTTCCGTGTCGACCTCATCCATCGTGACTCGCCCCGGTCCCCGCTGTATGATCCTTCATCTACCGCCTTCGACCGCGTGAGAGCAGCGGCCGAGCGCTCCGCCCTCCGGCCATCGCGCGTTGCACGTGCCGGCCTCGCCGCTTCCGGTGATACCTCCATCGAGGCCCAAGTCCTTCCCGACATCACTGAGTACCTCATCGAGGTCGAGCTTGGTACCCCCAAGTTTAAGGTCGTCGCCATCGTCGACACCGGCAGCGACCTCATCTGGGCCAACTGCAAGCCTTGCACTCAATGCTACGAGCAGACACCGCCGCTCTTCGACCCCAAGGATTCTTCCACCTACCGCGACCTCGCATGCGATTCGCGGCCATGCAAGGAGCTTCCCGTGTCGGGCTGCAGCAGCAACTCCAAGTGCCAGTACCAGTACATCTACGGAGACGGATCGCAGGTCGTCGGCAATCTGGCGAGCGAGACCTTCACCTTCACCACCACCGGCTCGAACACGATCGCCATCCCCAGTATCACCTTCGGATGCTCTCATCAGAGCGGCGGCATCTTCAGCAAGAGGACGGGTGGGCTCGTGGGACTTGCACCCGGGCAGCTCTCCCTCGTCTCCCAGCTCGGTTCCTCCATCGACGGCAAGTTCTCCTACTGCTTGGTTCCCTTGTCGCAGACTTCCGCCACCAGCAAACTAGTTTTCGGAGATGGTTCCGGCGCCTCCGGAAGTGACGTCATGACCACGCCCCTCACCATTCAAGATTCTTTCTACTATCTAACTCTCAACGGGATCAGCGTCGGCGACACAAATATCTCGGCGACCTCTCCTACTACTTCCGGATCACCAAACATCATCATCGACTCCGGCACGACGCTGAACATTCTTTCCCCCGAAATGGCATACGAACTGGGAAAAGCAGTGAAAGACATAGTGAATCTCCCGGTCGCCAACGATCCCGAACTTTCCACCTACGCAGCGTGCTTCCACGTCAAAGGTTCTCGCGACTACAAGTTTCCCGACATCACCTACAACTTCGAGGGGGCGCCATTGAAGCTGGGCCCGTTGAACACCTTCCTAGAGGCGGCGCAGGACGTGGTGTGCCTGGCGGCGTCTAGCTCCGTTGATCTCCCGATCTTCGGCAACGTTGCGCAGCAGAACCTCCATGTTGAGTTCGATCTGGTTGCGAACAAGCTCTCCTTCGCTCAGGCCGACTGCACCAACTTCTAAGCTCACCTCTTCGTTGAATGTAGATATAATTATAACTATAGATATATGATGTAAATGTAGATTAATAATGTAAGCCGGTGATGTATCTTAGGAAGCTTCATTGGGCCGCCCGGTAACTTCAGAACGAGACAGCCCAAGTGACAGATATGTGGGCCGAGAAATCGAAACCCCACTGAGTTGAATTGAAGCGTGAAGGTCGCTTCCCAAACCCACCGCGGCAACCTACGGTGGGCGCCCGAACCTCCCTCCATTGGATGGAGACCGCCGACGTCGTTGCGGAGGAGCTCCTCTACGTCGAAGCTGAGCTCCAGGACGTTCAAGGTATCTTGCTTGCCTCCGTTGCACCCTCCACCAAGCGAGAGCGAAACCCCAATCCCCAAAACGAAGAAATATAAGGAAGTGGCAACATTTAGGGTGTTCAAGAAGGAACACCGATTTAATCGTCTTTCTGTTACGCGCTTTTCGTGACTTCGGAATGCTGTCGGTTGTAGCCTACAATTCTTGGATCAATCTGGTGAAGAAATTGAGAAGAGAAGGGGTTTTGATGCTTCTCATTGGTCGAGCTTCTTGAACCCGCCGTGCAGATTAATTAGTGGGATCGATTTGTCTTCCCCTAATCTGAATGCTTTTCTGCTACTAATAGTTACTCGTTCTACCTCCGTTGCCTTTCATCTCTCGCGCTGTCTTGTCGCTTTTCCAGAGTTCGGGTTCGGTAGGGGCAACAAGACGCTTTTCCTCGGAGAAGATATTGGAGCGATCATCAGCTCAATCTGAGTCGGGATTTTTGCGGTTTATTTCTTTTTTTCTGGAAGATTTCGGGTAATGTAGGTTTAACATTTTATTCGAGGGGGATGTGCTCACAGTACCTGTTGTTGGCGTCAGTGATTTTTTTGCGTTGTTTTGGTGGTTTATGTGCCCTAGTTTTCCGGTTTCGGTGTCTTTGTTAGGATCTTACCCCTGCAACCACGGTCAAAATTTGGAGGCCCTATTTATACAAGCAAGCATTTTGGAATCTTGAGAGTAAAAACGCATCAATAAAAGCAAAATCAGTAAAAGCGGTTGTTCTCTTTTCTTTTCCTGCCCTGTAGATTTCTGAACTTCCATTATTTCCAATATACTGAGATCACTAAAGCTACTTCTAAGAGAGACAAATTATGAACATGAAAAGCTCAACAGGGATGAAGATGCTAGATGTAGGCATTGCCTATTATAGGCACTGCTATCTTTCCCTTATTGTGCTATTACAAGCTTTTTGTTTATCTTTATTTATTGATTTGATTGGGTAACTCAGTCACTGGTCCTTGGGGATCCGAAATTAATCCTCTCATATGCAACTCATCTGAGCACTGTCAAAAGGAACACGTACAATTATTATCTGGAAAAATGGTCTAATGTCTACTTAGATGATGGTTTGTCAAGAACCACAAATAGAATAGAAAGGCTTATATTTTTTTTATGGGTTTTTTGGATTTATCAATTTCATCAGATGGTACAGGCATGTGCTTAGTAGGCTTTCGGATGTGGTAGTCAGAAGAGGTGAAAAAATTAATATTAGTGGTAGTAGAGGTAAAAGAAGACCTAAAAAAACCTTAATAGAAACTATAAATAAAGATATAAGCACATTGAACTTAACAAACATATGACTTTTTATAAATCTCAATGGTAGCAAAAGATCTATATAGTCGATCCCAAAATTGGGACTTACAGTTTTGTTGTTGTTATTGTTGTCTTTGTTTGTTGTTATATCAACTTCATTTCGGATCCTCTTCTTTGGCATTGGTCATACATCTTATTTCCTATAGAATTTGAATATATTGATTAAGTAAAAAGGAAAATTTGAGAAATGGTCTTCAATGGAATTGTGAAAGCTGAAAGCAATTGTACTATTAATTAGGTCTATGTTATGTTTTCTTGATAACATATTCATATAGTGGGGTTTTAGGCAAGATAAAGAAAATTTTGTTCCTCTTAAAATAGTGAACATGGAAATTGGTACATCGAACAAAACTGTCAATATATTTGGAAAAAAGCAAAAAAAACTTAAAAAATCATACAGGTTCTCCAAGGTCTGAAACATATTGTATGCTTCCTTCTTATTGGAGCATGCTTGAATAGTTGTGTTGAAGAATGTGGATAGTGACTCACTCATTTTTCGGATTTTGCCTTTTCCAGACCAGATTAAAGCATTACTTGATCGCCAAGAGGGTTTGCACAAGAGACAATCTGAGCTGAAGGCCTTGTTGGAAGAATGTGAAGCATCAAAAAGTACAGCACAAGTTGATAGTTCTGTTGCCACAGATGATTGGTCTGCAGATTTTGAATGGGACTCTAGAGCTGAGGACATTCGATTCAATGTCTTTAGTATCTCTTCTTATCGAGCAAATCAGCGAGAAGTAAGTATATTGTTGTAGTGCAGCCACATTTAAATGATTAAGGTACTTGCTTGTTTATGCTAGTCGAGCATGAATGAACCAACTATTCAAGTTCAAGAATCATTGATGTATTGGAAGAATTGAAATTATTCATCTGAAAATCACACTTAGAAATACAAGATTCTTTTTTTTTTCCGATTTGTATAAATTGTTAAAACATTGATACAGATAAGTGATATCAATATGACACAATATGGATAAACTAATATGTCAAATTTTAGAAAACAAGGGGTTATAAGACAGTGATACAAATACTTTAAATATATAATATTCTACATGAGAAAGAAAACCATTAATGTCGGTGCCAAGCCCGAATGAAAATAAAGGTGAAGGGTTGTGTTAGACCACTTAATAGCCAACATGAATCTGCATTATAACTTATTCTATGTTGTCATCTGAAAGAGAAGACATCTTCACTGCCCTGGTGATCCAAGTATGAAGGTTATCCCAGGAGATTGATCCAACAGTCAGGATGTAGTGCAAAATAGCCAGTGGTTCATGAATTGTTTTCGATTGGTGCAGATAAAGAAGTTAGATCAAGCCTATAGGATTAGGCTATTAATATTACTTATAGTGACACTTTAACTCAAGGGGTTAGAATCTTATATATGATGATTAGAAGAAGGTTTTACATAATTTGTTGGAGGATACTAAGTGAATAGAGGAAAATCTAGAGAGGCTAGTAGTTGGTATAATAGAAAAGATAAGCTTAAATATGGTAGAGATATTATTGTAGATAAGAATCTTAATGACAATGTTATGCAAGTGAAAAGAGTTGGGGATAGATTATAGTATTTAAATTTGTATTGTAAGAAGAGATTTTGAATATGATAAGTACTTATGACACTCATATTGGACTACTTGAAGAAACCAAGAGAGAATTTAGAAAAAAAATGATGATTTTATTCAAAGAGTACATTTGATTAAGAAGTTCATCATTGTATGAGGTTTAAATGGTCACATAGGGAGTAAATAAAAGGTACAAAGTGGTCATGTTTCATGAGTTAATAAACATAGCATTAAAGTGTCTTTGCTGGTGTGTGCCTGCATGATTTTTAGTTTTTGGCAATATACTAACATAACAATAGGTGCATGCATAATATATAAATACATATCCCATTTATAAATCCTAGCATGTGTTTGGCATGTGATTAACATGCTGATGGTGTGGGTTGACATAATCAAATATCCTGTCAACGAGGCAAGCATATCTGATATTCATTGGTTGGAAGCTTTAAAGTTTAAACTACCTCCTCTTTCGGGTCAAGCTGCTAACAACCCTTAGATTCAAAGTGCTGTCAAAATCTTGAATCTATTAGTTAAAATGTTTGTCTTATTGTAAGCTTATTTAGTGCACAATTTTCCTACCAGATTATTAATGCTGTCATGAGTCGGAGAGATGTTTTGGTTATAATGGCTGCAGGCGGTGGCAAGAGCCTCTGTTACCAACTTCCAGCTCTACTCTGTGATGGGGTTGCCCTAGTTGTCAGTCCGCTGCTTTCGCTTATCCAAGATCAGGTGCCGTTTGTTTGGTCAGAGAAATTCAGTTGTTATCCAGTTCAGTACTTCCAGTACTTGTTAATTTACATGCCATTTTTTCAGGTTATGGGACTGACAACACTAGGGATTCCTGCATACATGCTAACGTCAACGACTAGCAAGGAACATGAGAAACTTATTTACAAATCCCTTGAAAAGGGAGAAGGAGAACTTAAAGTATTATATGTGACGCCTGAAAAAATTTCAAAGAGCAAGAGATTTATGTCTAAGCTTGAAAAGTGCCACCATGGTGGACGTCTTTCACTTATAGCAATTGATGTGAGTAATGGTTTCTCTTATGTTCTTTAAACCTTTTCGGATTACTTTAGTGGATTTTGCTAGACATTTTTTTACTTTCCTTAGAGTCAGTACTTATTATGTCTTTTTAGAGTCAAGTTCAGAACCAAAAAGATGAATAACAAACAATCATGCCTTTGTTTCACTATGCAGTGGGGCTTACCTTCATCTAATGGTAGTTGGGCTCTTATGTTGCAGATTGCATTGTACACAATCTATTGGACAATTTAAAGCCTTAAAAATATTTAACTTGCCCAGACAAAACAGATTTTTTGTGTTTATTGCTTCTTGCCTTCAGCATTTAATAATCCTTTTTAAATTCATTAATGCCATGTAACTGATCTCTGGGATGGCTGTGATAGTTGTCCAGAATAGATTAATTTAAAAGGAATTATGCCTACATAATGGTACTGGGAATAGATTACCTTAGTTCAGGAATGTGTGTCCAGATTACCTTTATTCCAATAACAACCTTTCCAGTGTCACGGTACTGGGAATAGATTGTCTAGTTATGGTGCCTAACCAACTGGATAGCTCATTCTATCAAAACTCCAATGTAACTTGTACCATTTGCTACTTCATTACTTGTTCCTTGCTAAGGAGAAAAAGTGTAGGTGGTTTAATTTTTCATTTTTTATGCTTGAACCAAATGACCCCTTGATCTAGGAGCGACAATGATATTGAAGGGTAGGTGAAAATCAAAACCCACTAAGCTGTCAGTTGTTCTCAATTTGCTCCAGCTACTGCTGGAGCACTTCCTTTTGATAATAAATATTATGATTTGCTCAATATGAGCACCTTTTAAGCATTCTGCATTAGATAGTTACATTATGATAATGATTTTTTTTAAAGTAATAGCGTAATTATTTCATGCCTTAAATGTGTTTTCTTATGTGCTCATAGTTGTTTCTCGCTGAAAATTTCATCTAACAGGAGGCACATTGCTGTAGTCAATGGGGCCATGATTTTCGGCCTGATTACAAGAATCTTGGAATCTTGAAAATTCAATTTCCCACTGTTCCTTTAATTGCTTTAACTGTAAGTTTTTGCTTGTGATGTTTACCTTTGAAATTTTATGGGTAACCTGTTTTTGAGGAAAAACCTAACTGTTTGTCTTGACTCTTAGAGTAATAATTTTTGTTTTATAGGCAACTGCTACTTATAAGGTTCAAGTAGATCTGATGGAGATGCTGCATATTCCCAAATGTGTCAAGTTTGTCAGTACCATAAACAGACCTAATCTCTTCTACAAGGTGTGGCATGTACACACCATTATGTCATGAGTTGCCTTTGTTGCATAACTTGGATTATTTTATGATTTATGATGAAGCAGTTGATATACAGGTACATGAGAAGTCATCAGTTGGGAAGGTGGTCATTGATGAAATTGCAGATTTTATACGAGGTTCATATTCTAAGAATGAGTCTGGGATAATCTATTGCTTCTCCAGGAAGGAATGCGAGCAGGTTTGTGGAACTGTCCTATTATATTATTCACTTTACATCTGATTCCTAATGTTTATGTATAAACTAAAAATCTTTGTTGCACCCCAACCAACAGAGGGCTCACTTTTCAATTTGATCAGTGTGATGCTGCATGCTGCCAGTCATATAGGATCAGCCATTTATGCTTTTTATGAGAAAGATTTCGACTGCCTGTTATTTTGCATTTCAAATGCAACCCAATATGTCAAAAGAAAAAAAATCTTAGATCAAACTGTCATTACTTGTTTAATCAATAGATGATTCTCTTTGGTGATTGGTCAGAAAACCATTTACGTCTGGGTCTATAAATTTTTGATTCAGCTATTTGTTACCTTAATGACCTGTTAGGGATGAGTTATCTTGTATGCATCTTGTTTACATTTTCGAGGCACTTCTCAGATGTTTTACATCACTTTTTTCATTATATATAAAAGAGGTGTGTATATTTTAGTTTTAGATATGATGCCAACTCATAAGGATAAAATCCAGATTAGTTTTCGGTGCCCTAGAAGTCCTAATTTGGCGACACAACATGGGTTCTCGAATTACTTAGTGAAGATGGTCACTGTTATATTGGTTTTTACTTGGACAATAAATTTATCAAGTGCAAGTAGCTTTTCTCTGATTGATGACCCCTTTTATTTTTCTGTTTCCTTTGTGTTACTTTTTCCTCCTTTTTTACTGTCCCTATGATTTTTCTTGCCAATTTCTTCTGGAATCATGCTACATTTTTGGCAACCATCCTTTGTTTTGTTTTTGTCACAGCTGCATGTTAAATATTCATATTTATTAGATCACATGAGAATTTTGCTGTACAGCAACTAATCATCCATCAATCTGATCAGAAGGCAACTGTATTCCTAATTGCCACTTCCAATTTATACTAGTGCTGCAGTGAAATTATTTAAGCTTCCAAAATTTCCAATTTATCCTAGTTCTGCGGCTTCCAATTTGGAGATGTATAAGCTAATGGGTGTTTATCAAGTATCATATACATTTCAGTAGGTTTCATCTTCCTAACATAAGGTTGAGTTTATCTTACTGACTAATACTTCTTATCTTGGTAGATAATTTGGCGGAAACTAATTTTGCTTCTCTAAAGTAGTATTTTATTGATTAAGTGAATATATGGTAAAAGGCTTTGCAACTCCTTTTCTGGTCCAGACAATAAAAACCTATGACAAATCGATTCTTTGATGTGGATGCTTGAGTTCGGATTATTTTTAGTTGTTTCCAACTGAAAATTAAGTGAAGCAGAGGTGGTTTGCGTCTGGTCACTCCATAATAGTTTTAGGTGAAGCTGCTTAAATTGCTTACCAATTTGTTTGAAGATTGAAGTTGAAAGCAGTAGTACTTCACTAGTAAAGTCATCTAGAGGTTATTGTTCAATTCATTCTGATATCTTTTAGTTGATTAGATTGCTTTATTTGGTGAAAATCTGCAAGGACAACTTGTCTATATTTCTGCATATGCTACTTCATGTCCGGCCATAATTTATTTTCAGAATCACGAATACAAATTTAGTAAGGAACATCAGCGTATCTGGCGCATCAGCCTTGTGGAGTGCTTGTAGCCTTAATTAGGTTGCTTTATTACTACATCCTGCATTTTTTAAGTCTTTTAGGCTGTACTATTATGTGATTACATTGTACTTGAATTTCATGAGCAAACCAACTAGAAATAAGGATTTTTTTTTTCTCCCAAAGCGAGACCTTTTTTCTTTTTTACTTATGACCAACCAGTTGTGGTCAGTCATAATCAGGAATCCTTTAGAGAAATAAGAAGACCTATTTCTTTAACTTTATTGTAACTTCATTTGGGTAAAGAACTTCATTTATAAATGAGGAAATAACTTTAGCTAAAATCTTGTCGTTTTCTTCAATTATTAGAAATGACAATAATTTTTAAAGCAACACATGAAATTATGGCACAGGCAATTAAATATCATACCATTGTTGAACTTGATGACACATCCGTGGGTGGCACAAGCACAATGGGGCATGTGTAGTAAGTACTAAGCACTAAGATTTAAAATCTTAATATTGCATTGATACTGGTCGGCAGCTGGACCAGTCTGGTACCGATAAGGATCAATGTACCAAGCAATCAAGTACCAACACTCCCTGAATGTTGGTACCACCCGTGGGAGAAAGGGAGAGAAGAGAGGTGAGGAGGCAAAGGAGATGATGAGGTGACGATGTACATGGGAGGACAGTGGCAATGCGAGGAGGAGGCAGCAATCACAGAAGAGAACAGCTGGATATAGAGGCAGATGCAGTGGTTGGTAGCTGTCAACATTTGTTTACAGTCTTTCCCTAGCCCATATTTAAAACACTCAAAAACAGAAAAAAGAAGTCTCAGAACTGACACTAGGAGGTAGGTTTACCATCCGGTATAGTTTCGAATCGGTTATGTTATTGGGTTATATACTCAGTAAGGTAACCTTACCTATGGTACACCCATTATCAAACTGGATTAGGTGAAACTGTACAGTCTGCATACTGGTCAACCATCAGACTGTTAAATATTTCAGATATTCTTGCTACTGGTATTTAGAACCTTACTATTTGGTGCTGTACATACTTAAAGAATATCTGGCTAGGATAAGGATGTCTTGTGAAACTTGAAACCTTTATATGTATTTGGATATACTGCAGTTATTCTTGCTACTTATCCAAAAGTCCATATACCAGCATAAGCAAGTTACATGCCATTGTATTGCATATACTCTCTGGATCATGACTTTCAGTAGAGGATCGAGGTTGCTAATTGTGTTTCTGTATAATCTTACAAAGCTGACACTGTTGAACTAAATTTAACAATGTTAAGGTGAGTAAATGTCCTTGTATATATATTCTGTTTCCATTATTTTCTTTTACATGAATGGTGATATTGCATTTTTGGGATTTGAATCCTTAATTATGCTTCTCATTTTAATATCTATGTCTGAATTTTTGTGCTTATTAATTTCTTTATCAAAGTTCATAATGTTCTGCCATGCTTATCATGGTATAGGTTGCAAAGGAACTGAGGGGACGTGGAATTTCAGCAGATCATTACCATGCTGACATGGATGTAATTGCTCGTGAGAAAGTTCATCTGCTGTAAGCTCCATCATCCTTAACAAACTACTTATCATCAAAATCACACATTTCTCTTCCCTCTCACCAAAAAGGAAAAAGAATACACAATAAAAATAATTCCTCTTTCTCTTTGTCAATCTGTGCAGTATTTTTGAAAGACTGCTCTTTTAGTTGGCCTGTATACACCAGTAGGTTTTCAATTACTTTCTGTGGATAGGGTGGAAGTGGGATGTGAGACAGAAGCTGTAAAGAGAGAGTAGAGCAAGAGAAGCTGATGGTGACTGAACATATAAGAAAAAGATGATACCTCAGAACCTTACCAATAAATGGGACTAGTAACTTTGTTTGTTATGCTTGTTTTCTTATGGTGGTGATAGATATGGCCATCTTTCTCACAGTGATTTAAAAAGGCGCTCGCCTAGGCGCTCGGGCGAGGCGAGGCGAGGCCCGAGCGCCTCGCTAATCTCCCAGGCGGCACGCTTCAAACAGGCGCCGCCTGGGCGCTCGCCCGAGCCCAGGAGCTGGGTGCTTCGGGCGAGCACCTGGGTTAACCAAGGCGACTGAACCAGGATTTGAGGTCTGGTTCGGTCCTAGTTCGATCTATGATGGCTAGTTGGTTCAATCGAACCAACTAAAACTGATATAAGTGACAACCGAACCCTAACCCTCGCCACTGCCGATCCCGATCCAGCTACTCGTCGCTGTCGCTGCTCGCAAACGTTGCTGCTGTCGTCGCTCGCCGCTGTCGCCGCTCGCAAACGCTGCCGCTCGCGCCTCCCGTTGCTCGCCGCTCCCGCTCCTGCTCCCGCTGTCATTGCTCGCCGCTGTCGCTGCTCGCAAACGCTGCCGCTGTCGCCACTCACGCCTCCCGCTGCTCACCGCTCCCACTCCCGCCACTCGCCGCTGCCGCTTCCTCTTTTCTCAGTCAGCAGGCTCAGCACCCCTTTACACTTCCTTTTAACAGTATACGTATACTGTATACTGTTAATATTATTATGTTTATTTGAAATGATTAATTTTCAATACTGTTAATAGATTAATAATATATTATTTTGATTTTAATACTATTAATTTTTATTTATTTGAAACTTTTTGTTAATGTGACATTGTGATTTTGTATCTTAGATTTTCTTAATTTAATAGCATATTTTTATTTAAAATTTTAAATAATTATATTTATTAATTATATTATATATTTTTATATTTTAATGCCTTGCTTCGCTCGAGCGAGCGCCTAGCGCCTCGGGTGTTTTTGGACCTTGGCGCCTTTTGGCACATACCGCTTTTTAAATCACTGCTTTCTCACTTGTGCATTATCTATGAGTTATGCATCTCTAGCTGTTCTTTGAGGTCAGGATCTAAAAAATGCTTAGATAGGGGTCTGGATGGATATATGGGGAAACAATTAAAATGCTTAAGTTAGATCTGGGAAATGTATTAAATGTGAGTGGTAGAAATTTTTTCTAGGAAGAGATAATGGAAGAAAGATTCATGTACCTGGAATATCTAAGTTTTTTAACTTTATGGTTTAAGTTTATCTCCAAGCAAGGTGTCAAGGGATGATAAATTTGGACTTGATGTGGTCACTTGAGTTTGTAAAGGGAATGCTAAGTCATGTGATCATGTATAAGAAGAAAAGTGAGCTGTGTTACATTAGAAGTGATCTCTATCACCTATGGTTACTTTATATATATATATATATATATATATATATATATACTCAAGATAGTGAAAAAAGTTGATTAAACAAATGGATGTAGAATATTTTCTATGCGGCAATGCGTAATGTAAATGTTGAATTGGTCCATGGTCTTTAACCCACATTAGGGTGTCCCTGCTCAAGACATGGGCTTTACGAGTAGTGATCAATAATTCATCGATGATGGAAAGGCATTTTGACATTTGAGAAAAACGAAATAGTTCCAGGTAACTATATATACCTTGTCTACTATTTCACCTATAGTTCTTCATTTTTCTTGTAGAATACATAATGTTGAATACATAATAATATAATATATATTTTTAAGCAATATAATCAGTGATTTAAAAAGCGCTAGGCGTTAAAAGGCGTCACGGTCCAAAAATGCCCGAGGTGCTAGGCGCTCGCCCGAGTGAAGTGAGGCGCTAAAAATTAATAATATTAAAATTAATAGTATTAAAATCAAAATAATAGTGTTATACTGTATACAATTAACAGTATACTGTATACTTTTAACAGTATATTGTATACTATTAACATTATACTTTTGATTTCGAAAGAGGAGAAGCGAAAGAGAAGAGAAGAGTGTAAGGAAAGACCGAGGGTGTTGAGAAAAGCGGGAGCGGCAGCGGCAGCGACAACGGCGAGCGACGACAATGGCAGCGGCAGCGGGAGCGAGAGCAGCGAGTGGCGACAGAGGCAGCAACAGTGACGAGCGGCGACAGTGGCAGCGACAGCGGTAAAAACAAGCAACGACGAGCGGCAACAGTGGCAGCGGCAGCAGCAAGCAGCGGGAGTGGCAGCGAGCAGCGTGAACGGCGAGCAGGGTTAGGGTTGGGGAAGTCGCGTTGATATCAGTGCTTTAGTTGGTTCGATTGAACCAACTGAAGCACCGGAGACCGAACCAGACCTAAACCGCTAGTTCGGTCGCCTGGTTTAACCCAGGCGCTCGCCCGAAGCGCCTGGGCTCAGGCGAGCGCCTAGGCGACGCCTCTTTGAAGCGCGCCGCCTGGAAATGAAGCGAGGCGCTCGGGTCTCGCCTCGCCTCGCCCGAGCGCCTAGGCGAGCGCCCGAGCGCCTTTTTAAATCACTATTATAATGTTGAATACGTATTATAATATGAGATAAAAAAGATAAAGTTCCTTTCTTTTTCTACTTCTACAATTCCTTGTTTTTTCTTCTCTCTCCCTTTTCTTGTCCCTCCAATGATAGGAGCAGTGCGTCATCAAAGGTGATCTAAACAGGTTGAACTGAGTATTGATAGATGGGCAGTGGGACCTACTCCTCTCCTCTCTTTTTTATTCTGTCTTACACTTCTCTTCTCCTCCAGAGGTTTTCCGCATCTCCTCTACCTTCTTCATCTTCACTGTCTGTTTTCACCTCTTCTCCCTCAACCTGAGCCCCACTGGGGGTGTTGCCATGTTGGGACAAGTTGATTGATTTGTGACAGGGTGATATCAATTGATGACAGAATACATCAGAACTGATATGATTTGAGCTCTTAAGAATCATCAGTTCAGTAGAAATCAGCTAGTTGACATGGTATTATTCTGGCTTGCTTGAATATCCATCCCTAACAGAGACAGACGGATAAAGTCTTGGTTGACAATCTTTCTAGTCGAACCAATTGATCTATTGTGGTTATCATGACAAAAAGAAAGGTAGGTGATATGATTGAATAGGTTAAGGCTTTCTTTTTTACCTTTAAGTTAGTAATTTCTCACCTTGTTGCTGGATGTTCTGCAATTGTTTTGGCAGTTGACTGCTTACTAAGTGAAATTTTCATCGATAGGTTTTCTTTTGGCATGATATGGAAGGCATGTCAGGTGGCTTACCAATCATGATTTTGTGGACATTTGAAACTAATCTAGTACTCTTGTTGATACTTATCCAAAATTCCAAATTATGCCAAACTTGTTTTTTCCAAACTCCTTCCTATTTAATAGGTTGTATGCATTAGTTACATTGTCATCTGGGTGATCATACCTGACCTTATCTCTACTTTTGTTGGGCAGCTGGAGTAAAAACAAACTACAGGTTATTGTTGGCACGGTATATATCCTTGTGGTTTCATATTGCTTTTTATCGTCATTTAAGTGAAAAACCCTGAATTCATTGATAATATTGCAGGTAGCTTTTGGAATGGGCATCAATAAGCCAGATGGTATTTTTTCAAGAAATATATCTATACTATATGATAAATTTCTGATTATCCTAATTTTGTTGTCATAGTTGTCAAGAGCCATCTTCCTGTCATTGCTTAGTTCTTAACTTTTTTTTTTATAAACCATTTAAATGCCTAACAAAGGCATGTAAGATACTTCCTCTAGTCATATCCTTTCATCCACTTATCAGAATTTTGATATCATCACATTTACTAGACTGAAACAAGTATGAAAATTACCTCATGAATCAAGTTCCCTTGCTGTATATTGATGAGCTTTATGCTCATAGAATTACGAACTTGGGATCTCTGAATATTATGCTTGTGTTAACGTGCAAAATATATGCATATTTGTTTGCATGTGCTAAAAAGAATGATGCATGAGAGTTGATTTTACATAATTTGAATGGCATCAAATGACACTTCTAGTATACAACTTCCTCTTAAAGTAGTTCAAATCTTACATGGATTGTTTTACTCTAAGCCTTATATATTTAGCTAGAATTCAAAAACTTTTGTTGTACCAAAATACATTTATAAGTTGCACTATAGCTCATTTTTCTCAACTATATTTAGTCAGGTTTGTTATTCATCATAGCCTCAGTAAATCAATGGAGACATACTATCAGGTAATCTCAACTAATCCTGTCTCTTGTATTGTGCAACATCTCCATTAATTTTGTCTTCTTAGGAGAGTGGTCGAGCTGGGAGGGATGGACTTCCTTCAGAATGTGTTTTATATTATCGACCAGGCGATGTTCCTCGTCAGGTGAAACTTGTGATTGATTTGTCAAGCATCATACTGTTTTTCTGACAACTAAAGAGTCATTATTCTTCCTAGCCAGAGTACGATGGTCTTTTATGAGAATGCTGGCTTGCAGAATCTCTATGATATCGTACGATATTGTCAGGTGGAATAAATGACATACATTTCCTTTTCTATTCAAGTTTCATATAATTTTATTTAAACAATCAATTCACAATTTACCTAGTTTTCAACTATCCTAATTATACTTTTGGCACTGTTCTGACAGAAAGGAAATGGTTTTGTTTCTGTTTTGAAAAAGAATACTTGAAGGTTTCTAATTCTACATTTCCTTTTATAGTCTAAAAGAAACTGCCGCCGAGGAGCTTTCTTTCAGCATTTTGGGGAACCTATACAGAACTGCAATGGTTTTTAATATGCTTTCTGTAAATTGCAGTACAATTGCCAATTTAAATTTCCTTCAAATAGCTATATTTTGCTAACAAGCCATACTTATCCTTGCTTTTAAAACTTCAGGGATGTGTGATAATTGTGCATATGAAGCTGAAGTTAAGGAGCTAGATGCAACCTGTATGTGGAAGATTCTTTATCACTATTTTCTTTAATTATGCTGTCCTATGCTCTGTCTTTACACTCAATGCCGTTTTATGTAACTCTTTTGTCTGCTATGGCTTTCCATGTTAGATAATTGATTGAACATTAAATTCATCTAATTCTTTTATATTAAAAAAATAGAAAAATTGAGATTAGTTGATAAAAAATTTCCACTTGTTTACGCATTATTCTGTGCCTGTTTAAGAATTGGTTACATGCTGCAGACTATCATCCTCTTTGAGCTTAATATCCTTGAGTGGACTCCACTTTTGAAGCTCTAATCTTGCAAATAGTTCATAATTTGAGTATTTCATATGCAAGTGTTATTCTTTCTCACTAATATGACATGCCATGCTCATCAAGTGTTGACTGCTTACTTCATGTGTAAACAAAAAAATTCTGCAGTAATAGTGGATTCATTATCCAACTTGGCTTTTTGGATTGCTTAAAGCATAAACATCAGAAGTTTTATTATGATAAAGGAAACTGTACACGATGTTAATGGTAAGAAGATCTTCTGAATTTGAATCCAGAATTCACTTGTATCATTGTACTATCCCAACTCCTAATTTAGGTAACCAAGCATCAAAGGTTTTTCAATTTCAGTTATCGATACCATGCTGGTCCATGGTTGGACTGTTACACCCTGGCGAGAAGGCATGGGTTTTATGGTCAAAAATGAAAAAAAATGGGTTTATCACTCGTTTACCAGACTTACCTAGTGATAAGGCCTGTACCACACGTGGACTGCCTGAAATTTGGTGGTTCACATGCTGATTCACCCTTGGAATTACAAATATTGTCCAGTAAGTACCCATCTGGCCGAATTTGCATTCATTGCAAGGAACTGCTCATCATATAATAAGCATATACACTAGTTTATAACCAAGAGAGAAGTACCAAGGGAACATATGTCCATATTGAAAATGGACCTAAAAGCCTGTTGTAGATCAATTACCTACAAAGCATGATAAAAAAACTAACGGTTTGAATAAGTGACAGCAAACAATGATTTTCTTGTATGTGTATCACAAAATTATCTTTGTTTTTACAGTTTTGCTATATATCACCTGATAATATCTGTTGTGCCTTACACAATTTGTTTTCCTTGTGCTAAAATGCTGAAATTACATGATTTTTGTACCATTTCTATCTCCAAGCAGGGAAGACATATATTTGCTGATGAGTTTGTGTATTCTGTTCAGATCATGCTAAAGTGATTGTTTCATTGTTACATGAAATACAAGAAAATGACCAAAGAGCAACAATGTTGCAACTGGTGGAGAGATTTAAAGTGAAAATCAAAGAATTGGGTAGGTCCACTTGAAAAAATCATGCTTTCTTTGTTCATATTTACATCCATCTGATATAACCTATATTTTTAGTTAAGATCAAACATGGCATCTGAGTTTTGGTCAAAATTGTAGTAGTACCATAATTTTGCAATCTTTTCGGTCTTTTCATCTAAGTATGATCTGATTGAATTTTCTAAATGGTGAGGATATCTTGTGCACATCAAATTTTTTTATGGTTTACATTTTAATTTTTAGACACTTTACCAATGCAGAATTCGGAACAATGATAGAGTTTGTCCTTTACGACTTGGGTGACCAAGATTTGAGTCATAAATATCATCTTTATTTGTAGAGATAAGGTTGTGTACATTGGCCTTTTCCAGGTCCTGCATTGAGGTGAGCATCAAGTAGTCCCTGTTAAATTTTAGTACCTGGGTAATCAGAGTTGCAATCATGAAACTGCCTTCTCTGTTTGTAATGGTTAAGGCAATGTACATTATCAGGCGACTTGTGCACTAGGTTCACCCTCTTTTACTTTATAGAATCTGATCTCACAATTAAATTGAAGCCTAAGATAATTCTGTACAAGGACAATGTATCATAACTCAGATTGCTGTATACACTTCTCATTTAAGCCAACATATATTTGTGTCTGCTCAACCTTATTCAAGTTGGTATAATTTGTGGTAAACAAAATTGATACCCCATAATTTAAATAGATAAAGTGGTGGAGGCATTGAATTTCTAAAGCATGGTTAGATATACCGAGTACGTAGTCTAGTTCTTTAAAATGTTTGTTTCTGATTAACAAGGGAAAACTTAAAATGATATCTCTGAATCACTTAACTACATTAATTTTGGTCAGCAGTCCTGCACTGTGTTTTATATATGAGACACATTTCAACTGTTTGGTCAATTAATTTGTATTTGTCATCAATTATTTATTCAACTATAGATGTATTGCACAAATTTTCTTCAGCTATGTTTCTTGTATTCATTTAGATTATTTGTTGCATAAATATTTCAGACTGCTTATTACAATATGATCAGGTGACTCCATTCAGCCAGTTTCTGATCTCAAGAAGGAAGAACTTGAGCAGTTAATAGTTCAGCTTCTACTAGAACATGTCTTGGTAAGATGATTAATTGGCGCATTCTTTTAAACCATTTTACAATTCCTTCAAACAATAATGAGAACCCCAGAAACTGAGACATGAGAGTGTACATGTTTTTTGTTGAATATAGACTGAACCTTTTCCTCACATATAGAACAACCTTTTTAATCTAGTTTCATTTTTTGGAGTTGATGCAATTTAATACTAAACAATTCTGCTTGTTTTATGCTCAAGTGCACGTGGATATGCACACTGGAACTCCCATTAGATAAACATCCTATAATGGGTAATATATTTATTAAAACGTCCGGTCATTTCATTGGTAAGGGATACATTACAAAGCTAACTCTAGTATTTGCAAACTTTAGAAGATCCTTTTGGCAAAACGAGTGAGTTTAGCCAACTACACCAGGGTCTTATTTGGTGAGCACTGTAAATTTTTATGGTCAAGGGTGTTATGAGACATGCCTGCTTATACAGACATGATTGTGTAGGTCTCTTCAAGTCAAAACATTTTACTAATATTTCATACCTGACTTACTGCAAATCTAGTTTGAAGTCTAGACAAATAAAACTTTCGTCTCATTTGTGGAAGAATGTTTTTTTTTTCTGCTGCATTGTTTTTGGACCATGTCAAACTAATCAAAATTATATCTAGTATTAATCAGTTACCATTATGACTTTTTCTGTACAGAAAGAAGAATTTCAGCACACAGCATATACAACAAACTCATATATCGCATTAGGATCGTTGTCTAAGTTGGTATTGCAAGGTGACATCTCTATCACTTTTTAGTCTTTTGTTCCTTTTCTTTTCTATCATAATCACTGAGTGACACTTTCCCCTGAAACTAATATAGTTGCATGGATCATATCTAGTGTGATCTAGACAGGAAATGACCCTACTTGTCTTGCACTAAATCACTTGACTGGAGCCAAATTGTAGATTAATCTGACACAGATTAAACACTAGTTTGTAACTTTGACTGGATTAATCCGAAGCTTGAATTAGATGTATCTGACCTATGAGATGGATAGTATAGTGAATAAACCCATTAAAGGTGTTGGAAATTCGGACAATCTTACTAAAATTTAAGACTGAAGAAAACTGTGCTCATGATGGAAAAGAAATTAACTGTTTTGCGTGGATGTCTTAGATTCTTTCATGTTCATTTGCTGCCAGCTATGTTTTCTCATGCTTATTTGCTGTGAATTAGGTTTTCTTGTTTTATTTGCTTCAGAATGGGGTATCAAATGAAGTAATTATACAGGTAATGATCAAAGAGTTGAATATGATTCTAACTAACGATATGTAGTAATCTAATAACTTTTAATGATTTTAGAGATTCTAGAATCTAAAGAAAATTAAATCAAGCCTTTAAGAACTTAGCTGCCACTGCTGGAAACCTCACCTAATGTAGTGGGTATTTTGAACAACATGGACTCTCTAGTCTGCATTATGAGTTATATAATAAATTTCACAATTAAATTGATGTGGGACGAAAAGAATCTAATTTGAGCATGTGCAAGTTATTCTTCAGGGAAGGAAGTACCGATCTTTCATCTTTCAGCTATCTATTACAAGGCCTTTATTCAAACAGCATTGTTTACTTCCACTTTGGAAATTGTTTTAGACTGGATGACATAATTAATTAAAGTAAAAGAGATCCACCCATTAGGAAGTTGGCATAAATTTATAGGTTCGATTGTGAGAGAATAAGATTTTTTTTTCCTATGATGTCTTTTTCATTGATTTTAGTCGATCTGAAGTATCTCAAATATAGTAGTAGGTTTGCACATAGGGAGGGTCAATTATAAATTGAAGTAGCCATGTTAGTTATAAAATAGATGACACCATGTACATTTGGGGTTGAGCAATGTATTGCGTAAATGTCCAAGGAAAGACTAAAAAGTAATTGCATGTTCTCTGAGCTGTACCTATATGTTGTATATATGTTGTATAAATGCAACATATAGGGAAGAAACCTGTAATGGATATACAACATTTATCTATATGTTGTATTTCCTTGACTTGCTACCTAATGTTGAATTGCTACATCATAGGGAAGAAATCTGTTATGCTTGAGATTTGTACTAGGCGGCATGAAGATGGCATGCCAAAAAGTGCTAAGCGCGGCCGAATGTCTGAATTGGAAATCAAGCTTGATGAGCTACGCAAGGAGCTGTCCTCAAGTAACGAGGGAATGCTGCCTCATGCTATTCTATCCACTCAGCAAATCAGCATTCTGAGCACCCAAAAACCAACATCCATAACACACGTAAGACCGGTTTACTGCTTTCTAAATGATACTATATTATATTTATGTTGTCCCATGTTGACCCTGCAGCTACAAAAGCTGATTGGGAAAGTCAAGACAGAAAAGTATGGGAAGAGAATTATTGAGCTGATCGAGCATCATCTGAAATCCGAGCAAGTTGATGATGATGTGCCCGGTGCAGCTAGCGGCAGTAAGAGGACGCAAGGCAATAAGAAGCAAAAGAAGAAACATACCGTTCTGATTGAAAGCAGTGAAGAGGAACAATGATATGAAAAGAACGTCGAAGCACATTATTACTTATCTATCTTGCATTTTGGAAAGTAATCTTACATATTTGACTCGGGGAGGGTCGAGTAAAGACGCATCAAGGATTCTGCTTATGATCCACAGCTCTTAGCCGGTCAAAGAACAACTGGATGATGTGCTTTAATAGTTGTGAGAGTCCTACTCGTATTTATTCAAGTTACATTTTGTTAGACTATTCTTTTTCTGATTACTAGTAATCGTAACAATTTTTGTTTGACATGTTCAACCTTTGGCGTCAGTAGTATTACTAGGAGCTAAATTTTCCTCATGAAGTGTATAAATTTGCCTCTTGAAATTTGTGTAATTAAAGCCCTTTAAACTGTACGTTCAATTATTGTGGCACTGTATAAAACTTTCTACCCCTTCTGAAATGCCTTCAGCTTTTAGCCGCTGATATCCAATCACAAGAAGGGCGGTAGTGCTTGGCGTACACAGTTGAGTGCGCAAACTGTGAAAATTACGGCATCTCGTCGTTCATACAAATCCGGTATTTCCAGTGATTTTTCTTCTACTAGCAGTATATTGCAAGTATATGTTACCTATAAAGCACATCAATGAAGACAACTTTAGGCAATGTTACTCGAACTGAGCCTGTTGTATTATATGATCACAATGATCTTTAAGTGATTCAAGTACAAGTCAAGAACACAGCAGGAACGTAGCATTTGCAATATAACAAGGAAAATGTTCAAAATACCAAAGTACCAGTTATTCTCACATGCATGAAAGTTCAAAGTACCCAAAGTAACATCAGCATACGATAACTGCGTACGATAACTGCGAAACAAACCGAGAAGCAATTCACGGCTCAAGTTATCACATGGTTTTGTATCTCACACAACAATAGATGAGCAGAAAATTGCTTGTTTAAGTTCCAACTGTTTGCACAGCCTAATACCTACCAGAAAAGACCACCAGCTCATCGTTGGCTCTCCCTTCGCCTGACATAACGAGTCCTGTCGTTATATCTGGGTCTATCTCTATCGTTTCTTTGGGTGGTCGCTGCATCGATCCTCCTCTGCCTCTCTGGAGGTCTTTGAACTATTTCTCCATTCGCAAATAACTCAGCTGCAATTTCAACAAACATATCGAGTGTGAATCGCATATTGTTCTCTGTAACACGAATGCTGAACGTAAACAGGTTGGCCGCCATGTGCCCGTTCAACACCATAATGCAGAATAAGCAGAGCCATTTTCAATTCTAGTCTTGCATCAAGAGCGGCAAAAGATAACACTTACAGTTGCATATTTTAACTGTTAGGAGAGAGTGCTTTCAGAATATTATTGATGTATCATCACGGCCATGAGTTCTAATAACTACTTACAGCGACAAAAGAATTTACAGATCACCACAACCGTAATAGAGATTTATAGCCAGTTCTATTTCAAAAAAAAAAAAAAAAACATTGGGAGGTCATCATAACTTGTGTCATGAGCAAATAGCCATCGTAGCAAAGTAATTAAATATACTCAAAACAGCATTCTACTGGTTATTGAAAAGAACTACACTGCCTAAACAAACAATATTCATGCATACAATTGAAGCATTTTGCAAGTGGCATCATATGATCCACTGTCATTAGGTTCATTAAAATCTGAAGCAAAACATTACCTCATAAAACCATTAAAGTTTGCCAACACACTATGTATATCAAACTGTTGTTTGAATTCTCCCATCAAAGACATGACATAAGCAGAGCAGCTAGGATAGCATTCAATTCACTTCAGAATGATCTGAAAGCATGTGCATCATAGGAATAACAGAAATGAAGATGTGCCTATATATCTGTTTGACAAATATCGGCTAAAGAAACAATATACCAATAAGAAAAAAACTACAATCTTACACAAGCAAATAAGAAAAGCAGCCTAGTAAAAAAGATGTGGTTGGCATAATAATGAGATTCAAGCATAATTAAGAGAACAAATAAGAAGCGCTCTCAAGAAACTAGTAAGCTTACCTCCGTAGTCCTTGTTCTCAGCATCAACATAGGAATCCGGAAGTACGAACAGAACACCAGGAAGACCTGCCATAAGCAGAAACACCCATTGCAGATCATATTACCTAAAATGAGGTAACACAAATAATGGCACAAGCTTCCAAGTGTTCATATCTTAATTCTCAGCTCGAACAACCAAAGGACAATAGGAAATGCAACTTCCGACAGTGAGATACTATCACGACCTAGAACTGATGAGCTAGTTGGCCTGTTAACTTCATTGAATCTAAACCACTAATAAAAATGCTTGAGTTGAAAGTAACAATAGTACACCCATCAGATCCTTATGAGTCAATTTTAATCTTGTCTGCTTCCGATGTGGGACTAATCATGGTGTTACAATCTCTCCCATTTAAGGACTTGACGTCCTCGTCAAGGCCCAACATGTTACAATCTCCCCCACTTGAAAACTTGACGTTTTCATCAAGGCCCATCATAGCCCATATCAAACCCTAGCATAATGCATGTGAGTCATAACCCAATGGTGGATCCATGCTGTGACAAATCCTCTTACTCTATCTACGGGTAGTACTTTTCTACTCGAGCCCCTCATCATGCCTCAATAGTAGATCATCTCTGACACCAAATGTCATGATCCGAGATGCTTAAACTAACTTCATTAAACCCAGACCTCTGGACAAAATGCTTAAACTAAAATTGACAATAGTATACCCATCATACCTTTATAAGTCAATCTTAATCTTGTCCATTTCTGATGTGAGATTAATCAGAATGGTACAAATACAAAGTACAATAGAATAAAATGGTTTAATGCCAAAAATTATAATAGAAAAAGGAATGAAACCACTAATGACCAATGAATTCAATTTCAAGCATAGGCAAAAGCTACTAGCAGCAGACAGATGCAGATGCAAATGAAAAGTATGAACTTTCAGAAGACAAAACTAACCATCTTTCGTCTTTAACACCTTTGTCACCAGCAATGAAGCATTTGTGTAAAGTTAAGTTTCTTAGGAAAAACAGGGGAAAAAAGACATTGATTCCAACGAACGTATTATGATATTAACCTTCGAGCTTGTTGGATGTCTCCTCATCGATTTCACACCCAAATCCAAAGTAGCGCTCACAAGAAACGTTGTAAATTTTCTTCTTTGCTTCTTCCTCGCTAATACCGGAAAATTAAAGTAAAATGCAGATGATATAATTAGAAATTTGCATGAATTCGAAAAGCTAAATAAGTTTCTTGAGAACAACCAAACCATAGCTTTTACAAGGAGGAGCAGAAAGCGAAGGCGATTCAGAGATTAAAACATGATTGGTTACCTGCCGACGACCTTCGCTAGGGTTTGAACGTAGCAATCGATCATCTGCTGCTTGGTGGCCCTTTCGCCCCCAGGCTTATCCATGACGATGAGCCAGTGCTCGTAGTCGCAACCGGGGAACAGCGGCGCCATCTCTGTCGGCGGGCGGTCGCTGAACCCGGAACCACCCCGCGAGGAGTTCAGAGGCGAGTAGGATGAGTCGCCTGCCCGCCGGACCATGGACCGGATCGCACCGATGCGGGAGGCCGCCCCAACCCAAGCCAGCCGAAGAAAGCCCGGAGAAGGGCGGAGAACGCGGAGCCCCACGAATGGGTGCGCTACGGCGGCAGCGGCCGCCGCGGAGGAGGAGGAGCCCAAGAGGAGATAGCGCGCGGGACGAAGCATGGCTATCGCAGATCGGGAGACGCCGGCGGCAGCCATGGCAACGGAGGTGGACGAGAGGACTGAGAGCACGGGAGGCGGACACGAACCAAAAATCCCACGAGGTAGGGTTTTGCCTCGGGGGAGATATTTTATATCGCGTACTGATACATTACATCTCTCTTCTTAAACCGTTATATATATATATATATATATATATATATATATATATAGACGTTACATCTCTCTCTCTCTCTCTCTCTTTCGCATCCCTATTCGTGATTCCTCCGTTACAGTGTTGTGCTAACAGCGCATCCTCGTTACAAAATGCTCGTCAACAGAAAGAAGACGTCGTTTCCCCCCGGTACTGTTGCATAACCGGAGGGGTAGTGAAACGCGTTTCACTAATATCCCGATGGTTCGACCTGGCCCGGCCCGATCTAAATGTCTCCCTCCCCAAATCACTTCCGTTGTTGGATAAGGCTCTTCGTCATCCACACACAACAGAGCAGAAACCTAACTGAACCTCGGCTTGCCCGCCCCGCCTCGCACCCGATGGACTCTCTGGCCTTCCTCCGCCCCACGCCTCTCGCTCCTGTCCAAAACCCCACCCGCTCTCTCCAGCCCCCACCGCTTTCCCCCTCTGGGTTCCGCCATCCTCGGCCGCTCCGGCCCCCGGCGGCCCTCAATAGCCCGCGAGGTTTCGGCACCTCGCCCCAAATGGTCGGCAAGAACCCGAAGAGGAAGAAGCGACTGGGGATTGACGATAAAGAAGACGATGAAGACGACGAAGGCGGTGGCGGCGGCGACGACGACGGCGACGGGACGATCCCGGAGGTGGTGACGAACAGGATGATGCGGCGGATGGGCGTCTCCATCGGAATCCCGCTGTCGCTGGGCCTCCTCTTCTTCCCCTTGTTCTACTACCTCAAGGTGGTGGCCAAGGTGGACGTGCCCTCCTGGGTCCCCGTCCTCGTCTCCTTCTTCTTCTTCGGGGCGTCCCTGCTGGGTGTCAGCTATGGGATCGTCTCCGCCAGCTGGGACCCGCTTCGGGAGGGATCCTTCCTCGGCTGGAACGAGGCCCGCCGCAACTGGCCCGTCTTCTGGCAATCGCTCCGGGGCGGCGGCAGCGGCGGAGCCAATAAGAAGTAGTTACCGGGCCCCACCGACAACTACCTCTTGTCATCAGTTCTGTTCGTCTTAAACCTCCTGTTACTTGCGTCGGTGGCCGTTTTCTTGTGTTGTAATTACATCAAGAAATAAGAATTGAGTCGTTGGCTGTGATCTTATGTTGCGATTACAGCACAGCATAGCATGGGTTAATTAAAGACCTTTTTTCAAAAAAGAATTTGATGTTAAGACTTGTATAAAATATTAGAAATATAGATATTAATGGGAAATTTTGTTTAAAACCTATTTACATGATTACTATAAAATATATTTACAACATTTCACTGCAAAAAAAATGATTATTTAAGGGTATATATATATATATATTTATATATTTATTTATCATAATCTTTTGGTAAATAAAGTCAATAAGTCGAATCCGTTCGAAAATATTATTGACTCAAAATTTAACAAAAATCAATATATGTATATATATATAAGAATTTTAAAATATTTTTTACTGATTTAAGAATACAATAACCAAATTAGGAAGATTTCTTTGTTTCAAAAGACTGAGAGCAAATCGAATCAACATGAAAAGGAGGAGCTTCTTTAGTCAGTTCCATTACGAACCGTAACAGAAGACCCGTCCACCGGGCTCGTTCGTACGTCCAAAGCCGGCCACTTACCAGCCTCCGCCGCTGCCACAAGTCTCTTTCGTACGCCAAAGAGACGAAATAAGAAAGCCGTGGTCGGTGGCCGGTCCTCGGTTACCATCAATCCGTCTTGAGGAGGGGAGAAGACGGGATTTGACGGTATATCCTATAATTAGACGATCTAATCTTCGCATTACTTGGAGGCCATCATCCGGTCACGTCCCCAGCAGATGACATGGGAAGGGAAAAAGAGAAAGCTTGCTGGGGATGTGGACTATCCCTTTCTTGGACTGGAAGAAGTCGAAGGAGACCTTTAACTAAAGCCTGGATCACTCCGAAAATTCATCATGGCATATGTAGAACAAACCCACCCTTTCGTTTCTTTATGTTTAACCTCTCGCTTTACCAGACCTTCCATTTGTCCCGCCGTTCAAAGCTCCCCGTTCTTTTCCTTTTTCTTCCTTCTCATCCTTCTTTCTCTGCCGAAGGAATAAATGAAAGCTTGACTTAAAAGCATACAACAGCTCAGCCCAATCCATCATCCCATTACCCAGCAGAATGTCGATCCCTCTCTCTCTGAGAAAGAGAACAATGCCCAAAGGTTCACCACCGGCCACTGCCCGCGTCATCGCCGGTTGGTGCCGGTGGCGTGCCGTGAAAAGGCTGCGGCGAGTACGGGACATGATGTCTTTAATCGCCTTAGCTTGACCGTTGATCAAGGAGGTGCGCGTCCGGCTTATATACACACACCTACAGTGGACATACATCCATAGCATTCTTTTTTGTTCGCCTCGAGGATTCCTTCTTCCCACTTACACAGGTCCACCTGAAGGGTTGAACGAGCTCTTTTTTCTTTTGCTTTAAGAAACGCTGCCGAAGAGAGAAATTGGAATTCCCCTTATAGTGGAAACTTGGGCGATTCTCTTCGAAAGTACATTGGGAGGGGGATCAGCATATCTTTCCAAGATGGAAATGTAACTGTTGGCCATCGGGTCGCATATGGATCGTCACATTGCAGACTCCAATCAAACTCGGTGATCTTAGAGACACACACATCGTTTCCGCCATTCCATATGTCCCACTTACTTTTCCTTAAATCTATTTAGTGCTCGTACGAAAAAGAGCGATGCCCGCTCGCCCAGACCCGACTGACGGCGTCCGGAGATCAAGCGATCCAACGGCGGAGATCGAGGTACGTGCGTTGGCACGTGAGAAAGATCCCGCGGTGTACCGTACCCTGCGTGGGCCCTCGATCTGTCTTGATGGATCAGTTCTCTGCGGTACGATGCGATCAGCGGGACCACAACGGGTTCGTACACGGAGAATGGACGGCTGAGATGGTTTCATCCGTGGGTTGGGTTGGGTTGGGTTGGGTTGGATTGGGCTGGGCTGGGCGACGACGGAGATGGATATGAAAAGAAAGGGTGATGGTAACGGAAAAGATAGCGGGCGTCGCTTGGCGCTACAAATAGCCGCAGGCGGCTTCTTCTTGCGACGATTTGGGGATGGATGGGTAACAGCCACGACGGAAACAGACGACTCGCCCTCCCTTCTTCTTCTTCGAGTCGAACCAGAAGCCCACCACCATCTGACGGCGGTCTCGCGGTGATTTCTCCCTTCTTGCTGGAATTGAGAAGCTGGAGAGGGTGGTGATCGCTTTTCCTTGTCGGGAACGATCACGGGAAGCATCGTGGTTGAGTTCTTGGAGCGAATATGAGCTGATTTTGGTAAGAAAAGCCACGATGTTTCTTTGATCTGAATACTGTAGTTTTCTGATGATCTTTGGTTCCAAGTGAACAATAATTTCAATTGCTCCTTTAAAGATGCATCCGTATGATCTTGTTCATCCCAACCCTCGTTTCTTCAGGAAGAAAAACCGGAGGTGTCTTCTTTCGATTGTCGTCAGGTTGCAGATTGCCGGCAGGAAAGGAAAGCGGAACAGCAGCAGAAACACGGATTTAAAACGTGGTCAGGTACTTGGAACACTTGCCTTGTTATCCTTTTTTTTTTTTTTTTCTTTTCTTCACGATTGAGAAAGCTTTGTTGCTCTGGCAATATATCAAAGGGGAAAAGCGAGGGACGGAAAAATGAGAGACACACGAAAGGCATTGATGGTAACAACTTCTTCTGATGCCACTTTTCTCCGTGCAAATCTTCTCCTGTGTGTCTCCTCTCTGTTGTCTGCAAGTCTCCATGGAATGTGTTGAGAGAGATAGGAGGGAGGCGAGGGGGGTGGGGGACAGTGTAGACACAGGGGAGGGGGATGGGTTCACAGGTACCAAATCATAGCCGCTATAGGCTAAAACAGAGAGATTCCAAAATGCTGGGTCCCTTCCTCCACATCTCCGCGCCCCCCCCCCCCCCCTCTGCTCTGCTTGAGCGTTACCTATTAAAGCTTCGCTCCTCGGATGTCGCGTGCGCACACTAATTACCCCTCTGCTGTTATGTTCCCATCAGAACCTTCCCCCCCCCCCCCTGCATCGCTCCCGTGCATCGTTATTATCCGATTGATTCCATTGGCTGTACGATTAAAGTCGGCTCCTCCTTAACGCTGTTGCAACAGCAACCTATAGTTTATATAATAACCATATGGGATGGCAACTGAGGACCTGTCAGCGAAATCGTTGGTATTTATTCGCTGTAGAAGCTGTGAAAAGACCGAAAAGCCGCCCCGACATCATTAAATTGGGATCGGGGGGTGTTCCGAGAGCAACGTAGCTTTGTTAGGCGTCTCCTGGGAATGGCAGTCTGGTGAATATGACTCTCGTGTTGCAGGTGTGGTAGGATCGGAAAGGACGACGACGACGCACGGACGAGATGCTGGCCTGCATCGCCTGCTCCAAGCACGATCTGGAAGATGGCGGAGAGGATACCGCGCGTGCGGCGACCACCCCGAGCGGGAAAGAGGCCGTCAAAAGCCTCACCTCTCAGGTCAGTCTCAGCTTCCGCCCCCTTTCGCTTACCTCTCGGTGAGCATTCCTCGTTTCATTCTCGGCATTAATTATTGGTTGCAACGCCATTCACAAATCGCTAGTCGAATGGGTTTAGAAGATAGGATAGTATTTGCACTGGGCTGAGAAAGGGAGGTTCTGGCGCTAGGACAGGTGCATTGACACCGGTGTCTTTGAACTGTGGGAGAGGGCAGCACCCAAAGGAGTGAAAACGACCGACCTGACCCCGTCTACTGCAAACCAAAGCTGTCACTCCACTTCTACTACGAGGCCTAGCTACTGCAACTTTGCCTTGAAAGAACGAGAGATGCACATAAAAAGATACCCGAGTTAATGGGTGTCCGGGCAGCGGAAATAACTGTGAGCCCCATCGGTCCAAATTATAGGATAAAGGTTGGTCAAGGGGGATAGGACAGCGGAAGGCCCACCGGCTCTTTCTTTCCTACAGCAGGGGGGCTAATACTGCCGCTGTGAAGTGAGTGCGCGCGGATCCATAGACAGGGAGAGGGAGAGAGAGAGAGAGAGACGAGGTTTGTCCAAAAAGAGTGGGCTTGAGGGTGATTTCGCCTTCTTTTGAGGCTCGCCCGCTCACTGTACGCACTGTGTGGTTTTGTTCTTCTCTTTCGAGGGTGGGGTGCATAGGTTCGGGTCTTTTTTAAAAGAAGAGCTCTCCGATGGAAAGAGGTCCGTTGGATGTAACAAGGACGAGAGGCTTGTATGCGCCACGAAAGGAATAAAGTGGAGGAGAAGCAACGGCGGTGGTCCTCCTCCTCCTCCTCCTCCTCCACACAGTTTGCACTCCGCTACCGTGGGGCTACTTGTATGGTGATGGGCTCTTTATGGTGACCATTTAACTTGGCAAATAAGCGATCTCCACAGAACGTGGAGGTCCAACTTATTCCATTCTACTCACGCCACGCTGTGTGAGGTTTTGATCATTAATGTGTAGTGCTTAAGGAACTGATTAGATGTTTAGTGGGTGGCTCGGTAATCAAACTTCATGTGCACCTTACTTTAAGATTAGGAAAAGGCACGCTCCTGGCATCGCTGTCTTTAGCCATTGAATAATAATACTATTAACCCGTTCAAAGTTCGAAAAGAAAAAAAGTATATATTAGATCTTTTTCTAATGGTTTAGGTTTTTAGGATTACTGATCGCCTATCAAATCTTTAAGATGATATAAGAAGGTTTCGTACTTGCTGCGTACTCGCGATAGAGGTAATTAAGCATCTTTTCCGAATAGTTTAAGCCTTTGAGATCAGTGATCATCCAATCAAATCTTTAAAAGCCCTGTTCGGTATTGGATGGATATCCAAAACAAAAAGGAGCAGATGGACGGTGGAAATCGTGACCATCGGTTCATCTTCTCCTCGAACCACTTATTGGTTGTCCATGGCTACCGCTGTACCTCAACTCCATGATCCAAAATTCACAGATAAAGGACATGGTGTTGAAGTTTTCTGGATCGCATCGTCAGTGCAAAGGCGGAAGCTCGTCGTTCAGGAGCAAGAGCGTCCGGCATCAGCCGCACGGCTCCTACAACATCGACGACGCAGGCTCCGACATCGGGGGCCGCTACGGTCAGCTGCACGCCGCGAGCTCGAACTCGACTCCCGCATGGGACTTCATGAGCGTCAATGAGGAGGCGAGGTGCAGAGCCAAGTGGGCTCCCGGTCCCGGCGGCGGGATGGTGGCGTCGGAGGACGTGGTGCTGGAAGACGACAACGATCCCAAGGAGTGGATGGCCCAGGTGGAACCCGGGGTCCACATAACCTTCGTCTCGCTCCCTGGTGGGGCTGGCAACGATCTCAAGCGAATCCGGTTCAGGTTTGACGCTATCCGATGTCTGGATCACTTGCTTCGATTGGTGACGGGGGGATCTCTGAGACGGTGGTGGTTGTTTCTTGGACAGCCGGGAGATGTTCAACAAGTGGCAAGCGCAGAGGTGGTGGGGAGAGAACTACGACAGGATCATGGAGCTGTACAACGTGCAGCGGTTCAACCGTCAGGCACTTCCTACTCCTCCCAGATCCGACGATGGAGGCGAGGTCAGTGGCTCACCTCTTCCTTCTCCCCCTCCCCTCCCCTCCCCCCAAACTGCTATTTAGATTCGCCTTTACGCCTCAAGTGTGCTCACGGTAAAAGACCAAAAAATGTGTGGGACTCACATGCGGGACCCATCGTATTCAGAGGGAATCGTTCTGCTCGAGGGTCGGTTCGACCAGGGAGAGCCCCGTCGCGCCTCCCGTCGCCAAAGAACGGCTCACCACTCGGTACAACTACAGACCTCCGCCGCCGCCGCCGCCGCCTCCTCCTCCTCCTACCTCCGGAAAAAGGGTCTACTCTCCCTCGGTGCCGGATCCCTCCGAGCACATCCTCCCGCACTACCTTCGCTCTGCTGCTGCCGCCGCCGCCGCCGCCGCCGGCGCCTCATCGACTGCAGGGGCTTCCGGCATCAAGGGGGAGACATCTTCGGTCGAGGCGTCGCGGACCACGACCTCGTCCAGAGACGAGGCCTCCGTCTCCGTCAGCAACGCCAGCGATATCGAGATAACCGAGTGGGTGGAGCAAGACGAGCCGGGTGTGTACATCACCATCCGCGAGCTCGCCGATGGCACCCGGGAGCTTCGTCGAGTCCGATTCAGGTAAACATACATCAGTACATGTGTTTACATGAACAATCTCACGCCCTGCGCATCTCACGGGTTTGGTGGTCGTGCAGCCGAGAGAGGTTCGGGGAGGTGCACGCCAAGCTGTGGTGGGAGGAGAATCGAGAAAGAATCCAAGCCCAGTACCTCTAGAACTAACCGGTCGGGGGGATTCCATACCAAAACATCAAGGATAAGAAAGAAAACAGAAAGAAAAGCAATTGGAGAAAGATATAATATGCCATACCCTTTTTGGCCCAGACAAAGCAGTCGCTGCTTGTCGTTGTAAAACATGGTAGTTTATCCTATCTAATGTCATTTCTGGTGGGTGTTTATCTACTAATCGTTCTGCCTTTTCTCAATTTATATTTCTCCTTTTTTCCAAGTCAAAGGCGCAGCAAATCCCAACGCTATCTATGTTACCCAGTCTTTGCACATTACATTAGGCATCCACATATCCCACGGTCAAGTTCTAGAGAATCTAGAGTTCACTAGAAAATTCTGTCTCTCTCTCTCTCTCTGGCACGGATCATAAATATAAGCATGAAAGTGATTCGAACAATGAAGGCAACATTGCCGTATGGTATCGACCATAGTCGAATCTATACGTGTCGGTTGATAACAATGACACATGATCCATAGGTACATATCGTCTAGAAAAAATGAGAATAAAAAAAATATGAATGCATATCGTCTAAAAAAAATGAGAAGAAAAAAAAAAGAAGGCATACAAAATTAGAAGAACATAAGAAGGCGTAGTAAGAAAAAGGAGAAAGAGGAAGGAAGAAGAAACAACGAAGAAAGAGGAAAAAGACGAGGAAGTAATAATGTACCACAGAAAATGAGAAGAACAAAATAAAAACGAATAGGAAGAAAAAGAAGAAAGAGAAACAAACAAACCAAAGAGGCGGAGGAAGTGTACGACGACGATAGGCGGCAACTCGTGAAAAGAAGGCTCGTGAATCGAACCCTCACCCAATGTTAAATAAATAGTGTTTTTTTTTTTTTTTGATAGACATGCCAAACCAGTCCACGATTCACGCTTAGGATGGAATCATACCGTCCATTTCAGATCAGTTCGGACGAAACGTCATTCCATGATTGAAGGAAACGGAAGAAAGCTATACTGCCAAAGTTCAGACCTTTGTTTTCCACATGCTTCAAAAAAGTCTTGCAATTGATGCATCTTCTCTTCTGGTCTTTCAGAGTCAGAAGAGATCTGACAACGGATGGACCGGTGAAAACAAAAGAAAAGCAACCGATACAACCTGCAAATGCTGAAAAACTTTTATTGCCTAATACATCCAATTTCTATATCAGTTTTCATGACGTTCACAATCCCAACATATCGATACACCTTATAAAAAAAATGCCTGAAAAGCATTTAAACTCTGTAAAGAATGACATTTCCCCTTTTATTTGCGCTCCTATAGCTGCCCACATAACCTATACCAATAGGAGGAACCTGAAACCATATCCACTGCAACTTCCATTGCTTACTGTTGGTTTTTTCACTTTGAGAAAGAATACATGAGGAACTGAAATTGCAGAAGAGAGAAGAGGTGGGTGGGAAGAAGTTGCAGGCTGGCCTATTCTTGAAGTCACCATCATACTGAATACCTATGTTATGTACCCAGAAAAAGAAAAAAGTGTTGATATTCATATCCTAGCCGGTTCGACTTCGAGGATTTTACCAAATCCTCACCGGGCTTTATTTTCTCATTGTTGACTCTGCTTTGCATACCACAGCTTCTTCTGGCATATTAGCACTTTCTCCTTATCTAAATTGTATTCTGTACTGTGTTTATTGCAGTTCCATCTCATCCCTTTGGAAATGGTAGCTATAGCGTCTAGAAAATAGCTTGATTCACGGATTATTGCATACCCATCTGGACGCAGGATCCGATCCATCTCAAGGAGCACATATTTCATCTCACATCTGCCAAAATAGAAATAAAGTCAGGACATGTGTTCTGCAAGTTGATCTATGAAGTTAGAAATCAGCAGCGGGAGAGAGAAGTATGCATATACAAAAAGTGCAAATGCTGACACAGATCAAGTTGCAAAGACAGCAAAAACTAGAAAATTGTGAACTTTCAAGGAAAAAGACAATAGTGATGGCATGTCATTAATTTTAAACAATTCGGTGCAAGAAACAAATTCACCAACTAAAGCTAACCAGCAGAAGAGAGTTAAGAATGCCGTTAGGCAAATATACTTTATAAAGATAACTCAGTAGCCCAGACCTGCACCGGTTAATATGACCCAACTTTGAAGAACAATTTGTTATAACTGAAGACATTGACGTCCATACTAAAAGCTAAATTTGAGCACAGATTTTTACTATATATCAATACATAGATCATTGGTGAAAAAATAGTTATGTTTAGCAGGTCACCATAAAAAATAAATACTAGAACATGTTTACATCTATCCATTTCTACAACACGTTTTTAGAAAGTTTTCTAAGACAAGCTTCATTGAAACGATCAGAAATAGAAAGAAAAATCAAAGTGACAGAAACATAAGTCAAGTTATTTCACCTGTGGCTTTCTGCAGTAAATAGGCCATCAAGATGTAGGAGGTCATATGTTCGAGGATAAGTTGAGAATGGTTCACACCTAACAGGTGAATTCGGAAACAAAATATGAGAAAATGCTGACTAATTACATTGTATATCCGTTTAAATAAGAATGCCAAAGAAGTAGATGCTTTATCAAACTTTGTTACTTACCAGTCGTGGTACATGCCAATCAGTCCCCTGTCATAGACCACACCAAGGGAATTAGGACCATAAGAGGAGACCACATTCATTACCCACAGCGGAGAACCGATAAGTGCCGCTGCAAACCCTCCGTACAAAGTATTCATGTCCATAACATTGCGGATTTTGTCACTTCCAAGAGCAGGGAGCAAAGTCTTGTAGTGTTTTATCCTCACCTTCCATTTACTGTCATCATGCTTGAATCCACCCGAGTTACCACCAGGGACCGTTGAAGTACGCTCTGGAGGTACACGCAACCGATCGGGCCATTTTGGTGCAGACGTCAGCCCCAACTTGTACGTTTGGCTTGGAATCGTCAAGCAAGTTCGAAGTGGGGTGTACCATGCTGAATCTGGATCCATGCTGTCGTCACACTTCGCAGGGTAAGAAGATGCAGTAAGTTGATCATAGCAACTATTATCTGCAGATTTCTGCCAAACAGCAATATCATCTTTTTTATTATATAGTTTGAAGCACATGCTAGTTAGCAGCTTCTTCAATTTGTCAAAATCTGCCTTCTGTTCTTCCACTGTTGTGTTCCACCCACGCCACCTGTTTTCATAGTTTACAGGTGGTCCAGAGAGCACCCAGAAGCCCCCAGGTCGAAGTATTCGGTGTATTTCTAGAAGGTAAATCCCATCTGAGACATAATAGGCAAGACTTCAGATATGAAGTGATCAAATCGCTTACTTGTAGTGATGCAATAAGAAAGAACGCCAGCTATTAGTGATGAATATAGTCAAGGATGCATTAGTATAGTAATAGCAGGTGGAAAATACATCATTTTCATACTGTTGTTGCGAATATATTGTCACCTGCTATCGCTTGATAAGCAACTAAATTTTATAGTCATGTTACATAGCATTTAAGTTGCATTCATGACTACTTGTATGCTATGTAGTCATGAATTAACTTTGTGGGACAATATCTCTAAAGAAAAGTAAGCAATTTACGATGATAATTTAGCTATATTAGTGAGCAGAAATATACCAAATTCTGTCCATGGAATAAGACATCTGGAGCAGTGGGCCATATCAAATGAGTTTGATGGGAATGGAAGACGCTGAGTAGAAATGATGCCTAAAATTGCTGGAATGCCACGTTCAAGGGCAAACTGTACTTGAGCTTCATGATTATCTCTAGGTGCAAGAGAAACGGTTAGAATACCACGGTCTAACAAATCGCCACCCCAGCTTGCAACCTTTTAAAAAAAAATCAAACAGCATGCCTCAGTTACCAATATAAAGTAGGTTTATCTCACTTAATCAGTAAAAGCAAAATAGATTATCATCATCAGCAAATTCAATGTCAATATTGATATAAATGTACCTGAAAGAGCTAATGCTTAGAGTATCAGAAGAAAACACAATAGCAAACAATCTTCACAGTTCAGACAACCAAGGGGACTCAAATGTTTCCATCTAAGATTCTAAGTGGACTTATTGGAGTTGCCTTAACTAGTAATGCACTGACGTAAAATATGCAAAATAATTCTCAGGTTTGAAAACAACATTTGGTGGTGACTCTTTGGGGTTGGTTATATGGATGGTTTCCTGTTTTTGACCTCTTTGGAGAGCAATATCACTAGTCAAACTAAGAGAAGAAGTCCAGCATAAGTTGAAAGTTCCTATTCTTAGGTTAAGCGATGGACATCAAGAGAAAAGAAGACACCTAATCAAGTTGTGTTGGTGATGTAATCATGCCGGGCAGGATTAATCCACCATACTCGTGTTGGGAACTGTTTTAGGCAGTGCCTACCATGTCATGACATGTTGAACATTGTGTAAAATCCAAAGAGCAAAACAAGTTACACAACAGGTTATCATGGAAGCATTAGAGCTTCAGCAATTTGGCAGTTGTCAAACGAAGTAATACTATTTTACATTAGTTTCAGGCACATAACAAGCAATGCCAAAATGCTTATCCCCCAAGTATCAACATTTAAAGTTCATTTATTTTCTTTTTCATAATTTTTCCCTCAGAGGGCAGATAGATTGATGTTAAGTGTATGACGGACAGGCATGTTTTTTATTATGTAATTTTAAAAGCAAAGACATGCTGCAGTCAAATAAGCATGGAGATTTTCTAATTTCACTTAGAACATAAGCTGGTCGGTACTCACCCCACAACCAGTATCGATTGCAGTTCGGACAGTTCCATCCTTCATTCCAGGAATTAGATTTTGCATCAGGTCAACATACACACTAACTCCATTGGGAAACATGGTACCTCCGCCTGGAAAGAAGAACCTGTCACCTTCTTTTCTGAGCCAATGTTGATTAGCTTTCTGGTTGTTTATCCAATCATAGGGAACATTTCTGGACCATAGATTGAAATAGAGGTCATGTCAGAAGTAACAACACACATTCATAGTCATCCTTGGAAAAACCAACAGATGCCTTGTTTACTGAAATGGACACCAAGATATTAGGAAAAGAAAGGCTTACCTGTACCAACATTGATCCTTGCTCTTCGGCCATCTGATCGGTGGTTTATAACCATCAGGAGGAGGAACTAAGCACTCTTTCCTCTCATTCATTGGTGGACAATGACGCTCCATAAAGCTTAACCTGTAATTACCATACTTTCTCCATCTCTGAGACCACAAGAAAATGTTTACTTTAAAATGAGGAACACGAGAAATGATAATAATTGTAACAACATGACCATGCATGACAACATGTAAAATTGTTTATCCATGCCAAAGTAACATAAAATCTACAATGAAATAGTGTGTGCATCAGAGAAATGACCACTTGCAGCATCATAAATTGTTAATTAAACAAGAAAGAGACACTTAAAGAGGGCATTTCTCTGAGAGTTGGAGCCAGATGGTCATGAATTATACAGCAGCCAACAAGACCAACAATGATTTGTGAATCAAAATCATAGGCAATAGGAAGAATATGTCAGCAGAATAAGTATCGGGAATTTGAGTTTGGGATGCAATGATCAACGTGGCTAGCAAGACAAGATCACAAAATGCACCAGCAATTGGTGGCCTAAAAACCAAACGCTTGGATAGAACTTAGGAGTGAGGAGCTTATTGCCCGCTTTGTTGCCATGCTACATGCAAATAAATCATGTAACATATAAGGAACATTGCAGCTGAACCAAGAACAAATTGAAACAGACGAGGCTACCCATTTGTTTTAGGTGGCACTAATGATCCATTTTCTTTTCATCAGCACTTATTTACATAGATCACATAAATACTCATCCTACTGCCATCAGACCTTCAATCGCATCATGTATTTAAACAAACTTAGGAAGCAGAAGCTGAAATTACCTTTGGGTCTGTGCATGGTGTGAAATCTTGATAATCAGTGCTACACTCTGGAAACTCAACAGCCTTTATTTGAAGAGAAGCCACTGCAGTTTCTTTCGAAGACTGAACTGCTGGTCTTGCATCCTTCCTTATTATTCTGTTCTTTTCAGAATAAAAGATTCCTCCAAGATAAAAGGAAAATCCACACAAGGCAATTACCATTACAGTCATGGGGACAACCCGACATCTTTTATCATGATAAGCCCCCGGCTTACTGTCTTTCTTCTTCATTTTGATTTAGAAATGAAAGGGCTGCAGACAAATATAGGAAAGTGTGTAACAAAGCAGCCCTGGAAACCATAATCATTTTCAGCCACAATAAACCGACTGCAATACTGAATAATGAAATGAACATGACACTAATCCAGTGTAACTTATATTTAGGTGAATGAAATATTAAGCTTGAAAGGAGAAGGAATATGTATCAATATAAAATTTTAAGGAAAAGATCCTCTAGCTCAGCCAATTATACACGTTCTGAATTTCAACAAGCAGAACTCCAGTAACACCAAAACAACTTAGTAGGTGGAGAACTTCATCTCCTACGTTAAAATACAATTACTACAACTATTGTGAACTTTTCACAATAGGCAATTACGTTAAGTTACCACTTGAAAATCTTCCAATTCTATTACAGTCAAATATAGTTCAACAAAGATTTTTCAGGATGCTGTGGAAGTGTCACTTACTGGTGAGAGATACCTAATGAACAAATTTTATCTTCACATCTGATGATGAAAAAATCAAAGAGTTTCTGTTTAGCTTGTACTCCTAGCTAACCAGACAACGAATATAATCATAGAGAATGAACTATGGGTTGAAAAAGAAATTCCCAGAAGATTCAAATTCAAACTGAATATACAGCACATGCATTAATCCAAGATCTCGAAGAATAAAGTCAGCATGGCGGTCACGAGGAAGCACAACAGCAGAAGATGAATCTAAACAGAGAATTTAATGACTGAAACAGAGATAGCCTTTATAACAGCAGTGACCATCAGACAAAAGGGATCTAATTTAACGACACAGACTGATACAGATCCATTTACTTTCGACCTTTGTGTACCATATGAAAAAATATATGTATCAAAGACAAAATCAATCTAAACATGCAGGTAGCAAAAGTCAACACTAGTCTACTCACTAGTCCAAGAAAAACCTACACATGAAGATAGAACTAGAGTAACACTAAGGAACTTACATCTTCCACAATTACATAACCTATAGGAAAAAGCAAAAGAATCACAGGAAGAACAGCAACTTCCTAACACGACTTTCAAAAGGATCCACATATGAGTTGATGAGATAGCGAAAGGATAAGGACTTGAAGAGTCCAGACTCATTCAAACGGTTTGGGGGAATATGGAAAAGACCCGCAAGGGTTTATCACCGACTAGCAAATGCCATCTATTAACAACATCAGAGACGACGATTCACGACGGCGATCAGCGTAAACTCAAATCTAACTCCAAAAGATCACGAATCACAGTACGAGTACCTGAAGAGAAAGAGTCCGGTTTCAATCGGAGAACCCTCCTCGCCCCGACCAAAACCAGAGTTTCGATTATAGCATGAGATGACGCGACGAGATCTCGTCGCCCGAATAAGCAACCCCGCCGACCCTGATTCCTCCTAGATCACAAACATGATGCGTCGCCTCTGCCTTCCTTCCCCCAAGCTTCCACTTCCCTTTTATAGCTGCCCCTGCCTGCCTTCCTCTGGCAGTCGGTGCTCTTTCCCTAGTGGTTAGTTACGAGCGCAAAACGGTAGTAAATAAACGAGATGGTAGAAGCTGGTAATCGTTGTGGCGCTCGTCCTCTTTAACAATGCTGTGGTGGCTCAAAGAACACGGTGAACCGTCCTGAGGTCCTTCCCGATTTGGGTGGATCGAGCGGCTCTCTAATTGTCCGGTCAGGCCATAAATTGAACCAGACCCGGTTTACGGAATCAGGCTGACTCGGGTCCACAGCTGGTCTATCTGACGGTGCCCAATTTGTCGGTGAATTGGATTTAGTGTATGACGCCTTCCTCCATTACAACAACCCTCTATAATAGTTTAATGGCAATAGGCCTAAACTAGTCCAATTTGTTGGTTCGGTAATCAAGCATGACCGGATGGGTCACTTCACGTCACCCAACCAAAGTTGGTTCGATCGCACAGCACAACGGAAAGTGATTCGAGCCTAACACACTCAGAATATAAATGTGGGCCAGCCAAGTGGTCAGCGACGGTAACGAGCGCGGTCAGATCAGACCGTTTTCATAGAGAACTACCTATTTCTTGGCAGTTAGTGGCGATAGGCACGAGGAAGGAGGGACCCATCGCATGCGTGATGGTCAATACATCGTTGCCCTTTTGTCAAAAGGCAGTGTGCAAGCATGAATGTAGCGACAATTGGATCTGTCAGATCCCATTGGAGTCGCATGTAATTGTTTTGCTTTCAACTCTATCTCAACAATATAAGGTAAGTACTGTTTGGCAAATGCCGCTTTGCATTAATCAAAGTTGACAGGTGGAGCCCATAGTTGACTCTGTGGGCAAAGGAAGGTGAGATGGCTTTGATTGATTGCCGACAAGCGGATGCCTTCTGGCGCTGAGTGTCTCGTACTCTTTTATTCCTCCGTGCCGCGTCCGGCGGTGGCTCCGTGAACCCCACGGCGTCTTGGAAGGCTGTTAGTGCAGAGCAATGTGTGTGATTTGTTTGTGCTATTATTGCACGTCGAAAGGCTTACGGCCTCTTTGGTGCAGAACGCGACGCCTCCATTACCGGTGAGACCATGCATGGCCTACGGATGACTTGGGCGCTTAGGTTGACGGTAACTCGCCAGCCGACGGCCGGTTGGTGGCGAGTCGCCGACGGACTTCACGTGCCGCCATGTGACTACGGCTGGCGGCCCCATCTCGCGTGGTGTGTCTCGTCGTTGCCACTGATCTACCCCGCTGTTTTCTCTAGTCGAAGTGATTATAGATTTTCAATTTACCTTTTATTGTCTTAACTAATGAGAATACTTTCTTCATGTTAATAAATATGAGATCCCCCACTCCTCTTGTAGGGTTGAATGGGCTACTCAACAACGACGGTCAGATCAAAAAATGATGATCAACATCTCGTCACGAGAGCTCGATCTATCTCGACGTCTAACTCAATCGACAGAAGACTCCCGACATTGACCTATGGACCGAGTCGTGCTGACTCACCGACCACGACATATTTATTCAACGACATCACTCGAAATAGTTATTCTAACTTAGTCGGATGATAAGTCTATTATAATTTCATATTAATGTAAAAAATATCATTTACTATCGAGTTTTGATTGCTGTAAAATATTCTAATTCGATCGTATCTCTTTGCTGGCTCTAAATTTATAGACGATGAATTAAGTTTATTACGCTGAATTATGTTGATTAGTAGGGATCGGTGCCCGAGCAATCGACCCTCGATATCGAAGAGAAGTCCGGTCTGGTCTCCATTCACGAGCCCGAGTGGAACGCAGGAATGGGATCCGCTGGTGCGGAGGCTAAACCCTACCTCCCAAGTCCCGACCCGAGAAACGAGGGGTGCGTCCCGCGCGACTTCCTCCACCGACAGCTTACGAACACGAAGAGAAGATGTTGGTGGGTGGCGTTTCGAGGCGATGGGTCGCTTCCGTGGTGCGATCCGCTGGCGCTTGTCGCTGCGCTTCCGCCTCCCCTGCTTCGCAACTCTTTGCCTTCTATTCTCAGGTAAGAAAGAACATGTAATTTCATTTCCTTCTCTTTCCTTTCTTTCCGCTGACAAATTGATGGTAATGTCTGATTTCTTTGATGCTAAGGATTGTCGATGGTGACAACGCCCTTGTGGCTTGTCCGGATATCACGTGCATAAGCATATGAATTTTGATATGGTCGTTAGTGTCTGTGCTTTCCGTTCTTTGGGAACGTTATAGGCACGCGGGGGCCCATTAGCGCCTGCAAGGTGCTTGTTGAAATGGTGATGTGACTTTAGAGTAACAAAAAGAAGAATGGGTCTGGAGATGGCTGACAGAAAAATGAAATCACGAGCAAGCCGAGTTTGAACAAGATCAGAAGTTGCAATTCACAGTTCCTGGTCTTTATACAAAGAAGTTTAGTGCATTTGTGACTGTACAAAAGCAATAAATGTAGATTATCTAATAGAAATAAAACACATCTGATTGAAGTTTTATTTCCAGTCTTGAATTGAATTAAAAAGTGAACTGTCATTTAAAATATTCTGGCTTTTCTATTGGAAAATAAAAAATTGCAAGAGAGTTACTACAGAAATACTCAAGAATGGAAAAATTATTACCAAAATAACTGATTCCACATGGGATTCTAGTGTGATCTGCCTGAACTTGGAATAGCTGAAACAATTTTTAGGTTGGTGTGTGTTAGAGCTGTATCTAGTCATTGTACGTTGATAAGTGGACATGGCATTTTTTTTGGAATATAATGTTTCATTTTTAGTCTGGATATCTCTAACTTTTTAACATAAGTTGAGATGTTCTATTGAATTGCTGCCTTGCCTTCTTTCTTTTTCTGTGTTATTTCAGATGTAAACAATAATTTCTTTCTCACCCTGTGTTATTTTCATCATGTTGACAATGTTTTCACACATCTGAAAAGGGTTCAAGATCTTGTGAATAACTATTTACAGTCTGTGTTATTTCCAATCTATGCATCATGAGAGGTTTTTACTAAAGAGGCATCTAACATACAGGCAAGGGTATTTAACATTTGGGCAAGTTAAATAGTGGTGATTAGGTGGAAGAGTATGTTACTGTATGGCAAGGGCTGGGTTGGCGTCAACTGGTGGAGATGCAGATGAGAGCATAACAGCTGTAATTTTAGATAGAGGTGCATGGCATTAGTAACCATTGAAGTTATTGAGCCTCCTATTCTTGGGGCGAAAGAGATCTTATTTCTGATTGTGGTTAATCAATCTGCAGTCGGAAGTAGGTAGCATATGACAACATTGGAGACTTCGAATCTGTCATATATTAACTAGAACCTGACCTTGTGTTGCATGCAATGATTTACAATGTAGAAGCAGCATTTTTTGGAAAGATAATACATCATGCACCAGTTATAGTTTTTTTAAAGAGGCTATTGTAGGGTAGAAAAAGATGAAATTGCCCATTGTTTGTCCTGCAGATACCTTTCTACACATATACATGCTCTTGCAGGTCAAAAAATTTGACCAGTAACCTGCACAAGGGATACATTTTGAATGAAATGAAGAGCTATTTGTTTTCTTCTGCTACTTATATATGATGTGTCTTATTACTTTATCACAATACTGGTCTTAATAGTTGATTTTATTTTCCTATCTTAGGAAAATATGCTGCACACTCACAGGGAGTTGATAAGATCTCACAATTGGACATTAAAGCCTCAGATCACATGAAATATACCTTTATTAAGGTCCTTGATGACCATGGGCCAGCAGGAGTTGTCTTCTGGACAGGAGGGTTCTGTTGCCTCCCATGAAACAAGCCAGCCTCAACGCATCAAATTTAAAAGGCTTGACAAAACTGCAAAGCATATTATGAATGTAAGCCAAGTCTTGTGGATGCTAAATTATTGATGATATGTCTCCTTGATAAATTTGTTTTGCTGTTGATCTTGATGATTTGATGGAGAAGTTTGTGTTTGTTATTGTTAAGGAAGTAATAGTAGTTTGTTGTCTCCTTCTTTTAGTACTAAATAGTTTCTAAAACCTACAGATTTTAGATAACGAAGCAGTGGACAAAGTGCAAACTGAGAGAGAAATTCCTGACATAAGACCTGGGTATATCATCGAGCTGAAAGTGGTATGGCACTTTTTTGTTGTTGAATTTTTCTTTTTTTTTCCCCTGATCTATGGTGTCAACAGGAGGTGCCTGAGAACAAGTGTCGAACATCCATCATAAAAGGCATCATCATAGCAAGGCGGAATGCAGGTCTGAATACCACATTTAGATTGCGTAGATTGGCAGCTGGCGTTGGGGTTGAATCCGTCTTCCCTTTGTAAGTTGACTACTATGTGGAAGAGTTTCATTTTATGTTTTAGTCAAAGATACCATTGATATTATGTGCTATTTCAGTATTCCTGGCTTTAGCTATCGTGTACTGATATCACTGAAAGAACATAGTTTTTATGTTCTTTCCTTCAATTACTGTTCATGTCAGCGAACATGTTAGAAAGCCTGATTTGATATTTTTAACATTTAATGTTACACCGATTATGAACTCAATTCTCAGGGAGTTCAGAGATACTATTTTGATGACCAAGTATCAAGTACAGTAGTAAAAAATGACATTGGTAGATATTAGTCATTGAGATACTGAGAATGAAACATATGGTTGAGGTGAAGTGGAACTGCCAAGTGTTATATGTGCCTTGACACCATACTAGTTTACTAGTGCACCAATCATATTGACACATGAAACATTTTTTAAAACTTTCTTATTGGTGTATGAGGCGTATCTAATCTTTCTGGTTCGTATGTACTGGTCTAATAAAATTCAGCATGGGTACTGCTAGACAAGAATAACTTTAGGCATACATAAGGTATCCCATATCGAGCTTTATTGGATGGTCTACTTGTCTTTCATTATCTAATGTTCTTAAACTGAAAATTCTGTTTTTGCTAATTGATTACCTGATGTTTGCTATTGCAGATACTCTCCGAACATCAAGGAGATGAAAGTCGTAGACAAGAAGAAAGTGAGGAGGGCAAAGCTTTATTACCTCAGGGACAGGATGAATCCACTCAAGAAATGATGATCTTTTCACCAGTTTGTTGTTATTGTACTAGTTCATAGTCCTCATGTTATCGATTGTATCAAGCTCCAAATTTGGTATTTGGCATCTGAAGAGATGTGGGTTTACTATTGTTCGTTTTAATCTCCAGTTTGAGTTTTTACATGAACATCTGATCATAAACCATTCTACAGTTTCATCAACCGTGCTGTTCATGGTCCTCCTGTAGATATGTTTACACAGGCTGAAACCGAGTGCGCAGTGGATCAACGTTATGCCATTCATATCTACTCTTCTGCCGTCGAACAAAACACTTCACATTATTAGATGAGAGAGACAGATGCAAACAATCCCAAACAGATTCCGCACACGCATAGAGGTTCTTCTTAGGAGTTTGTTTTGCGCCACATCACGGGTTCGAATCACTACTGCTTCTCTTTCATTGGCTCATAAAATAAATTAAATATCAAAATCTACGATTCTAATCCCTCCGTCTCCTCTTCTGTTTACCACTGAGTCGAAACCTAACCCTTCCCCTCTCGGCCGGTAATTCCACTATTTTCTTCCCTTCGCCTCCCCTGACGCCGTCCGTCACCACCATCGCCATCCTCTCCTTCTCCACCTCCTCCCTCGTTCCGATCCCTTTCCCTTCTTCTCCCAATTGCTCCTCCGGAAAGCACGGCAACCACCGCGGCACGTGCCGGAATGGCGGCTCCCGCCCCGCCGCCGCGAAGCTCGTCCATTGATTCCCTGGTGTTTCTTGATTACCGTCCCTCCGGATGGGCCTCGGGAAGGGGACCTCGTCTACCGACTGCACGAACGCCATGAGCCCACTAAGCGCGCCTGACCGCAGCGGCGGCCCTGTCGGGTCGGCGGCGCCGGCGAAGCCGTGTGCGGCGCTTAGGTCCTCGATCGCCCGGACGAGGTCGAGGATGTTAGCGTCGGTCCGGCCATTTGCAGCAGCGATGTGGGCGGCGGAGCGACCCAGAGCCAGGATGTAACGACCGGCGACGTCGGAGAGCGCGCCAAGGGCGGAGGGCTCCGCGGCAGTATAGCCGGTTGAGAGGCAGATCTGGGCGACGGCCATATTGGAGAGTGCTGCGGGGAAGGCAGAGGGGGGAGAGGGAGGAGAGGGAGAATGAGGACGGGTAGGCGGAAAGCGCCGCTGCTCCTTATGCCTTCGCCGCTGTGGCGGTGCCATGCATGGCGAGGGTTTGAGAAGATGGAAGACCGGCGGCAGGGACCAAACCCTAGTTCCTTCGGCGCGGAGGGGCGGGTTGACAAAGCGTACGAAGTGTTTGCTTTATTGACGATCTCGTGGTGCTGTGTTACACTAATTGCCTTCGGATTCATCATAAAGTATAATTTGGAATGTGCAGACGCCGCCTCTTTTTTTGGGGAGCTTACGGCCGGCTCGGGTTATAGGCATCGAATCCATAGCTAAGCTAATTGTATTATGGTTCGATTACACCTACATCTCGATCCAATCCCGATGGGCGAGCTTTGGGTTGGTCGCCCAAATCTGCATCGCCAAGCTAACCAGACGTTTCGTTCCATGCCACATTGAGGGTCACGATCGACCTCACTGCAGCTACACTTAATGTAGAGAGCTTTCCATGAATGTTCATTAGGAGACAGACGGTGAATGATCTCCGAGTCAACCAGATGGAATTTGAAGGACCAATTAACCAAAAGCAAACTTTTTATTGAACTGCTCGAGTGCCAAGTCAACAAGGTTACTGCTCAAGTGCAATGTCTTTCTCATCATTCCGTGAGGCAAGAAAGGCAGCTATTGCTTTCTGAAGAAGAAGAAGAAGAAGAAGAAGAAGAGAGCAAACCATCAGCGAGGCTTCAAATTAGTGCATGGTTTGAGAAGACAAGAAGAGCCGACACAGAAAGCAGCCAAACCTTCCCAAAATGGTTCTCATCGCATCAAGCAGCATCTGGTCTCCCGTGATCTCCCTGATGCTGCGTACCATTTGTTCCCTGGTAATCTTCTTCTCCTGCACGAGTTGCCATGCTATCTCAACAACAGCATCTACGCAAAAACGAGCGTGTTGAGAGTGTGCAGCTGCAGCATACCATCTTATCGTTGTGCAACCTCCACAGTTGGCACATCGTCGAGTGAGGCAGTCTCGCCGACAGCGCGGATAGCAGGTCTCCGATGGACATCCATGGTGAAGTAGGTCTGCTTACAAGCGCTTGATGAAGAACTCTGTTTCGGAAGTCCACTTCCACGCTGAGGACGTACAAAGGCAGCACACGGGACTGGACATCAGGGTACCATATGATGTATCTGGTGGGAGATCTGTGGTTGTCCACGGCAGAGTCGAAGTTCCCGGAGCTGGGCCGAGATTGTCCGGAGCCACGCACGACTTCTTCTGCCCCGCCCAAGATCACCCGACAAAGCAGCACATGCCTCAGTCCTTTCTCATCAACAGTTGCAGACATCACGCTGCGAACGAAGCATAGTGACGAACAGGTGCCGGGCACGGTAAAATGGATGGCCTACGAGGCAAAGCAGTGGTATCTACCATCACCTGTTGATGGCACATGGCTCAGGGGAGAGGTACAGGGCGATGCCGAAGTAGCCACCATCCTCGGGCGCCGCAGACACATCAAACCCGTCGTTGATGATCCGTTGCACGTTCCTCTTGGAAGCCTCATAGAATGCGAACCTCTCGTTAGGGTTTCCGCCATGCTTCTGTTTCATGGCGTCCACCTGACGGTTGAAGGCTTCCAGTCGTGCTCTTCCGGTGGGCGTGGAGTACAGAATACGGTGGAGCTCCACCAAGGGACAGTGGGGCACGGTGGAACCCATGTTCGTGTAGAACCGGTGCTGTATGATGACGAATTCATCGCTGTCCTTGTCCACTTTGATCATCGCATCACCGCCCGCAAACCCACCCGTCGCGGGTCTTCCGGCCATTTCGCCACCTTCCTTTGCTGCATTAAACCAGACACAACACAATCGAGATAGAGAATCAAGCCACGATCGGAGAAGACAAAGTCGCCGCAGGAGAAAGGAATAACCTTGAGACGGATCACGAAGCTTTCTTCACGGCGTGGGAGGAGGCGGCAGGGAATGGCGGCAATAAATAGCAGTGAAGAGGCGGCCTCCGGCCCTCTTCGGGGCCGGTGGGGATGGGATGCATCTTTTTGCGGCCTTTCACCGTATCCGCCGGGAATTCTTATCGGAGGCTAAATGACGTATTTGCCCCCTCAGGCATTTATTGCATAAAGCGTGCACTTTACTTTAGATACGATTTATAATGAACGGAAAAGCGGCACAACAGTGTGGGTATTCTTGGCATTAGGAAAAAGTCCTGGGCAGTACGGCTAGGAGAGCAAATCCGACGCAGGGGATCTGCGTATTAAGTGTCTTCCTGAACCGTCCATTCCATTTTCTGTTTAATCTGGACCGTCCATCGGTTGGTGGAGACTCGGAGAAGAACCGTCGGAGCATTGGCGTCTGTCCATCCGCTGCTTCGGCACGTAAGTGACTACTAACTCCATGAATTAAAATTTAAGTTTATATAAGAAATATTAAATGTCTTAGTTAAAATAAAAAATGTTACTCTAAAAGGATGAATGTAATTCATTGAACAAATAAAGAAGAAAACAAAGATGAGATAAGCAATGACGGGTGATGGATTAGAATTTTGGCTTTAATATCTTTTATTTTTTCTTCTCTATAATCCATCTTAATTATTTGTTAAAGTCCATCACCTTTTTCGATATATTTTCCCACAAATACATCCAACTTCCAAAATATAATCCTACTGTGTCTCCTTTCCACCCAAATTTTGGTGCCAAGCTTCCTTAATCTTACAATAATATGAAAAAAAATTGATTTAAATTATTATCATTCATAAAAATAAACTTAATTTTTGTGACTATTTTATTTACACTCTTGGAATGTTAATTCGTTGTTTAATTTTTTTGGTATGATAGATGTTCCACATGTTCATATGATGACATGGCCCAGACGGGGCCCATATGATGTTCATATGATGTTTGGCCCAGACGGGGCCCAGTCCACGGAAAACATGAGCCTGATGAGCCTTTGGTAGTTTGGGCTGGGAGAGGGGCTCAACCGCCCACATCGAATCGTTCCGAGTCGGTTCCCGATCATCCCGCTGGCTCACTCCGACTCGTTCAATCTCTTTCTCTCTCTCATACCCACACCGTCGCCCGTTTTGCCCCCAATTCCAATCTCTGTTATTCCAATCCTCTCTCTGTTATAAATATGCGAAGGAAACGATGCAATCAGGCATGAGACTCCCGAGCGTTTCATTATTTCCAGCCCTAATCCCTTCCTGCCCCTCTCGCTCTGTCTTTCTCTTCTCCCCCACCTTGCCCTCCCCCGCCCGCTGGTCGCTGCCGTTCGCCGCCTCTCCCACGGCCCACGAGTCGTCGTCCGGCCGGTGGCCCACAGCCGACCGCCGCTGGCTTCCGCCATCACACCGGCGCCCGTCTTGATTCGCCCCGTCCTCCGTTGACCCTTCCTCCCGCTGCTTTTGCTTCCTGTTGAGGCAGGTATGGATGTCAGCACTCGATGGATCACTTGCTTTTGCTTTCTGTATCCCGTTCGTGACGTCTTTAGGGTTTTTACGATTCCGATTATTTTTTAGTGAGGGAGAATTTCGATTGGCGAATTCAACATTTACGTTCACCATCGATGAGGTGCAAACTTCATGGTTGCCGAATCTTAGAGTGGTCTAGTGTAAACGGGAACTTAACTCTCGATTCACATATATTTAGCTGGTAACTTGAAATAGCATCTGCTTGCAGATGAGCATGAGGTTGTACCTGTAGTTTGTTACAACCTTTCATTAGGTTTTTCATATTCCATCAACATGTATCCCAACGACCCGTGAAATGACTTTTCTGGCCGAAGAAGGCTTTCACCACCAATAATGGGATTCATTTCGTGTCAAATCATGCATTGAATAGTTCTTGGAGGGAAATCAAGACCGATTGGGTTACAATTTCAAAAACCTCGTGTTGGATCTTCATGTGATCGGGTGTTCTTGTTTGCTGTAAATTAGTTAGACATTTAAGTTAAAAGTCCACGCAGGTTCTAGAACTTTCTCATAATGATGTGTATTTTTTGTTAGTTCTTATGATTTTTAAGTTTTTTCCACATAAAACCAATAGTCTCACCGTCAATGGACAACTCAGCCTGAGACACAACACGAATATTTGGAATGCTAGTGGATTGGGAGAACAAGGAGAACTTCTGTTAATCCCTTCTCTTTCTCTTCAAGCCACACATCGAATCATTCATCTTCCACCATAACTTTGGAACTTTCGTATGTCAAAACTTTGATATATCGTATTTCCGAGAAAACTTGATGCAGTGACCACAGAGAGTGAAATTCTTTTTTTTTTTGCATGCAGTAAGTAATGACAAGCTACGTGTGGAATTACTTATTCCCCCATTTTGCATGATAGAAATGCATCGAATAAAAAGAAATGAGAGGATGTCTGTATACATGAAAGTATACATGCGTGCATTTATGCCTGTCGATGCTGATCCAAGCGTTCTAATTCTTGAAGTGGTTATCATATACAATTCTGACCTAAACATCACCAACTGAATCTTAGTAAGTGGGTGCCATATTAAGATTCTAGAGTACGACATCATTCTTTTGAATAATATTTCTTGCCAGTTAGGCTTGTCGTCCATTATTTGATGCTCCCAAATCTAGTAATCAAGGGATAATTTCTGAGAATTATTTAATATAATGTATCCTTGCTAACTCTGACATCTCTGGAGTTAGAAGTTATGTATGCTTTAAAATGGCTGTAATTTATGACACTAGTTGTTAAGTGGCTTTGTGTTTTTATTACTGTATATGTATTTTGTGATATTTCACAGATCATTACTGACAGCACACTGAGTGACTTAATTCACAATTGCTTTGAATGTCTGATGGCTATGCAATTTTTTTGTAATATAATTTAAAGTGATTATATCAGATTTCTACTGGTGGTAGCTAGCTCCTAGCTCTGAAGAAATTATATACAACTTGAATATTGATGTTTTTCTCTCTACTGGAGTAATCTATTTGTCTTGTGTATTCTGTTTATAAACATATGTCTTAGAATGATATAATATTCGTATGCATATGCATTTGTGGTTAACATGCTGTACTAATTATCAGACATTCTGATTTGGCTTTACTTTGTGTACAAAAATTGCTGGATGTTGTGCAGATAGTACGAAGTTATAGAGTCAGTTGAAGAACCAATCAGATATTTCAAAATCAACTCGTTTTAGGGTTGGCCTTATTGACTAAGGACATAATATCTCTCTCTCCTGAAGATTTTGGATGAGTGAATCTACAATTTTGCCATCTTTATGGCTCAACATTCATCACGTCTTCATCGCCTGCTCACTTTATTGGATAGTATCCTCTTCATATCTAGAGATCATGTTCATGTTCTTGCTTTGGCTTTTGCTTTTAGTTCATTTCCTGACACATCAAACAATTTTTACCTTGTTGTCATCTAATTGTTGCCTAAGCTTCTATGGTGTTTTTTCAAATATTCTTTAACAAAAACTTAGCTGGTTCAACTCAAGCAACAAGATTTGCTGCCGCACGGCAAATTGGAGATATTGCAAAGTCACATCCTCAAGACTTGAACTCCCTTCTAAAAAAGGTAGCATTTTAACCTTTTGTTCCTAGTTCCTATGTTCTACTTGTTTTATGATTGCTAATTTTCTAGTCCAAGTTTGACTTGGATTATGTATCTTCTTTAAACTAAAGCTTGCTGTATGCTATTTTTAGTTGCTAGTTTAACTTAGGATCTCGTGTGTGTACATGCTTGATATACAGAAGGTAAATTATACTATTTTTTGTTTTTGCTTACTCAACATTGGGAAGCTAGTAAGGCTCTTAAGTTTGCATGACTAAATGTCTAACAAGATCATAGTCGTGTGGTTAAATATGACAATTTTACCATTATGCTATTTGCTTTTGTTGTTGTGTGCGTCTCCATGTTATTTTTGTTCTTGTTGTTGCTTTCAGTATTTCCCGACACTATTTTAAACATGGTTCATCTTACTAGTCCGTGCCGGTGTACTGATCAGCTGTTGGTATAGTACGTATTGATTCGTACTGAGCCATACTGATATATGGTACATGGGGGCATACCGATGTATCACTCATATCGGTCCCCTATCGGATCGGTATGTACTGTCCATACCGAACGGTATGTTGCAGCATGACGAACCTTGATTTCAAATTTAAAATATTTTATATCTAAAATTTACCCTGTAGAGCTATTACAGTTTTAACCATGGTGTGATGTTTCAGTTACCAGACCTGTATGGGTCCAGCAGTCTGTGCCATCATACCAACACATAGTTGGTTGGCACATATTGCTGAACTTTTTCTAGAGTTGAGGGTCAACTCTTAAAAAAGATGTTGAAAGGTGCGTGCTGCGGTCCATGCTCCTGACCCGAGAGGCCATTGGACCAGTACGTTCCTATCCTGGCCAAACATAGAAACCATCGTCTGAAGTTTGAGCAAGCTGGGTTAAGAATTTTCCATCTTAAATTAGGTTACCCAATATGGAATATGATTGATGAATTTGTGGATGGAGAAATGACTATTTGCATTTTCAAGAGGCTAATGGATTCTTCCTCTCATTTATTATGGCCGGCTGATTTTTTTTTTTTCTCCCTCTTTTCTTAGTGGGGCATCATGTCATGTCTTCTGGACCTGACAATCTCAACCTTCTCCTTGCTAATTCATAGTAGTATGTTTTGTATACACACTATGATGGGGATGCTTTTGCTTCCCTTTTTTGATTCCTAATGCACCTTTGTGCATTTTCTATGTAAATATTAGATGCCTTGTGTCTGTTTACTTTTTGGCTTTAAAATAGGTAGATCCTCATCTTTGTTATTTGAAAACTGGTAGATCCTATTGATTTGTTGTTCTCATCTTTGTTGTTTGAAGTTTCTTTGCTTACCTCTTAATTTAATTTAATTTCTTTGCTTACATCTTTGTTATTTTGCAACTAGGTATTGAAACAGTAATATCTTCTTTGTTGAGCCAAGCTTCTTATCGATGGCATGCTTAACTTTAGCCTCAGTATCCTCTTGAGTCTATCTTCATTTTGAGGTGGAAGTTGAATTTTATGCGTTTGTTTGTTGTCTATCTTCTTTGTTCACAATTATTTATGGTTCGTTACCTATGACATTGACTTGGACTTTGTGCCTTACTGTTATACTTGCTGGTAGTTGACTGGGATAGTATACATCTTTGCTGTTAGTTGACCTTGTAAATTAAGTAGGTTGTGATGTGGCCATTCTTCTTTATTATCCTATTGCATTAGCATTCCTATGTCTATCTATTAGTTGAACTTGGATATCTTAGAAGTTGCTTGACACTTTGTTTGGACTTCTTGCCTTCATCCCGCATCTGGGGTTGCTCCTATGTTGGTGATATATTTTGGATTCTTTTAGCATCACTGCCGGTCAAATGGTCATGCTTTTTTCCTTCCTATCAATTCTGCACTTTTTTTTTGGGTTTGTGTGGTCATTTTTAACCTGAAGGAACAAGGCTTCAGTATGAATGTCGAAAGTTTATGACAACCTTTATCAGATGCCCTATTGTCAAAGGGGGGATCTGAAAGTTGATTTTAGTTGGTTTGATGTCAGGTATATAAATGGTTATTTATATTTTATACTAAAATATTTGTGGCATTTTTGACATGGAGTTTGTGTTTTACTGTTATATTGCTGACCACCCTTTTAAAGACACGGCTAGCAGTGCAATAATTATTAACTGTTATATTCCCGACCCTTATAAAGAGATGGCTAGCGTTGCATTGATTATTATAATGTCCATATGCAACATTTTAATGTCATTGCAGGTTTCTCAATATCTCCGCAGTAGGAACTGGGATACAAGGGTTGCTGCTGCTCATGCAATTGGATCGATAGCTGAGAATGTAAGGCACACATCTCTAAAGGAGCTTCTAAAATCCCTAGAAGGGGAGTTGATGGAAGCTGGATATTCTGATGTCTGTAAAGATGTAGGAGCATCTGTCTCTGATATGTGCCCAAATCCCACTGCAGGCCTCTCCTTTAAAAGGTGGTGTGTAAATATAATTTTACAATGTTGCTCTCTTCAGCGAATATAATATGCTTCATGTTGTCTTACCTCCCTAAAAAATGGATTAATCTATGATCATTTGGAGGTAATCTCTTTCATCCTTTGGCAGTTTTGACATTAACAAGGTGTTGGAATTTGGTTCTCCATTATTGGCATCAGGTGGACAGGTAATGGTACCTTAACTATATTTTGTTTCTAAGATGTTACTTTAACACAAGGCATACTTTTTGAATACATCCAGTAGTTTCACCCTAAACAAGCAACAAATCATAGTTGAGGGTCTTTTGTATTTGTTATTGTATTTATACCTCCTTGAAGTAGCTTTTTGTTGTCAAATGGTAAAAGTAAACAGGTTAGATGATAATCACGAGCCCAGTTACATGTGGTCGTGGATAATCAGACTGTTTTGTAGAAGCTATCATGTTAATGCACAATGATCTGTCAATAAATCGTGCTGGGAATATATTAAAGTTTTATACATGATTTTGGCCTCATTATAATTAGTGGATTTCTATTATTTTTCTCATCTTTTCCTGTATATCATTCTATTCTTGAGTCTGTCTTATCGATCCTAAGCTGCTGGCTTCATATTCCAGATCAGTTCTATAGTACTTAGATTTTCTCATATCATAAATTCTTGCAGGTTTTTATCTGAGTAGTTCCTTATTTTTTGAGTCATTCTCAAAAGACTTTTTGAAATAATATAAGTAGCAAATATTTCTCCTTATCTAAGATAACGTGTTGATGCTACGTATTTTCAGTGTCACCCTATGTTCATTAGTTGTTTTCTTTGAGGGCCACAACTTTTTGTTAGTATATACCCTTCCTAAGGGCTTATCTGCTTCAAGGCCAGCAGAGCTGTCAAACTACCAACTAAAGGAGTTGAATCCACATGATAACTCTGGTAGAGTAAACGAAAGATAAAGATAATATCTCAACTCTTATGTGGGAAATACATTTCCTTTTTTAATATATCATGTTACCTTTCAGTAAAACCCACTAAGACTTCTAGGACACAACAAATATACATCCGATAGTAATGTTATTGCATCGCCCACAAAAAACCCCACCAAGACTTCTAGAACTCTTCAAATATAAATTTAATGCTATATTTACTTGTCTGTATACTATACTCATACTTTATAGACACTAGTTAAACTCACAAATAGGACTTTCGAGCCCCTAATATATTTACTAGAATCAATGATGAGAACTAGTCTGAAACTTATGAAAATTAGAAACTTCTATCCTAGTCCTCTTGGATATTGTGTTAATGAGTCCCCTTAAGCATTCCCTTTTTGAATGCCTTAGGATAGCTGTAGGTTTACCCTTCTGAAAAAATTAAGCTGCTTTTTTCTTATCCTATTGGTTTTAGAAGTCCTTGTTGGTCTTCAAAATCATCAAGCAATTGTTACTGTATCACCCTGTCATTTCAAATCAGAGTCAAAGGTGCTACATATGGCTTCACATCTGTCAACGTATCTAGTCAGGTCCGTTCTATCTTTCATACAAAGATAGCTAGTTTTAGATCAATACTGATCTAGGTTGGTCTGAGATATATGTGGTCTCCTTTGGAGAAAGGTACATCGTAACATTTTATATGCTGCTTTTTTAATGTGCATTTAAGAAAGTCTTTTTGAATGCCTTTGTATTTCAATGGAAACAACGTATTTTCATATGAAGGTTAGACTGATTTGATCATATTCTGTAAAGTTCATGTTGACAGGAGTTTCCACACACTGGGATGCTATTCTTATTAATGTGCTGCACCTTAGATTACTAGATATCTTAATATATGGGGTTTCTCGGTCTTTTCTGTTGCATCTTCTATGTACTTTCAATTTTTTCTTCTTCATAACTCTTGGACTTGATGTATGATAGTTGTTTCCTGAGATTAGTACTGATCTGCCACATTTTATTTGTAGGAATTTGATGTTGCAAGTGATAGTAGCAAGAGTCCTGCAGAACGATTAGCTCATCAAAAGCAAAATCTTCGTCGTCGTTTGGGTAGCATAACTTCAACCTTTCTATCATCATGAGATTATTGTCTTTGATGTTCCTTATATTTTTATATGCACATGTCCTTTTCTAAAAGAAAAATAAATCTGGCTAACAATTAGTATATATACAAGAATGTTTAGCTTTCTTTGTTAATTTTTAATTATCTTTGTTAATGAGACCTGATGGTATTTCAGCACACTTTTTTTTAGAAGAAGGGGAAAAAACATAATTGTTGCCTTTAGTTTTATGTAGCATTTTTGTTTGTCTAGTTTTGTTTTGAGGGTGGTCAATACTACAATAGTGAAGAAAATTCATTTTTGTTATTAAAGGTGGGTAAGTTTTGTCCAGTTGCCTGTGTTTTCTAAACATTTCTATGGAAAACTTTTGCAGTTAATAATGTACAAGAAAATGTCTGGGACGATTGATATTCGATTATTGATGTCCTTAGGTCAGACCATGGTTCGCATTACCAATCCGTACCGGTGTATCGACCAGCTGTTGGTACAGTATGTACCGAGCTATACCGAGTGTACTAGCACATAGTATACTGCTGTGTACTGATATACTATCTGTCAGTGATTGAAAGAGGCGCTCGGGCGCTCGCCTAGGCGCTCGGGCGAGGCGAGGCGAGGCCCGAGCGCCTCGCTAATGTCCCAGGCGCCGGGGCGCTCGCCCGAGCCCAGGCGCTGGGCGCTTCGGGCGAGCGCCTGGGTAAACCAAGTGACCGAACCAGGATTTTAGGTCTGGTTCGGTTGTTAGTTGGTTCAATCGAACCAACTAAACCGATATAACCCTTACCCAACCCTAACCCGCTGCCGCTCCCGATCTCGCTACTCGTCGCTCCTGCTGCCGCTGCTCGCGCCTCCCGCGAGCCCTCCCGCTGCTCACGCCTCTCGCTCCCTTTCCCGTTGTCGCTGTCGTCGCTTGCCGCTGCCGCCGCTCGCCGCCGCTTCCTCGTTTCTCCGTCAGGCTCAGTATACAATATACTCTTAATATTAAGTTTATTTGAATTTTGAAATGATTAATTTTCAATACTGTTAATAGATTAATAACATATTATTTTGATTTTAATGTTGTTAATTTTTATTTTGATGTAAAATTTTATTGTTTTGAATTTTGAACTTTTTGTTAATGTGACATTGTGATTTTGTATCTTAGATTTTCTTAATTTAATAGCATATTTTTATTTAAAATTTTAAATAATTATATTTATTAATTATATTATATATTTTTATATTTTAGCGCCTCGCTTCGCTCGAGCGAGCGCCTAGCGCCTCGGGCATTTTTGGACCTTGGCGTCTTTTGGCGCCTAGCGCTTTTTAAATCACTGCTATCTGTACCAGTCCTCTGTTAGATCAGTACAAACCATCTGTATCGAGCGGTACGCTTAAGTATGTCAAACCTTGGGTCAGACATGTGTCTTTTTTGTGAAACAAAAGCTTTTAAGGGTAATGTTACTTGATATTTAGTACCTCGTCAATCAGTGGAGATTGAAGAGTCTTGGTTGAAAGGTTCAGCAGCCATTGGAGGGATGGGTAAGGGATCTAGAAGAATTTGCTCCCTAAGATTTTAGAAAGCTGGCTGCTACTTGAAGAGATTGATAGAATATTTTTCCTAGACAGTTGGTCAAGGTTGTGAGAGGCTTAAAAAAGTTCATATGAAATATCCAGTATTTATGATTTATTTTCTATGGCATTGAAACCATCTGCTTACTCTGACCTCTTTTCTTTAGGAACAAATTCTTGGCCTGGTTTTCTGGTCATATTTTTGTGAGAGGCTTAAAAAAGGTTCATTGGATGAAATATCCAGTATTCATTATTCATTTTCTATGGCATTTAAACCATCTGCTTACTATGTCCTCTTTTCTTTAGGAACAAATTCTTGGCCTGGTTTTCTGGTCATATTTTTGTGAGGCTTAAAAAAAGTTCATTGGATGAAATATCCAGTATTCATGATTCATTTTCTATGGCATTTAAACCATCTGCTTACTATGTCCTCTTTTCTTTAGGAACAAATTCTTGGCCTGGTTTTCTGGTCATATTTTTGTGCTTGGGTCGGTTTTGTTGGACCTGTTTTGGGTTGGTTGTATCTTGCCACCCTAGTCTTATGCTTTTGTTGATTTATTTCCTCTTTCTACGTTGTTACCATGTCATTGAATTGTCAATTCTTAAAGAACTGAGACTTTTGAGGATTGATGAGGATTCATGAACTTGTCCTGCTCACCTGTGTGTTCTAAAAGTTTGACAGATTTTGATGTATTTAAAGTTTAAGATGGGTGGTATCATACATATGCATTATTTTGCTTTTGAGGTTAGTTTTTAGAAGAAAAAAAAGAGTGTCGCTTTAATTCCAATTGGTTTTAGGTGGTGACTTTAGCATGTGTTTTATATTGCTCCAGTGGCCTCGTTATTAGTAGCATATCTGAATTATCTGTCTGTTGTACATTGCTCTTTATGATGTTTGCTAGAATGAAACACATGGATAAAATTTAAATGGTGTTACTGGTTTTTGTTATTCAGTCTGGTAAATTTTTTATATGCTTGGCCTCCATTGTGTCTTGCATCTCTTTTTTAATCAATACATCTTTTATGTATTGTATACACTGTGTGTTCTTAATGTCTTCTCTTTGACTTTTATTTGATTGCAGGACTAGATTTTTGTGAGCAATTTATGGATGTTAGTGATGTGATTAAGGATGAAGACCTTTTGGCACATAAAGGTTCTTCGAGTGGAATTGGATCAAACAATGGATATTGGGTTTCGCGATCTGGACAAAACATCCAACAACTAGTTGCTACCATGGTTCCTAGCCATCGACCGAAAAGGTTAAGTGCTAGAGAGTTGAATCTTTTAAAGAGGAAGGCAAAAGTCTATGCAAAAGATCAGATAAAGTGTTCATCTGAGGATGATGAGCTTGGCACAAAGCATCCTCAAAATTCACTAAACTCCAAAGGGACATGGTCTGATACTTCATTTTCCAATAAGGTACTCCAAATGATGATGATTTTTCTTTCCTATATATAACGTTATTTCTATTTTTTAATCTTTTTTTAGACAATTTTTTATTTTTTAAATTGGACCTAAATGTTCTACATCTACTCATGCATCTTTTTATATTAGGAAATTGTCATTGAAATTTCAATTTCACGATGCCGGTAAAGAAGTAGAATGCTTATAACTTGTTCTCAAAGCCTTATGGGTATGTTGGATTGGATTCGTACACAATTTCATGGTTGCTCTTCCCTAGATGAATCCCTCTCACCATACCCAATGCTATATTGGCTATGTGATTATGACTTTTGTTATAGACTATCTTGAAGTTTGGTTTACTTGAGAATGAGTGATTGTGGTGGTGATGCCAAGCTGTTGATTTTTGTTGGCATGGGTAATTATACGTGCTCAAATTGTCCTAAAAAATAGCTAGTGGAAGACAAGCCAATTTACATATGAATTGTTTAGATGTATTTGAAAAAGCTTGAAAGAATTCATAGAAGGAATACTAGGAATAGTTTGGTGAACAGTTATGAATGTGACTATTTGGGAAAATGCTCACATCACACCCTCGCTACCGACACTAAAAAGAGTGAAAAATGATCGCACACTTTTGTCTCTGTAAAATTGTTTCTCAGGTAGTAGACATTTTAACATGTTTTGCTTGTCGGATTATCAGTTGTTGCTAATTGATACATACTGTGTATGATTGGAGTTGGACTATTTTCTTTATTTTCTTGAAAGTTCCCTTGAAGTCTTTATATAGATCAACTCTTGTATAGAAACATAACATAGTCTACCTTCCCACCCCCCAACCTCACCCTAAACAATCATCCACATACACGAAAAAGGAAAAAATAAGTAACAAAAGAAGAAGACTTTACTGGAATTAATAAAAAGATATTTGAATACTCTTACTTCTTAATGAACTAAACATATCAGTTTATTCAAAGCTCAATGGTTTATACAATGAAGTGAACGAGGAACTAATAATATAGCTTGATTGTGTACATGATTTAGAACTTGTACCATTTGTCACTTAAATATTTGGAAGACTCTAAAATCCATTTTCTTCTTTGCTTCATCACCCCATCTCTGATGCCTCGAATTAGATCAAGATTGGTCACCATCACCAGATGTTGGTTTGAGAGATACCAATCTTGATCTAATTTGAGCTTTATAGATGGGGTGATTAAGCAAAGAAGAAAATGGATTTTAGATCTGATGTTGGTTTGATAGATATGGTTCAAAGCATTCAGTTCTATTGTCTGAAATGTCTGAAATGTTGTTTATCAAGGTTTTTAATTTCGCATTGTACCGACATATCGAGCGGTACACCAAGGCATACCGATAGGCTGTGTATTTCAAATGCAGACTCTGAGTTTGCAATATTCCGTCAAATTGCGTACGATTGCAGCAGTGTAAACTATAATCGATCTAAAGGTAAGCTTCTTCTCGCTAACATCTTGATCTTATCAAGATATTAGTTCTAGAGAAGAGGGCTTTCCGACTCTCAAGTTTGGAAAACACAGCTCAACTCCAGCGTGGTATTTATAGCGAGCGAGTCAGGGCATAGGTGGTAATCAAAGACCACTTTCGGTGAGAATGGGTTGGTTCAACCACAGTGGTCATCGGATGCGAGTTAGTTGGCTCGATAGGATTAGTCAGGACCTGTGACCCCCAAGCAACGGATCTCACCATGCGTGGCCTGATGGTCTCCACGCATTGATAACGAGCCATCACCTTGGAACGTGGGGTTGCTGTAAGATGTGGGATCGACCTCGACCCCTGGGCCCCGTTGATCCTCTTCATCACCTTTCGTGTTGACGCCCACCACTTGTGGTCTCACTCCTCTGTCGCCGCCGCATCCCTCCCATCAAACTCCGCCGCCCTCCCACGCACTTGTCCGGCCTCAAGACGCACAACCCCATCCCTCCCCCTCACTCTCCTGCTCCTCTCTCTCCTGCTCCTCTCTTAGGATCGAAATGTTGGGGTCTGCATTCTGACTCCGAGATCTAGGAAGAAGAATCGTACTGGTTGCAGGCGGTCTGCATGCCGATAGGTTGGTGGACTAGTACATAACGCCCGTACCAGGCAGTATGGTACGAAATTAAAAACCCTGCTGTCTATAGCTGCTAAGCTTCTGTCTCTCTCATTTCTACCTTTTGACATTTGCCTACTTGATACTAATTGATTTGGTGAAATTGTAAGATAAATCCCGTTGCGTTCATTTTGCTTATACAGAATAGTAGTCATTCTAGTAAGAACAATTTTACACAAGAACACATCTTCTATAACTTCTGAAGTTCTGAATTCTGATAGTATCAAACCATTTTCTAATCTGCAGGACTTGGCAGATACTATTCTAGATGAAGATAGCAGTGAAAATGATCAGAATGGGAGGTGGCCATTTCATCACTATGTGGAGCAGCTTGTTCATGATATATTCGATCCTAGTAATTGTCCCTCCTCTTCATAGTTAAATTTCATTTTTCAAACGTTTTACTCTAATTTAATATGCAACACTGTCTGACTTGTGTTGACTAACAGTTTGGGAAGTTCGCCATGGTGCAATGATGGCTCTGAGAGAAATTTTAACCCATCATGGATCCTGTGCTGGTGTCTACTTCCCTGATCTGAGCTTGGAAGATTCCTTTGTAGTTGCTTCTGATGAAAAGATCCCCATAGATTCAACAAAAAGGGTTAGGGATATCGATCTAAATATGCAATACAGTCTGAGTGAATCTGAACCAGAATTAAAGAAACCAAAGGTTGAGAATGAATTGTGTCATTCACATGATGGAATTGGATGCTCAGACAAGCAAATGGAAGATGGCACTTATACGAGTGTGGATGGTTGTCCTTGGGAGACAAATTCTACAGCTGTAAACAATAAGGTTGACATTAGTCATGTTAAGGTGAAACTAGATCCATGTACAGATGGCTTCAGCTCCGAGTTGAAAAGGGAGGATGATGCACCACCCAAATTTGTCTTTGAGAACTGTAACTCTGTGTCAAAAATGGGTTTTCTAGCAAATCTTCCTGAAAGTTCCAAAGTAGTGAAGTTGATAAAGCTTGCTAGACATTCATGGACTAAGAACTGGGAACTTCTGCAAGACTATGCTATTCGATTTCTGTGTGTGCTTTCTTTAGATCGGTAAGTGATGAGAAACTTGGGGAGTCATGTGCTCCAAGTCCATGATCTTTTTTTTCTCACAAAAGATGCACATTGAAAATTTCTTGGTTTGCTTAATTATTTTCTTATCTTAATTTTTGTTTGTAGCTTTGGTGATTATGTTTCTGACCAAGTTGTAGCTCCTGTTCGTGAAACTTGCGCTCAAGCCCTTGGTGCTGTGCTCAAGTACATGCAACCTTTGCTTGTTCTCGACACACTCAAAATCTTACTCCAAATGCAGGTCTGCATCATGTCATGACATGCCTTCTGACATATGACTGAAATTTAACTTGTACGAAATGATTATCTCCTCTTATTATGAATCTTCTTTCTTTTCAGTGCAGGCAAGAATGGGAAGTTCGTCATGGAAGCCTTCTTGGGATAAAATACTTAGTAGCTGTTCGTCCGGTATGGTCCTGAGTATGGAACTTCACTATTCTGCTAGTATATTCATTTTAAGAAGTGATTATATTCTTTTAGTTCTTTAGTGAAGATATAAATCAAACATGAAATGATAACACAGTTCCTAATAACCTGCTCTGGTACTTTTTGTTATAACAAGGGATGTATTTAGAGTTGCACAGGCTCTTAATAACCAATACATTTCTTGATTAACCAAAGAGAAAAAATGTTCTGGTACTTTTTGTTAGAACTATAAATGTAATAAAGATATGCATGATGCTGCAGCAGTTCTAGTGTAGGGGCAGTAAGGTTCAGGCAAGCTTCCAATTACTCAGGATTACTCCTTGCTCCTTCCACTTGTAACTGATGTACTTACTAGATATATTTGAAATGAAGTCTCATGATATAGGTTTTGTGATATTGTTTTGACTGGAATAGACACCAAATTAGAGATATGGAGAAATCTGTTAGAAATTACTGAATATACATAGTTGAAGAGATGGTTGTGGAGTATCATTAATATCAAATTTTAAAGTTTGTTTTAAGACGATTTAAGGTCATCTTTGCTTCATGTCTCTGGCAGTAAGATAGGAGCATTTATATGAACATTTTGTTAATTAAAAATAAAAACGAATTTGTCTATTAAAAAGCTCATCTCTTTATAGGGATGACGCTGGACTTAGTTCATGAATTTATTTAAGCTATCAATATATTTTATGATTGAAATTATTTTTTGGGTATCTAAGATTTATGTTCTAATTTGCTATTTCGCTTCTTTAGCTATACTGACTAATGAGAAGTTTCATGACAAAAGATTTACCATGTTTGATTTCTACTAAATGTTTAGCCTCCCATGAGTTTTAATGTTTGTTTCTGAAACATAAGGCTGATATTGTTTTATCTTACAACTATTATTTTCTGGTTTTAGGAAATGATTGTGGATTTGCTAGATTATGTTCTGCCTGCCTGCAAAGCTGGGCTAGAGGATCCAGATGATGATGTTAGAGCTGTTGCTGCTGAAGCCTTAATACCAACTGCTGCTGCTATCACATCCCTTGATGACCAAATTTTGCATTCGATTGTTATGTTGCTTTGGGATATTTTGCTTGACTTGGATGACCTCAGCCCTTCTACCAGTAGGTATTGCACTCGCATTATGTTCTCTTTATCAGCAATACTGCCTCATGGAAAATGATTGTGCTATATCTTAAAAATGCATGTCAGCATTTACATTTGATGGCAAAATATTTACTTTGAAAGCATGTCGTGTAACAATTTGCAAGAATTATTGCCATTGGTGAGCCATGTTACTTCGTTGTCTATATACTTGACCACCTTTTGCTATTTCATTCAGTGAAGCACAAACTTTATTTAGCTGCTTGACATTTTGGAATTTTGTTGTTTTTGTTTCAGGTTAAGTAAAAGAGTTGTCTTTTGTTCACTTAACTGTTTCAAATGTTTATCTTGGGTCAATTTTCTTATAATTGCTCCTGTTGTAGTGTGATGAATTTGTTGGCAGAGATATATTCTCAGCCAGCAATGGTTCCGAAGATGGTGGATAAGCTGAATATGGTTGGGAAGCAGGAAATTGATCTTAATGAAGTATCTCTTGAGGAGCAGGGAGATAGTACCAAGAGTAGGGAAAATCCGTATATGTTGTCCACTCTAACACCCAGGTTATGGCCATTTATGAGACACAGTATTACTTCAGTTCGTCATTCTGCCATCCGCACATTGGTACATATTTCAATTGTAGATCCCAGTTGCTTTTCAATTTTTTAAAACTGGCATACTTTGGTTGATTCGTTGATGCTCTTTCTTCCCGTCACTTTTGTGCCGGTATATAAGCACGCTGATCTCCATTATTGCCTATTTGTTTTGCCCCCTTTTTTTTTTTTGCAGTAACTGGTTTCTATTTCAACTTGTTCAAGTGTCTGAATCTTATGCAGGAACGGCTACTTGAAGTTGGTTTTACGAGAAGTTCTGAGTCTATGGCAACTAGGTTTTGGCCCACTTCAGTGTTAGGTGATGCATTGCGGATAGTTTTCCAGAATATGCTGTTGGAGTCAAATGATGATATTCTTTGCTCATCAGAAAGAGTGTGGCGGCTTTTGCTTCAGGTTATTTTGTAAATAGCAATGTGTTGTATATTGGTTTGGTTGTCAGTGAACTGGTGAACCTGTAATTTGACACAAGTTTTATTTCAGTGCCCAGAGCAGGATCTTGAAGTGGCTGGAAAGTTGTACTATTTATCCTGGATCCAGGTTGCAACCACTCCATATGGCTCTGCTTTGGATGCCTCAAAATTGTTTTGGCCAGTTGCTCTTCCTCGCAAAAGCCAGTTTAGAGCTGCTAAAATGAAAGCTATTATGCTTGAAGGATCTGTTAAAGAAAATATTATGCAGGACAAAAGTTTTGATGTTTCCATAAGTGTCCCTAAGATAATTATAGGTGCAGACAGTGAAAAATCTGTGATTCATACAAGAGTTATTACAGCAACATCCTTGGGTATTTTTGCATCTAAGATGCCTGAAGCCTCTCTGCAAGTTGTTATTGATTCACTGTGGAATGATCTTATCTCTTCTTCGGGAGTCCAAAGACAGGTAAAGGTTCATCAATTTTCCTCATCTTTGTTTCTTTTGGAGATCTCTGTAGTTGCCCTTTCCATTTTAGCTATGTTAACCCCGATGTTTGCTTTACTGAAAAGAATGCATATGTCTCAGGTGGCTTCAATGGTTTTTGTTGCTTGGTTTAAAGAGCTTAAAAGCAGGAATACAACCGAAGGAGTATTTGTTGGGCTTTTGGACAATGTGAAACAGTGGCTGCTAGATCTATTATTGTGCTCTGATCCTTCATTTCCGACTAAAGCCTCACGTGAACCTTATGCTGAACTTTCTAGGACATATACTAAGATGCGTAATGAAGCCAGTCACTTGTTCCATTTAGTTGAATCTGTTGGTATATTTAAGGACTATATATCAAGCATCAAGTTCAATCTAAAATCACTAACTGTTGATGAAGCGATTAACTTTGCTTCAAATCTTTCACTACCCATTGAATCAACTGTTGTTGAAAATGTGGAAAAGCATATTGTGGATGACATAGAGTCATCAAAACAACAGCTCCTGTCAACATCAGCATACTTAAAATGTGTTCAGGTGCATGGAACAGTTTCTTTTATTCGTCATTTCTGCTCTGCTTTGACCTGCCATAAGTTAAAAAAAAATTCATCATATAAGCTAACTATTTTAAATTTGTTGCAATCTGAATTTTAGTTCAAAAGGTGCACTGTCGTTTACTTCTTCATATCCCATGCTGTTACTTACTAAGAACCTGTTTGCAGAACAACTTGCATGTTACAGTAACGGCTTTAGTTGCTGCTGCAGTGGTCTGGATGTCAGAATTACCTTCCAAGCTTAACCCAATTATTTTGCCTTTAATGGCTGCTGTCAAAAGAGAGCAGGTTGGTACTCAAATATTATGACCAACAAGCTAGCTATATATTCTATACTAATATGAAATTTATGTAGGAGGAAATCTTACAACAAAAAGCTGCAGAAGCACTTGCCGAGTTGATTTTTCATTGTATTGGGAGAAAGCCTAGTCCAAATGACAAATTAATTAAGAACCTTTGCAGCTTGACATGTGCAGATACATCTGAGACACCCCAAGCTGCTACCATGAACTCGCTGGATGTTATTGATGATCAAAATTTGTTTTCCTTTGGAAAGGCAGCTAATGTTGAAAAGTCTAAACTTCATATGCTATCGTCTGGAGAAGATAAGTCAATTGTTGAAGGCTTTTTGAGCAGGCGTGGATCGGAAATGGCACTGAAGCATTTATGTGAAAAATTTGGAGCTTCACTGTTTGAGAAGCTCCCTAAGATCTGGGATTGCATTACTGAGGTTCTGAAACCTGCATCTCCAGGAGGAGGTCTAATTTCGACAGATGACCAGCGGATGGCAAACATTTCTAAGGATAATGATCCACAGACACTGATAAACAATATTCAGGTTTTTTCTTGTATTCTCTTTTGCATCAGACATTTATGTTTTTTCTTGTATTCTCGAGCATTATTTATTGCAAATGTTAATTTTAGTATACTACATGTCAGAGAACTCAATTTGTAGAATACCAAGTTTTACATATAGGGTATTACAAGTCACAGAACTTGATTATAATATATTGCATGGAGTAGATCTTTTGTCAAGAACATATTTTTTTAAAATAAAAATATTTGTGGAATAATAAATTCTATATAATTTTGTACTATTTCTTGTAATTGAGCCCTTTTTTTTGGCAAAATGTTGTCACCTTCCTTTTTTTGTTGCTCTTGCTTTTGGTTAATTGTATTTATATGCACACTCTGGTTTTATGAAGTCTTGCATCTGTGAGGCTTATATCAGCTATTGGTCTATTCTGTTTAGTACTGGCTAGTCTGTTGCACTTGGAACAACTATTTTGCCATCTTCTTTTGCTATATTGCCGTGATTGTTTATAGTCAGTTTCTTATGACATTGTGATATTTTTCTTTTCTTTTGTTTGGAAAATAGCAGTGTTTGTTAGTATATTCTGAGAACAGTGTTACGGCGAGTCCTTGATGTATATTATTACATTTCTAAATGATCCATATTTTTTTAAAAATTGTAATCTTGAAAGACAGTCTGCTCTATGTACACACATCATCATTGCAGGAAAAAAATAATTTTTGTTAGAATATCCATAAATAATTCTTTTAGTTCTGGGTCTGATTTGATCAATTCTGATGTTGTATTTGCATAACTTTTACTAGTGAATTTAATTTTAATTTGGTATTTGTATGACTTCAACGTATGAAATACTAATATGCACCATCAAAGTTCTAACTTGTGATGAAACATCAGCAATTTTTGTGCTCTTATTAGAGTTTTTTATTAGAGCTACCTTTATTTCTACCTTTAAAATTAGTAATTTCATGGTTCACTTTATCGGTCCATACCAGTGTATCGATCAACCGTCGGTAGGATACATACCGAACTATACCAATGTACCGACACATGGTATGATGGAGCATACCAACAAATCGGTATATGCCACCCATGTCGGTCCCTTGTCGGATCGATATGTATGTCTGTACATGGCTGTATGCCACGATATGATTCTGACTATTAGATGGCTGCAACGTAATTGTTTATGTTAATGTTGTGTGTGTGCAATTTTCTGTTTCCTTCTCCATGTATAGTCTGTTTACATTTGCTTCTTTTATGTAGTTGATCCGCTCTATTGCACCTGTGTTGAACGACTTATTAAGACCTCAGTTGCTCACTCTACTTCCGAGCATTCTTTGGTGTGTCTGCCACCATCATGTTGCTGTAAGATTAGCTGCTTCACGATGTATCACCTCCATGGCAAAGTCAATGGAAAGTAGTGTGATGGGAGCTGTCATTGAGAATGTCATTCCCATGCTGTCAGATTCAACATCTGTCCATGCAAGACAGGGAGCTGGAATGCTTGTGCATTTGCTTGTTCAGGGTTTGGGTGTGGCGTTGGTACCTTATGCTCCTTTGCTTGTGGTTCCTCTTTTGCGGTGTATGGGTGATTGCGATCATGCTGTCAGACAGACTGTAACACATAGCTTTGCTGCCCTTGTACCTCTACTTCCATTAGCTAGAGGACTCCCTTCGCCAGTTGGACTAAGTGAGAGTTTATCAAGGAATGCAGAAGATGCACAGTTTTTAGAACAGCTTCTTGACAATTCTCATATTGATGATTACAAACTCCCAATTGATCTCAGTGTATCATTAAGGAGGTCTGTATCTTTACTTCTGTTTGTTCTCTATAGAGTCTTATACATGTTACTTGTGAAAAACTAGCTAATGTTGCATCAGCCATACATATTGCAAGTTGTTTCAGATCATACATGTTACTGTTAAATAAACTAGCTAATATTGCATCATCCATATATTACCAGTTATTTCAAATCATACAAGATTCTAGTCCAATGACTTAAACATGATATGGATATATAGTTTGGAGTTTGAGGCTAGTGTTTGCTGTACCTTGCTTGTCACATATTTGGTGCTTAGAATGGGCCAGAAAACCTAAAATAAATCTTTATTAGATGCACTCTACATCTGCAGCTTAGTATGGTATTCCAACTCAAGGAGCATATGCATGCATGTGCCATATATCTATACATTTGTCTGTTCATGGTTTGTGTAGGATTGGTACCCTATGCTTCTTTACTTGTGGTTCAACTCTATCACAGCAGTTAGAGAGTGTGCATGCAAGACATGCAAACACTTTGTTATATGCTTCAAAGAACCAACATCAGTCATTAGAGTAAATGCAAGTAGTCATTTCACTTGAGAGTTTCCAATTTCATGATAAATGTTTATATGCAACCTTGAAAGCAAGAAATTAGGAAATTAGAACGGAAAATGAGAGAAACAATAAATAATTTTAAATTGTTTGTGTCAAAAGGGTGGAGGTGAACTGAACCACAAACTGAAATAGATTATATTTAAACAGGGTGCTCCTACAATTTAACTAACAACAGTCACGAGTGAAATAAAATGTCACAGACATAGTATGCCAAAATAGTTGCTTCATGAGAATAAAAAAAATTCACCTTTTTATAA